>NC_071290.1:704054-1004054 GCF_943734705.1 Anopheles coustani | reverse complement strand
TTTTATGGTTGAAATGTTTCCCCCCACCTCTTCGAGTTGGGAGGGAGTTGCGGAAAATTAGATTTCATCGCCATCCCTAGAGGGTGTAGGTGCGAGGAGAAGGAGAAAAAACAAACGCCTACACACTCACACAGATACAGGTGCACAACGGGCCGATCGGTAAAGGAATTCAATAAAAACTTTATCAAGCAATGATTTATTTCGTCATTTCCGCCTCCACGTATCGGATGTGATTTTCCGTTTTTCCTCAGGTGAAGGAAAAAGAGGGGGGATGAACCTGAAGGTTAACGATGGTTGTGCTTTTTAATGGCGTCCCTCTAACCCTGTAAAAAAACGGAGGTAGAAAAGTTGGCATCCTTCAAATGCGGAAATTGCACAGAAGACAACACACAAATGCACACACCCAAGCAAAGCGAATGCCACGGAGGAGAAAAACCAAACATCCATCTACCAAGGAATATGTACCGAAGCCTTGGGTTTGAGGTGTAAGGTCAGTTCATTGGCCTCTGTAAGTTAAATTCTCATAACAGAAAAACATAGTAATGTAAAGAAATTTAATGGAATGCAGAGTATTTCAAAACATTTCCAGCGAAGAAGTAAAACCTACTCTTCAAAAATAAGAAGAAAAAACGAACTATAAATGAAGAATGAAGCAAATGAGAAGAAAGCATTATTCGTCACTCGAAAAAACGGCTATAAAGAAGGAAACGAGCATGAGTGTTAAAGCACATGTTAACAGATTGAAGCAAGTAGGTACATCTACCGAACAGCAACCCATCGGACACCTGTTCATGTCAATGTCGATTGTAGGGCTTCAAAGGGAGGAAGGGAAACAGCAAAACGGAATGGAAAACATAAAATATAGAAAAATACATACTTACAGCCGTAAGCAACTTAAATACATCATTTCTGATAAACTTTCCAGGCGCGTTGTAGCCATTTATTTCCACCTCCCTTCGGCCTTCTTCTCTCTCCCTCTTCCTCCACTCGGTGCTACATAGCTACAAATACGTACACACACACACACACACACACACATTGCCTTCCCCATTGGGGTTCATTAGAAGATTTATGGAGCGAGTTAAAGCTTTTGTTCTCGCGTTTGCGGCAATGAAGATATACGCTTTACGATTATTGCGATCGTCTTCCGCTAGCCACCCTTCTCCGGACGTGCTGGGTGGATGCTTTTTTTGTTTCGCTTTTCCTTTTTTTCCTTTCCCAGCTGCCAACGGGTTTTCTTTCGCTTGGTGCGTTCGTGTTTTTCCGTTGTTCGTTTGAAATATCACTCCTTCACGGAACTCCTATCCATCCCCTGGCCACGATTGAGCCATGATCGCCCCACCCAATAACCCCCGTTGCCTCCCCAACCCGGGGCCCAATCGCGACGGTAAACGGGAAAACTAAGTACATCAATCATTTTTACAGTCTATTTCGCTGACAGCCTTAACTAAAAGTGTACGTGTAGCACGCGTGTGTGAATATGTGATCATCGACACCGGCGCGACATGTCCGTGGCTTCGGTTTCTTTTTATTGTTTGTCCGGAAAAAAAACCCGTCTCCCCTCCCGAGGGGAGGGACCGTTTCCGTTTTCCGCTTTCAAAATCGGAAGGGGCATTTTCTTTTACGCTCTCGGAGGAAAGATGACCCACTTTTTGCGCACGGTTTTAACTCCACGTACTACACACACGCACACATATACACCTTAACACGGCCGTGTGTGGGGCGTGCGGTTTTTCCCAGCGCTTTTCCCCATTCCCTGCGCCACGGATACAAGTGTCCTTTTCGTTTGGTTTTGTTCGTGAAAGACTTTCCACCCCCCGGAGGTAAGTGGAAGACGAAAAAGTCGTTTCAAGTTTCCCATCCCCATCCCCCTTCCTTTCACCTGCGATCCAGGCATATAGGTACCAGTTTTCCTCCCCTTTCCATTACAATTTTAACATCCCCCACTTATTTCTTTTCTTTTGCTGGTTTTAAAACGCGCTAACGGCTTTGCCACCGTTTTCCCAGGGAAAGAGGGGGGAAGGAGTGTGTGTGTGTGTGTTTGTGCCCCTATTCTCGTACCGCCAGTACGGCATTAACAATCCTTTAAAGGGGCAATCTGGTAGCGAAACGATCTTAAAATAAACAAGATAAAAAAGAAACACATTCCCATTCGCTTTCACATCACGACCAGGTCGTGCCTTTTTCGTTTGCGAAGAGGAGAGGAGGAGAGAGGGGTCGAGGTTGTGTGGAAATGCGGTAGGTTCTCCTGTCGTTCGACAGTCGAACACGGCACATCCGACAAACTGGGAAAACGGGAAAAAGAATAAAGCAAAGTAAGCCATGCCCGGCGGGGGAAAATAGCTGCTGGTTACCGCAAAGCGTCAGGATAAGGCAACGGCTAGAGTCAGCCTCAGGGTGTGTGTGTGTGTGTGTGTGGGTGGGGGGGTGGGGTGAAGCGGTTCCGGAAATTAGAATCGCAATAAAAATTTGCATAACTGTCGTTACTGTCCTGCAGCATGGTTGCACGGTTCGTGACGGTGGATGACGCTTGAAACAACTGGGTGACATATAACGTCTTTTTCTTTTTATCACACACACACCAACACCAGCGTAGAAGCAATCGATCCTGTAGAGGAAGAGGTCCGATCGTTTCCAAAAGGTTCGCAGTCGTTTAGTTATGCAGTCCGTTCGATTAGCCGTTTCGAACGAACCCTTGAGGGCGCATCAACTGTGAAGGTGTGTGTGTGTGTGGGCTGCTAGTATGCTATCATTCGATTCGTCGCTCTTTCGCTGATTATCCATTTCATAACGATTGATGATCGAGATCAATTTACAATTGATTTGGCTTAAATTATACTCACCCCATTTGAAAGCATTTTGTTAAGAAAAACCGACAAAGCCCGGGATAAGGCCTTACTCTCAGCGAGGAAATGCCCTGAGAACCAAAATAATAGTTAGTGCATATTTGCTCCATCAATAGGGCAACGTCCTGACTATAAATAAGAATAATTCACCCGTTTTCGGGCGAATTGAAAAAGGAAATTATATTGAAACAGTTTTCTTTTCTTATAGAATTAGATTTAAAAACCCCTACACTCAAGGGTTAACGAATGATCAACTAGAATGAAACTACCTTTCGCCCACTCTAGGAGGTCATTCCATCGTTTATCGTTCTTCCCTTTCGCCGCTCAACCCCACCTTTAGTGCCCGCGGAAAACTCAGACCGTTGCCAGCAGTTTTCATCTCCGAGGAGTCGTTAACGTGGGATCGCCACTCGTTGCCTTCTTTTTGCCAACCATTGGATGGTTTTGTTGGCGTGTCATCGTTACGTTTGCTAGAGCTTCCTTTCGCTTTCCACGACCACAGTGTTGCCATTTGGAAGGGCCACGGGAAATGGAATGCGATGCACCGAGTGAGCGAGCGAGCGAACGAACGAACGAACGAAACGAGCGCCAACGAGAAAAAGCTCCGCCTAGGAAGCGCAACGTTTCCGTGCGACGTTTTCCCGGAAAAAGCTGCCACCGGCACGCAAATGAGAGAGCAGCTCGGACGAGAGCGAAAGAGGTATTGTGGTGGGAAAACTGTCGTGCGTTAACATGAGTGAGAGAAAGGAGATAGTTAGAGAAATGGTAAGAGAGTGAAGGAGCGTCTGCGAGTGATCTGTCTCGGGAGGAAAATCGATCGTGAGCAAGCGAGACGGAGAAATGAATGTGGAAAACCCTACCACGCCCTTTAGGAGGAGTCTTTCTAGTCATTCGTTCTTCTGGCCACGTACCGGAATGTTGCGAGCTTGCATCGTGTCCTGCAAGTGTCCTCCCACCCACTCCCTTCTTTCCCATTGTCTGCACACTCTGTACAGCTCATTCTCCTACTCATTTTCCACATCTTTTCCACTGAAATTGCATCGTTGATCGCCTTTCCCTACTCCCGTTGGAAAACTCCTTGTTGTCCTGGCGATGTATAGAGATCGTTTAAGTTTTAAACAGTCCGATTGCCGATGTCTCGGACAAACGATGCTCTTGCACGACGTTGAATTCCACGTAGCAAGAACGTGCCCAGTCCATTTAAAGAGCGCAAGGAAAACTGCACCAGAAAAAAAGGCTAAAAAGATCTTAGTGAAGGAAAGTTAGCTTCCCGTGCTTCTCGTTCTTCGTGGAAAGGGCCAGATTTGTGATGTGATAGTTAGGCTGTGGACAAGGGGAAAACAAAGGAAACGATGGGATGGAGGGAAAGGGGGGTGTTGTCCGATAAGAAAATAACGTGAGTAACGCTGTGTGAGTACGATGTTTGCTTAGGACAATTTCGTTTCTTTCGATGGAAGGCACGCTTGTTTCAAGGCAAATATGGTGTACATGTCTTGGCGTACTAACACATACCCTCTCTGTCCCCTCCCTCCACCCAGCATCTAAGGAGACTTCCGGGTTTAGACTCGATTATCTTAGGACCCGTATTTTTCGGCCCAATGGAAAAACTTGCTGACCGAACACAACAAGGCGTGTAGGAGGTTTGCCGACGAGGATGAGGGGTGGAGTGGGCAACCCTGTGCCGTTGTCCAGTTTCTTAAGGACATGCTCGACACCGACTATGCAGCCCGACCCTTCTATCGACCCGTTGCAATCTAGTTTCTTAATTAAAGTTTTGTTTACCCACATCAAGACGATGCGGCGATAGGGACCTTTTCCTTCTTTTGTTTTCGTTGTTGCCGCTGTTGTTGCTGTTGTTGTTGTTATTGTTTTTTATAGGGTGTAGGTTTTCTTGCCGTGTCCAAAGGAAAGTTTGATGGAGACCAGCATGTGATCAAGTTCACATCAAAATGTTTCTCGGTTCGGGTTTTTGCCTTTGTTGCGGAAGGAGAAGCCGGAAAAACCTGTTGCCCACCACCATCACGTTTCCTCATGCTGCCCACTTGACGTTTGGCCAACCAAATGACACCGATCGGCACTTGACGAGCCAAAAACAAACAAAAAACAAACCCGAACCAGCGAGATGAGGTTGAAATAGTGCAGTGTTGATTTCCAACCAACCTACCGAACTTTCGTTTTTTGTTTGCTTGTTTGCTTGTTGTTGTGCCTGCCACTGCCAACCGGATGTCCATTTGGCTGCCCTGGTCCAGGGGGAAGGACGGAGGCCTCTTTTGGATGAGCGATAAACGATTGACCCGATAAAACAGCTCTCGAAACGCTGGTAAATAATTCACCGTAAACCATAATTAATTTAATGACATCCGTGCGGATGGATTTCCCCGGGATTTTCGTCACTTGCGGGAAAAAGCGTAACGTGGCGGGGGGCGGGGCGAGGAGCCGGGTGTGCGGTTTGGTTTGCTTCATTATCTCCACAGTTTAATCCGCGGCGCCGGATGACTGTCGATGTCATGGTGACGGCATTTATCGGTTGAGGTTGTTTTTGTACTTTTGTTTTGTTAATGGCTGGCGTGATTCAAAAGCGATTTCCGATTTCCCCCACAGAGAGGAATAAGGCACGGGAGAGGTCGAAGAGTGTTCGCGCTTGTGGAAATCTCATGTGACCGGGTGGGTAAATATTTAAACCCACTCGGGGGAAGCCACAAAGATCGCCTTTTCCACGCCACATTGGGCCGAAACGTGAGATGATCCCGACAGATCGGTTTGACTTTGGACGGAAACCGGTTTACGGATTCGAATGCGTTCGTTTTGGCTAGGTGATTTTACAAATTATATTAAGCATTTTGTTTATCCGTAGAAAAACAAACAACCGTAACGCTAGGTAACGCTTTGATGTGCAACAAAGTAACGCCAACGAGATGACATAAGTGTAATAAACTCTCCTAAGGACGAATAAAGTTTCTCAGTTGAGGCACTTGTTTACGTGTAGGTGCTTCTTGGTGCAGTCGTGTGGTAAACACCAGTCCCTAGCGAGTATTTGTGATGAATTCAAGGTACCTCGAGTGCCTGCCCATTAATCATACAAACGGAAACCGCACCCGATAAAACGGCTCTGTTGGAAAACCGTTTTCACGTTCACACTACCCCCCGCCCCCGGGTTCCGGATCGATTCCCGAAGAAGCGGATAAAAACGCCACGACACCAACAATTGAATCTTCCCGCCCAAAAGCCATGACAATGGTGAACAACCGATTGATGACCGGATTTCGATTGTGTCGATGATTGATGACGCCCCGGTATCCTTTTCCCCGGTCGTCGAAGGACGCGGACGCTTCAGCCGGACGGAACCGGATCTCGCACTTCGTTGTGTGTATGTTAAGAAAAATAGATAAAAAATGTGGCTCCCTGTCGTGTCGTGTAGATTCTCGCATTTAGCAGAACGGTGGCCAAAACCTGACAGATCAATTAACGTGACAGCAGAGCAGGGTGGGGCTGATGGGCGAAGAGTGGAGAAGCGAGGTCACACTTACGCCGTACACACACTTCGTGCGAGAAGTTTTCCACCGTGGCAGAAAACTTCTTCGTCGCCGTCGGAGTTTATTTAGTGGAAAATGCTGCTCGCCTGTCACGCATGCGAGCGCTTTTCTTCGCGAAAGAAACGAGACATGACACGCCATCGAGCACTCACTTGGCTGGAAAAGGGAGGGGGCAAGAGTGTTTGCCCGGGGATGGAGGAATCCCGTAAAGGGTGACGCTCGTCCTGTTACTCATAAGTGGAAATTTTGTATAGAAATTATATCTGAAATTAACATCTTTATTGTTATCTTTTTCGGGTTCCTCAACCTCGCCGACTTTGGCTACAGCTAAATCGAAAATGCGCCTCCACACACACACACATACACACGCGAATAAAGGATCGAGCACTTGTCGGATGTCGCAGGGTGGAAAATTCGGGCAAAGTTTTCCCCGCCGCAACTTCGCCGTCATATATGATATTTAATATGCGTCAAAGTTTTTCCCCCTTTTCCGGAGCAGGGAAACAATGGGCAAAACCTCAGGAGGGGGGAGGGACAGGGGTAAAACGGGAAGCCGGGTGTTTGGCGAAGATGAAGTTCTTCCGATTCGCTCGCCGCCTCGGTTAGATGCTGCCGGATCGTCCGGAGTTTATCGTTTGGATCCGAATTATTTGTGGTCTGGTTCGAAAGATGGTTATTATGTCATCTTCGGTTCACCCCGCGGGGTTTTCCACGAGGTGGAACGATGGGCTGGGGGGAGGAGGGCGAGCCGATGGCGGAAAGGAGCGCGATGAAGTCAGTTGTATCTATTAGCGTCACGGTCGTGTGCCTCTGAATGTCACATTCGTTTGCACACTTCGGCGGTGGAGGATTTTCCCCGCGACTCGCTTACGCTCTTTTGTTGGAAAACCCCATTAGCCGAGCGTCGGGAAAACGTTGAATTCCTACCCGCAAGGTAAGAATTTCTGCCGCCAGAAAATCTCGCGCAAGCTTTCGAGCAAATGGGAAAAAGCCTCGGAGGGCCTGGAAAATGACACCAGAATGAAGCGTGCTTCCCCGCAGAGGGGGGAAAGCGAGGTATGAGAGGGAGAAATTAATAAAATCAAAACCTATTTTCCCGATGATCCCCGTCCCAATGTTGTACTCCACTCAAGGAGGAAGCCGCGAATATATTCGTGTCGCTGTGTGTTATTTCCATGGGTTGGTGCGAGTTGGGAAAACTCGCTGGCAGATGCTTGACGGGACGTGTTGACGACTCTATAGTGGGGGGTTCATGGGAACCTGTTTTTCCAACCGGGAAATGTGACAAACCCGTGAATACAACCGATGAGCTGGCTACAAAAGCGGAAGCTGCTTGTGCCCTGCCTTGCGGAAATATTATAAGGAAAATAATGATAACACTCCCAGGCAGGCACTCACGCGCGATCAATGCGGAACAACGGCAGCGGAAAGCGGGAAAATTAAACCATTGTGACAACTCCGTGCAGCGGTTCGTTTGCGAAATAAAACGAGAACTTTGTACGAATGGGAAATCAGCTGCAGTCGGGAATGGGAGAGATGCCCGATCGATTTCCCAAACACAAACCCTGGGCGAGCCAAGAAACAGGAAGCGACACGGCTCGGGATCACATTCATAAATGGAATTATAAACTTTCATTACACCTTTGCCCCCGCCGAACGTAACTTCATACCGATTCCGTGAGGGTAGAAGCTAGATTACACCTGACAGAGTTTGATCTGCTGGTGTGGAATACTAATGACTTGCTTGCGATCCGAGTCGGCTGACTGGCGGTAGAATAACTCAGGACTGAAGAACCTTATACACCCGGTAACAAAATACTTGGTAACACTTTAACTAGATTTTGAAGAACAGAAGTCCTTCTTGTTTATTTAACGTTGTCTTTATGTAAATGTGTTCAATGCACTAGTTTTAGGTTAAGAAAATTTAAAACATTACTATTTAATGTTCTACTTAGCTATTTCCTGAAGGCGTTCCACTTCTCTGGAAAAAGTGTTATTGGAGTTTGACACCGCTGGCGAGCCTTTCCTTAAGGAAAAACCATTCAGTGTAGAACTTCATCCTATTTTCTGATAACCAGCTCGATAATCCAAGCCCCGGAAAATCCCGCACCAATCGGCCGGGGGTTTTCGAGCGTACAGTTTTTCACACCACCCACTCTCGGGGCGGCCAACCAACGTAAAGTTCCCGCGCACGAACTCCAGATCAATCATTTAGCTCCCAATCAAATGTTAATAAATCGATGCAACGTGGAATATTCGATTCGACGCGCGTTTGTTGTGACCGAGGAAAGCGACGGTACGGAAAAACCCTTTTCTCCGCTCACCCCACCAACGGCAAGCGGTTGGAAAAACACATGTTCGCTGTGTGCATCGTTTTGTGCCCCCTTGGCAACATCCTGCTGGGTGTTGATTGGCTCCTCGCAAGCTCCTGTCGGAGCTGTTAGAACGCAAAGGCGCCCGACTTTACGATTATTGGTTCAAATCAAATCTTCAAAAATCATCAAATTTTAAAACCATTCCCCCGACAGGGTTCGGATCGGGCGTATGGACACCGGAACCCTTTAGTTTGGGCCCGCTCGCCTCCTCCTTCCTGCCGGGTGGAAAATCGGAACGATTTGCGAAGCATGGCTTGGGGTGTTGCGCGCGAGCCGAGGGACCGAAGGAGGAATCACCGAAAAAGGGGTGTGAAATTTATACCCGGCCACCTCCCGGGACACCATTCCCGGTGGCCGACGACTCTGGCGAGCCGGGAGTGGAAAATCACGAAATGGGAAATTCTTCATCCATTATGTATCGAAATGGTGCAAGTTGTACGCCGGCGAGGTCTGCGGTTTTCCCGAGACCTTTGCCGACCGTTGGTTGTTTTGGTGTCTTCAATTCTCGACCCTGTCCCCGTCTTCATCCCCTCCCATCCCAGAAGGCAATTTACTCTTCCTTCCGTCGAGGTGCAACGTTGGAAGCAGTCGCACTGCAAGGAGGAAGCGACGCTCGGGAAATCCCTTTACACTCGCGGTATTTCAACGTTCAACGTTTTCCCGATTTGAATGGGCCCGCTCTGAACGTGTTAGGAATTTTAACAAACACAAAAAAAAAATCACATCCTGCCAACCGCCTTCGGGGTTATTGGTGGACACCATCTGTAAAGTGTGGGGATGGAATATGGGCCTAGAGGAAAACGAACAAAAAAATTAACCGCCTTGCCATTTATCATCCGCGAGCCCAAGGCTGGAGGGGGAGGGACAACGAGGTGGCATCGACACAATTGGACCTTTCTGTTCTGTTTCATGTTTAGATTATCGACTTACTCTTCGTGCCGTGCCAATGGAAAAGTGATTGGATGTGGAAAACTTAGGAAGCAAAGGCATACACTCAATTTCGTGCGTGAAATTTTAAACGAAAAATAGAGGATTTTCAGTCAGTTTTGGTAGGACTTTCCTCTTTGTATACTCTTTATATCTAAACTCAACTAAACAAGTTGGAACATCCTGTTTAGTTAGGAAATCGTCAAAGCACACCTTATTACAGAAAGCTCATTACTACCAGAAAAAAGTGGACGAAAGTAAACTCTTTCATAAAAGTAATAATCATGGTAATAATATCTGTTTTCCTTTTTCGAAGCATGTTTCTTGAATGCACTTTGAACTGCAATTTACTGCAATGTTGTATTAAACAAACGTGCAGTCGAGCTAGTGAATCCTTTTTCGAGTACCAGTGATATTTAATATTCAGCTATATGCCATATCAACTCAATAATGCATTGGTTTTGTTTGGTAATACTTTTCTGGGCTGGAAACTGATGGCAACAATGGAACTGCTTTTCCAGAACTCAATCGCTAAAATAGAGGAAAACCTGGCAACGAGAGAGAGAGAGAGGCCAGCAAATTGGGCCATGTTTTCCCACCCACGATAGCGCGTGTTTTGGCTAGAGTTTGCTTCTGATTTGGTTTTTCTTTTCCCGTTGCATCTGGTTTTGTGTTTCAATCGCAATTTTGATTCGAAAAAAGAAAGCACCGGTCGAATATCTGATTTCCACGCGTGTAGGCTATTTTGCAGTGTATGTTTCCTCTTCTATGTGCACTAGGGAAAAACAGCAGCGCACCGGCTTGGAAAAGCCTGCGATTCCGGACGCAGGTGGATGCTTGGGTGGGGAAATACACAAATCTCATCGGTCAGAATGTGGCGCGATGGAGAAGAGAAGGAGGAGAGAGAAAGGGAAGGGATGGAAAAACTGGCAACCGCGAGTTTTGAATGGTTTTGTCTACACAAGTCCATCGCAATGCTGCCGGTTGTTCTATTTGTGTTTCTTCTTTTTTCCAATCGTTTGCTTCCTTTCACTTTTACAAGTTTGACGTTTCGGAGGAGGTTTTCGGGGGGGGGGGGGGGGGGGGGGGGGGGGGGGAAAGCGGTGACTTTTGGGGCTCGGATGCTGTAGTGCCGGAAGTCAAGCGACGTACACAACTGACACACACACACACACGCACAGACTCGTGCAGCGACACGGGAAAGGCAGAGGCGAATACCACCGTCTAAATCCGTCCTATTTTCCGGCCACTGGAAGGGGAAAGCCCGGCCCAATCGGGGACCCGGAAATGAGACTTTTTTAATATTTATACACAGTGACAGGCCTCGGTCGTCGGGCGGAGTAGTCCGGTCTGCGAAAAGCGAGGACCATTTTTCCGACCATTTAGAAGCGCGCTGTAGTAGAAAATGCGTCAAACAGCAAACATAAAAACAAACAGCAGAAACCGAAACAAAGGGCCGAGGAAATTAAAAACAAAACATCAACAAAGCGGAGGCGAGTGCGGGAGTGTTGCCAATTGTCATATTTTGCGGTATCAATATTAGATGAGTGAAGGTAATTGAAAGTCAGTCCGTTCGAGAAGCAATAAAAACGGCAACGTAAGTGATTGTCCGGTTCGGGTTCGGGAATGCTGTTAGAAGTTGGCCTTTTCGCGCCCATCACTCCCGGTTGTCCCTTTTTTGCTTGCTGTCTCCGATTTCATCGTTTGACATCCTTCTATCCCCGTCGCTTCCTGCCAGGCCGAACACTTTGTTTCGCTTTTATAAATTCTGCTTTTTTGTGCTGTTTTGTTTCTTTTTTATTGTTTGTCCAGGTTGCGAACAAAAAACAAAAAGCATCGCTTTAACATCCCGAAGAACAAGACGATATCGAGTGCCGACATTTCCGGTCCCGTGTGTCCTTTTTTTTTTTGTTTCTCGCATTGCTGTTCACTCCCACTTTTCCGGTTCGGTCGTATTAGCTTTCGGGTTTTGTTTTCTCCTTTTGGAGCGGCCGGAAATTACTCGAACGGCGGGCTCCCGCAATGACGAAAAACATGGACGGGAAAACTCTAAATTGGCCGCGCTTTGCGCCAACAGGTCGTGTGCGAGTACTGAGTGGTGGAAAATCGTGGGGAATAAATAGCCGGAACGAAGCCGATGACAGCGCCTGAGACAGTGGGCGAAAGGATTTTTCCGACTGGGACAGTCGAACAACCCGGAAGTGCACTGAAACTCTGACAATTTCCGGGCGAGGTTGGTTTAGTTGACTCTTATGAGAGTGACACTGGCGCTTGGTAGGTCGGTTACTTCGTTTGTTGCAAGCCAGACTAAAGGTGGTTTCATGTTTCTGTCAAACCGCGTTAGATTAAATATAAAACATTAAAATAATCAGCATCTAAACAAATATGGAATACAACCAAACATCTCAAAGGAGTTAAACTACAAAGAGAAAGATAAAACTAAAAAGAAAAAGCAGATAAACGAACGAAGTCGATGATTCAATGAAATGGAAGCGGAACAGCATCCAACGTTGTACGTTACGAGGTTGGAAAAGGCAAAGAAAAAACCAAAACACCTTGCTTTGTATCATTTTACTTGAGTTAGTGCATGTTTTACCGCTCGTGTTATTTCCTTCACATCGTTTCTGAACATTGACCGTCGGTTAATGGCTTGCCCGACCATTCACACACCTCCACCTTCCCTCCTTCGGATGGAGTTTTGGGAATGCGAACATTCCGCAGCCTTGTTGTGATCATCCCTCGCTCAACATTCCTGCCCCTTCCCACATGCCATAAGGTCGACATTTTTCGGTCAATTGAAAAATGACATGTCTATCTTCCGTTCGTCCGTTGCGAACCGGACACAGGACGACACGGACCCGGGCGAGCTTCGGGAACAAAACATTCAAAACACACACACACACACACCCATATTCAATGGTCGGTCGTTGGCTTTTCGAGCGAGTCCGTGTCAGCCGGTTTCCACCAAGCGGGTTTCGTTTATTAATTTTTCCCTGCTGTCATTTCAAGTGACGTCTATGGAGGCACTCGAATCATACGCTTTGCGAGTGGAAGGAACACATTTGCATGCAGGAACTCCGTAACCTATAAACACAAGTGCCATTTAGACTCGGAAATGCTGTCCGGGAATCGACGGACAGGTGTTTACATGTTGATACTCATCGCGAACCTTACCTTTTTCTGATGACAACTCCTAATGTTAGTTTATGAACGTGTAACCTAAGAACCTATAGATAAAGTTCTGTCAATAGGTCGTTATTGGTAGTCGCAAGTCAATGAGTGGGATAGTTCCCTGCAGTGGAAGAAGCAGTAAGAAAAACATTTGCAAATTTCTAAAGCTCCAGTTCATACCTAAACATACCGGAACCGAAATCAATATGCGATGATGAATCGATAGACAGTGTTGGGCATAATCAGCACTACACAACTCCACCCGTACACTAACGCTTTAGTGCAAATCACCGCTCGATTGAAGTGTCATCTAATAGACGTCAAATGCAGACGTGGAGGCTTCGTTGCCTTCATGAATCATAAACGAAAACAAACCACTCCACCTTTAGCATCGAATAGGTTTATGAGTGCGGCTTGCGAAAGTGGTTTGAAAATATTGGTTGATTAACTTAGTCCGTCCACCCTCTCCCTTCATCTCTTCCTCCAGAGTCCTTCCTCACTCCTGCCAAATCCCCATAACCCCCGAGCTCACAACTGTCACAAACTACTTTTTTCGGTACATATCACTCGTTCACCTCTGCTCAAGTGGAAGCCTCAGCCTCCCCCATCCAGCTTCCCCTGGAGCCATTTAACCTCTCCTCTACCCCGCGTGCCCCGTGCGCTGAAGTGATAAGGGTTACCTAGATGAGGTCACACTGGTGACGGCGACGACGACGACGACGTTAGGGGATGGTGGCGGTGGTGGCAAATAAAACAAATTCATTCGCTTTAAAACTTCATCCTGCGCTGGATCGGGTGCTTGGTGTTGAACGAATATCTTTGTACCATTCGTGGGGTTGGCAGCACCGTCTCACCCTACAATCGTTTGTTTTCGTGCAGCACGGAGGAGAGCGTTCGGGGGAGGGGACCTGGGGTGTAATCCTTTTTCGCGACACGCGATCAAGCGCGGAGGGTGAGATAATCGGAACCGGCCAGGCATTCCGACGGCGTAAAAAGTGCCAACGACTCCCAGCACTGCTATAAAATATAATTAAAGTTACAACTAGATAATTTGAATTCAAAACGAGAATCCTGGAAAATTTCACCGTTATCTTGTCCTGTGCTCCGGGTAAACCCTTTCTCCCTTCTCGACTGCGCACTGTGCTACAGTGTCAAGGGCCGGACCTTTTTTACTCTCGCCATCCCATCCCGCAGCCAATTATTCCCATCGTCTCTGCCCGTGGCCGTGGCGCCTGAAAGGAAAGAATAACGACTTAGTCGGCGAGTTGAGCCAGAGTTTGGCAGACGACAAACAAAACATCCTCTTGCTGTAAGCTGTAAGCTTCTAAAAGCAGGCGGCAGCACTATGAGATATGAAGGCGTTATAAACGTTATATTAAACATGTTCTTACATCTGTCAAACTGACATTTTATTTCTCCTAAAGTGTCACCTTCGTTTGGGAATATATGAAGGCGTCAAACATTTATTTCTAGCTGTCTTTTTTCATGTGACAAATTCAACCTGTGATCATGTCATCATGCATAATTGGCTCCTTCAAAAAAAAAAAATGTCCACCGATCCCTCCCGTTGTGCCGCGCATCGCACAGTTCGATGTTCGACAACTTTTTTCCACCTTCATTAAAACAATGCCTACCTCAACCCTCCGCTGGCAAGTACACCGTTTACAAGATTTTACAACCCCCTGCCGCCATCCCTCCCCCCGCTCCGGCTGCAGGCAGCTGAAATAAAATAAAAATTAAATAGATTAAGATAATATTGTGTGATTGCGTCTTTTCGCGGCTTGCGAGTCGTCATCATCATCGTCGTCGTCGTCGGCGTCGTCGTCGTCGTTTTTCCCCTTTCTCTCAATGCGGTGCATAATTAGGTTGGCTTTACGCGGTGCCTGGAGGGCAGAATCCTACCAATTGTGGCCCATTTGTCGCGTGGAAAGTTTCTTCCGAGCGTCTTATTTAACTTTTCTACCCAGCCGGGAAGGAAACGAAAATTCATCGAAAGGAAAAGGCAACCGACAAAAATAATCGGAAGGACGGAAATTTCCCCTGGATGAAATTGGCATAATCTTTCTTTTATTTCGGCTGGCGGTGGAATGGTGAAGTGGCTTTTTTAGCAAATTAACCAAAAGAAAAGGTAAACACTCGCTCCTCCATCTCGTGCGTCGTGGGTAAACCGTGTTGGCAATGTTTGCACCTCCGATACGTTCGCTCACTGCCTAAGCCGGTAATAATGAAGATAACGCCTGCCGAACATCTTTAATTGACTTGTTTCCCTTCCCTTCTTTACAACGTCTCGGCGATGCGGAAGAATTAGATTTCGTTGGGATTTTATTCGAGTTCCCTCTTGTTTAACTCGTCTTTTTAGGGAAATATGCACAGAGTTGCAGTAGAAGTATTGAAACGAAACCACTGAGAACACAGTATAGTAATTAAATTTTAAAATAAACCTTTCTAAACTGCACAGTGGGCTTGTGATGTAATATTCATTGTTAAATTAAGTAGTTGAAACGAGAGAAGTTAAAATGTTTATATACCTAGTTGAAATCATGTGAAACAAATATTGAACATGTTTGTAAAACAATGCTATATCGTTGAAATGAGTGCACAATAATCATGATGGAGACGCCTGGTACCTCAAACACGCAATTTCATGTTAACATAATGTTTGAAGAACAGAAACGTTCAATGGTTCGACGTATTAAAGATAGGCATTACAGGAAACGGAGGAATCCACGAATCTGACACTTCTGGTCAGCCTGAAAGCTGATGCCGCAAATTTCACGCTGGTCGTAAAACACACACGTACACACAAACACAAACCCTGCCAAAAACAAAACTCCCCAAAGCAAAGAAATCTCGAACAGAGGGAAACTCGAGAGGGAAAAAAACAACAAAAACACACCAAAAGGAAAGTCAAATATTTGGCGTCCGATAGGATTTACATGCGGGTCTGCTCTCGTGGAAGGAATGTGTGCACGTGGGCTGTATGTGGTGGTGGTGGGGGTGGTGCGCGTGTATGTGCCGAGATTGCTAATCTGGAGATTTTTAATTACAACGTTAATCCTTTTCACGAGCTCCACCGCTCGGCGTGTGGATGAAGGTAAATGATTCGTCCTTTTAGCTGCCATGATGTTTGTTTGTATGTGTGTGAGTGTGTTTGGTGGGGCGGGGAAGAAATATATGGTCATCCTTTCGAATCGCTCGTACTGCTTTTCGTTCTTTCTCTCCTGGCTCTCTCTCTCTCGTTTCGTTCTGCATGATTCTTTGCCTTCTGGCGCTCGTTCGGTGGTTTTAATCGTGTTTTCTTTTCGTTGCACACATACACATGTACACGCGTGTCTCTAATTTTTTGTGACCCTTCCATCGCTATCCGTTACATGCCGTGCAACAACGCCAGACATGCTTTCGAGGGGTAGAAACCCAATTTGATTCAATTTTTACCGTAAATTTGTTGTCAATTTCGATTACAGCACCCCATTCCTGGTGCGCTCGGGTCATCTATCTTCCGCGGCGAGCCTGGGGTGGTAGTGGGGTCGCTGGACGCTGGGAAAAACGAAACCGGTCATTCTGACCACCCTTTTTCTTTCTCTTTCTCTCTCTCTCTCTCTCTCTCTCTCTCTCTCTCGCTCCGCTTAATCCCGAGGCTGGTAATTTATTTTTGCCGCCGGTGGCCATTACTTCGGATAAAGTATATTTAAAATTTAAATGATCGTTAGACGGGAGACACACACACACACACACACCTGTTTTGCCCTCCGGAGCGGGGGATGTGAGAAAAGGGGTTGCATTTTCCTATCTGCAACTCGCTGCCACCGGATTGGATTTCCACCGGACTCGGTTTCTGGTCAGCGCTAATGACTTTACGCCCATCAGACCTCACTTTGGCTTCCCATTCTAACCCCCCTCCTCTCGCCTGTGCTTTAGCAGAAGTCACCAATGGATTTCGGGGGTTTGTTTCGTTGCAAAAGAAGGAATAATTTTCACGATTTTTAACCCACACGTTTCCCGGTTTCGTGTTTGTTTTGTTTTTCCCTTTCCCCGAGGGAGGAACAAATAAAAACTTCGTCACAAGGACTTTTTCTCGTTTGCGTTTGAGGCAGGAAACTACCGTTAAAGCGATTCCGCTGAGCCGGGGAGGATTGGGAAATGGTTTTAAAAAAAATTTCCTCTTCTTCACAGAGCACAGTTTGAGTAGAACTAAATTAAATTGTCCGCAGCGCAAGTGGAAAATAAGAAAATAGTTTCCAACAGCACGAACGAATCTATAGCAGAGAAATGAGCTGCTTCACTCGTTCAGTCTTTTCGCGTCTTTTGGGGTTCACCTTAAAAATATTGCGATCTTGGAAAATTACCCCGCAATCCTCAACTCCATCCACCCACCCCGGAACCGGGTTGTTTCCTTCGGTTTCAAGCGTGACGAGCGTGCAGAACGGTGCATTTTTAATCCTCCCCTCTCCCTGCACGGGGAAAATTAGCGTGATGGCTTGTGCTTGTGCCCAGGGAATCTCAAGCATCTTACACCCTTGCCCTCCTTTACCTTCTTCTCTTTTCCTACCCAGGATGAAGGTCGGTAGGAGGCGCGTAATTAAATCACGGCCAACCCGAGCGTTTGGCGCGCAAATTCAGCTGGAGGAAGGAATGTCCCCAAGCGGGGAAAACAAAACAACTACCATCGAGCATTCCGACGAATGTCGCGATCCGTTTTTTGCAACAGCACCCTCTCCACGTTCACAGCATTTGTTCCAGCGTAGCAGTAGTTTCGAGCCGAACCGAATTTCCAACGGGGACGAACCCTTTTCCTTCCGGACTTTTCCCTCCTACGGTTGTGTGATGTTTTTGCCCGCCTAACATGGGTGTTTGGATAAGGGGAGCTGTAAGGGTGTGTGTCTGTGTGTGTCCAAGGTCATCCTAAATCGTTCGAGTGTTGCCAGCAGGGCTGGGACTGCCGGGAAACTGTGGCCTTTCCTGCGTCGGTGTAAGCGATCCTCACTTGGCACCAAGGGGTTAGTGGGGTGTAATGGAAAGGGACCATGGGAGGGAGGGTGGGAGTGGAAATAGTGTTGCGAGCAAAAGATAGAGAGGTTTGCCTGCTTAAGCACACAACATAAATTACACTAATTACGGTGATAAATTTCCACCGCAAAGCGCGACCGGGGAAAAGGTGCATCCCAAAGCGAGTGTGTGTGTGTGTGTATGGTAATAGTGTGTAGCGGGTGGGAAACTGGAAGCGGAGGCCGGGGTGGATTCGTTCAGTTCGAGCTTCGACGCCAGTGAATAGAAGGCGCCTCGTTTTGGGCTCAACGGAATCGGCACGGTCATCCATGTCTTTCCCCTCGACCACACACACACACATATATACACCCTGTTTGTCCCTCTCCCCTCACCCCCAGCACTCTCACACAGTGCTGCAAGTGAACCGGAATGAAATGGGAAGTTGGTGCTGGACTTGGTGAACCAATAAATTCCACACCATCGAAGGCAATTTTACAGCCGAGTCCTGCCCTGAGTGTCCTATCCTCGGAATCGCCGTAGTCTCTAGTCTGCATTGCCGCAGTCTACCACCCCTCCCCACCCTTCCCAGCCTGCTGCACGGTGTGAAGATTTTGGTCCGATAATTAATGATAATCGATTGCTCGATTTGCTCCTTCTCCGCTCCCTCGCAGGACATTCGATCCGGGGGAGGAGGTAGAAGGCATGGCGGGCGGGTATGTTTACATTTTCTAGTCCCGAGCCCGTGCTGTGTCCGATCTGCAATGTTGCAACTGCGTGCAAATGGCTCGCCAGCCTCCGACGTTCAAGTATTTTCTGTTCCGAGCCAACACCATTCCCGGCTTTGATTCCAGAGGGCATCGGTATTTAATGCCGAGAGACGTGTACGAACACACATACACACCTATTGACACTGTGCATCGATGCAACCCTTGCACAGTAGGACGCTGAGATGAGGACTTTGGTGGCTAAAAGATAGGTAAGACAATTGCGTCTTATTTAAGTTGATAATGTTATGGATTTCACAAATCGGTTCAAAACATGCCGGTGCGTTCAAAAAAGTTTTCCCGGAAAAACTTGACCTTGTGAAATGGAAAACCCCTTTTTGTCCACCCGGTTTGGGACACACTGTGCAGTTTACAGTATCACCTTGTGCATTCGAGTGGCGGCTTACGGAAGCACACAACTCTTGCATTGGAAACATTGTTAAACGGCTACAGCTGGTCGGATTTCCCTCCCCCCCCCCTATTTTCCTCCGGGCCCTACATTGAATCGAGGCGTCAGGCAATTACAAGCACATAGACAACGGCCTATCGCTGCCGACGAAATGGACGATGAGTCAATATTTGACGACCCGCGGAGGCGGAGCTTTTCCAACCAGCATAATCACTACACACCCCGGAAAAGTTGGGTGCGCTGGGCGGGAAAGCGGCTGGGAATTAAACGGTGCCCGAGTTGATCCCGCATATGAGACATTCGATTCGCTTCGAAGAAAAACCCGCAGCGCTGCAGTAACCGGTGCGGGTGGCCGTATTTTCCCGCCATCGTTGTTCGAGGTACCATTTTCCGGTGGCGACGAATAGTTATCGCATACAATATTCAATTGCACCCGCAATTCCGGGTAAAAGCGTCTTACATTCGCTCGCGTTTCGGTTTCATCGGGAAAAGAAAGCAAAATCCGTACGAGCGCGACGAGGGAAGGAAATCGATTGGTTCCTGACGAGCGCTTTTCCATGGCAACCATGGTGGGCGCATGGGGAAGGAGCCGTAAGAAAGAAAATTATGCACCGTCCACCGGAACGGCTGCCTTTGGCTTCCTGTTCGATTGCCAAAGTAGAGATTGAATGAACATTTCCCTTCGGACGTTTCCGGGGAAAAGGAAGCAGGGAGTTGTAGGCAAGAGGCCGTAACAGAGTAAAAGTCCAGAAGAACTTCCACAAAACCGTAAAATCAGGTGGGTGAAATTTACGATTTTAATTAAAAAACTTTCCGAACCGGTAGAAAAAGGGGTGTAGGAGATTTTCCATTCCCTAGCTGGGAGATGTTCGCTCACACACCGAACTCGGCACTAGAGGGAAAGGGGCCAAGGTGCGGTAATACTGGAAGGGTACTCGGAAAATTCGTCCGTCTTACGTCCATCGCCATGGCGAAGCGGTTCCTTTTGAAGCGGCACACATTTTGATTGAGGCAACAATTTGCCCTCTTGCGAAGAAAATTTCCCCACCCTCCGGACACCACCGGAGATCTTACATATGTGAGTGTGTGTATGAATGGAAAATTCTTAGCATTACTTCGACGTGCTGCAACGTGCCGTTGCCTGCAGGTGCAGATTCTTGACCATGGCGACCGGTGGAAAACCCCACGTGACCACTTTCCCGTATCCCAGGGCAATGCGCCCAAATGCACACACACACGCACGTGCGAAGGAAGTGAAGGCGAAGGCGAAAGAAAATCCAACACAATTGTAAAACCGAAAAGGAGCAGACCGGAAGAATTTGTCCTCTCGGGTGAATTTTCCACTCCACTCAGGGCAACTCCTACGCGTCACGCGTAGGAAAGTGAAGCACCGAAGGGAGGGGCAGGGGCAGTTATGTATGTTTATTGTTCCGGTGACAGCCCGAAATAGACTCAATAAAATTAAATATTAACCATCTTCAATTTGTCGGTCCGTTTCCCGAATCGCTCTCGAGGGGCACGGCAATGACGGGGAGAGGGGAAGAGCAAGGAGGCGGCGAGGAAGAGAGGTGCAGCCTAGCATTGAGCCTGGTATCCGGTCAGTTCCCTGCCCGCACTGGATTGGCAGGATTTAGATTTTCCGTTTCCGATCCGTTTTACTTCTTTTTATTCGCCGAAACCTGCTACTGCTCGGGAAAAATCCCGGAAAAAAGGACGAGTGGATTGTTCATCCCACGGCATTTTTTTCTCCTCCTCCTCCTCCTCTTCCTCCTTCTCCTTTTTTTTTGTACGGCAATCAAATATTTTCCGGTGTTTACCCCCCGGACCCGAAAAAGACACGGAAGGATGAAAAATATTTTATTCATCCGCCCAATTCGCAACTAAAGTTATTAGTTTTCCATACATTTTCCCTCCGTCGGGGCCCTCCGGGAGGCTTAACGTATGCTAGTGTGTGCTGCGTACGTTTCTAAGATTTACATCTTACGACGGTTCGGCAAATATGCTTCCTTGAACCGTCTTTTCCTAAACCAGACCGAGGTGAAGGTGTTCATTTTCCACCCAGCGAAAGGCGTTTATTCGCTCGAAGCGATGGAAAGCATGCCGACGGTGTGATGGTGGAAGGTGAGATTTTCCGGTGGGCGGGCGGGAAAGAGGTCGTGGTAGGCGGGGAGGGTCAGCGGGGTAGGCATTATTATTAGCAATGCAAATTAGTTCTCGGGCCACCGCGATTAGTTTCGCGCCGTGGAAGGATTTTTCCTTTCTCCCCTCCCTCCCACACGGCTCCGTGGAAACCGACACCGCACACATTCCCACCCACCTACCCTCTAATTACGGCGTGCGCGATTCCGAATCGCTTTTTCATAACCCCGGTTTTTCCGCCGCCGCCACCACCACCAGGCCATAACCCGTTTACCGGTTTTTCACGCGTAAGGGAAGATTTTTCCGACGTCATTCGCCCCTTCCCCTGCCATATCGTGGTGACAAGGGGCATTCATTTAAGATGGAAAGCGTTAACCCTAATGTTTACGAGTGGAAAACTCTATACAGATGCGTTTACGTCATACATTTTGTATGAAAATCGATGGATTTTTCTGTCAAAACTATTCAACATCGACTGAAGAATTCATTCAATGGATGCAAATAGCGTAACAAATACGAAAAGTTTCAGAAAATTCGTGCTAGCCATCGAAGGGTTTATCTTTTCTCGCTGCATTCGGTTTTTGATATGGTTTCGCGAAAATAAAATGCAGTATCATAATTTCATAATTCAAAAGTAGCGAACGGAGCAAAACAAAACCCAATTTTCCTTCCCGATTTCCCGACCGTTCGACCCTTAACGAGGTGGTTTTTTTAAATGAAAAATGGAAAAGGGTTGTAATGATAGCCGCGCACCGAATCACGTTCGTTTCATTTCATTTAATTTTATTCCATCATATCGTCCCAACCCTTTTCCGACGGGGGAAAACTCCATCCCGGATCGACGGATCGGAGCGACCGAGAGTGCAATAAATTAAGCTTACGAAACGAAGATAGTTGAAAAACAACCAAGTGGTAGAAAAGTAAAGTCCGCCCTGAGATGGATATGCGACCGGATGAGAAGACAAACAAACAACAACACCAAAAAAACGGTAATTTTCACGGTGAGCAAAGCATGCCAGCCCGAAGAAAAGGGATAAGGTGAACAAGAAAAGGGGTTCGGGGTACGGTTGCTTTCGGACGAAAAACGAAAGGAAAACAGGGAGCTGCTGCTGAGCATATGAATATAAATCGCTTTCCCGGGTGCGTTTCGTTAAATCCTACCGATTAATTGTGTGAGTACAGGATGGAGAAAAGGAGGCTCCGGGAAAGTGGAGAAATCGGCAGCAAAACAACCGAAGAACCGGGATTGCCTTTTCCAGCCTTTGATTTGTTTCCTATCGTGATGGAAAATTATTACTAATTTTCATTGTCAGGCCAAAAGGGAAAAGGAAAAGGGAAAGCGATGGACGGCCCCCGGTGACATTTTATTTATCTTGCCCACCCCATCCGGAAAATACTCTTCTCTTCGCCGGTTTAGAATTTTCCACTTTCCCACCTTTCCGAAACGCGCGCCCCGGAAAGGTTCGGAAAATGGCCATCTATACGAAACGGCCGTTCGACTGTTCCGTCCGATTTGCTCGGAAAATATCATCCACGGTGGTGCAATCATTAATGGTTTCGGGAAGAGGTGTCGTGGGACCAAACAGAAAGGCGCAAAAAACCTCGCGGAAAAACCAAGGACCCGAGGGACAGGAAATAGATGATATTACGGCTGGGTGCCAAAGGAAATTAGTATGTGTGTAGGTGTGTTTGTCGTACGCTTTTTTCCCAGTGTTTTTCCTCCGCCTGGTTTGCTGCACACGGCACGAACCGGTTTTCCTTCGGGGTAAATGTGGTAAATTTTTCCATAAAAGGATAGCAACAGAGGAAAACGAAAACACGAACCAGAGATAAAAACGACGCGAGTGGAAAACTGCTTAAAAAGAAAACAGCATACTCATAAAGAGCGAACCGGGCGGCCGGGAATCGTCAATGATGAAGTGTCGATATGGGAAAAATCGCGAAAGGAAATTATGTGTTTGGCTTTTCCTTCACGGTTTACAGTTTTCCTCCTTTTTATTTCGTCTTCTCTCGTTTAATGGTCGGCCGATAAGAGAGAGATACAACCCCCGGAGACAGGGAGCAGAACGTTTACCGGCGTTAATGGCGCGTTGCGGTAATGTCCCCCCTCCCTCCCCCCCCCCCCCTCCTACCCCTCCACGCTTCCCTTCAAGTTTTCCCCACCTTCCCGTTTTGTCCAAACACCGGGCGGATATTTGCTTGGTACGTTATTTGTTCATCTTCTTTTTTCTTCCCTTCTAATGTCCTTGCTGGTTATTTTCGTTCGCTTTCCACCCGCGCCTCCCACCGCCGTTCGATTTTTCATTGCTTTCCGTCGGTGAATCGAGAAAAAACGCTCTGGTAAGTGTCAATCCGGGATGCTGTCGCGGGGTCGCGGATGACGAAACGGTGTTCCGGTTGATCGGAGCTCAAGCCACACGATTTTCCGCCTGGTTTTCCTCACCGGTCCGGGAGCGGTGGACTTATTTTTTATTTTCTCCTCCTCGAGTCAGAGACACACAAACAACATTGTAATCCACACGCTAACGCACTCCAGGCATGTTCATGTTGTTTTTTTTTTGTATTCGCTCGCTACCTTCTCTCCCGTTTTCTTTTTTCCTTACCGAGTTTTCCACTCCCGACCGCTGATTATTTATTGATTATCACATTAGCATATTTTACCATCAACGGCGTCACGTCGTTAAGGCAGGCGGAGAAAGCAAAAGATATTTCGGTTTTTCCCTTTCCACTGCCTTTTTTACATATCTTATCTTGTTTTTCGTTGATGTTTACATTTTCCTCAGTGCGTTTTTTCTCCCCATTTGCATTGCTGAACCGAGCGACACAGCTCTCCTTCCCCGTGAACCATTCCTCTTACCCTCGCCTAATGGGCCAACCCCCTCGGAGACTGATCATTAATTTGAAATTCAATCGATTAAATCATTATCTAAACGGCATGTTTATTTCACCTCCCGCCACCACCATCCGCACACTCCCCTTATGACACAACCATGCACATAGAAACACGCACACGTACCGCGATTAAGATGAGCAGAACATCAACAAACCAACGAAATTTACAGGGCGTAATGCATGAATCTTGCTTTTATGGAGTTAATGCTTAAGGTTTGAATTTTATCTTAAATCCCTTCCACTTTCGCATGTACAATTTTATTATAACTTGCGTGTTCAAGTTTTAAGTAATCGATAAAAGAGTTTGAAAACCAGCATTTGAAAGCACTAGCTAGTTGCTACTATTGTTACCTTCACTGTACAATGTGGAAGAAGCACCTTTTTCCTTTGCATCCAGTAGCGTTTGCTGTTGATGAGTAAAGGATGCGATTGTTTTGGCCACCAAATGGACGTGTGTGTGTGTGCATGTGTCACCCTTGTGCTCGGTACGTACATCAATCCGTGCAACGTGAGGCGTTTTCCGAACGGGCTTTTCCGTGCTCGAGCTCGAGAGGGGTGAGAGAGCCTTCCCTCCACAGGAAGGGTGCACTGTTTTCCACCACTGTTTCTGTTTTCCCCTCTCTGTGTATGTGTGTGTGTGTGTGTGTGTTTCATTAGGCAAGGCTACTCTGCTGGTGGCAGGCGAATGAATGGGCGAGTGAAAATGTATCTGCATGACATCCTGCAACCACCGCATGTGTTGCTCATCAGTGTTTTGTGCCTGTGTATGGGTGTGTGTTTGATGTTGTTTTTTTTGCTCGCTCGCTGGGCCCCGTCCCGAGCGGTGGAGGAAGGTGTTTTCACTCCATTAAGCTCCGTTTTCCCGGAAACGCACGGAACTCGACCGTCGCCGTCATCAGCATCATCTTTCCCGTCCTCGTTGGCCGTTTGTTGACGTCAGGGTACGTTACAACTTCAAACTCATTACGAGCTGAGTACCATCGAGTGTAGGGACGTATGTGTGTGTGTGTGTGGTGGCTCTAGAGGCCGGATTAAAGGAAACTCGCAAGCGCAGGCAACCGAATCCGGCGTCCTCCGGCCTGGAGATTGTGCTTTGATATTATTGAATTACTTACGTGCCGATGATCAGAGGGTCCTGTGCAAGGGTGAGAAGAGGAAGAGAAGAGAGGGAGGAGTTTAGAGGAGGGAGGGGGAGGAGTCTGGGGTACAGGCCTCGTTGCATCTAATCTGCCATCAGGTCTTGATCCTTGCAATCTTTACAGCAAACGCAAACCCAACTCTGGAAAGGCGAAAAGCCTGCAAGGCTGCATATCCTTCACCTTCTACGTAAAGGCACGCACACAAACACACACACACACACACACATACACATGCATGGCACGATATGCAGTGCATCGGACAGGTGTTGTGTCCTGTGCTGGCGTTTGCTCGTTAGATTGCACGTAAACGAAGCAATACGGCGTAAGGAACGCTTTCTACACACAAAACGGCCCTGCATGGACACGCGATGCACCGATGCACCTAACTGCATCTGAAAGCCGATGCACCGGTCCACCCTCTACCCCACTGCCCTTTCTCCAGCCATTTTCCGATCGGCTGACTCCCAAAAGACGGTAAGGTAAGGTTAGGAAAATGAAAGCTTCACGCTCGATTAGCGTTAAATGGAGTTCTGTTTAACTAACTAGTTGACTTACCGTCCACTAGTCACATATCCACATGCACACACACACACGAAGACCACCGTGGTTTCACTTTGGGCAAGAATGGGCATCCGGCAAAGGTATATAATTTGATAAACGCTTGATTCAACCCCGGCACAAACCGCCTCGGTCGGTAATCGCTTGCTGGCAGCAGCTCTTGAGCTAATTTTCCCGACCCTCCTCACTTTCAACACACATCAAAGGCAACCGAATCGGAGGACTTGGTCCCGATCGTCGGTGCGTATAATCTCGAGTAATAACGGTTGGTAGGTTGCGCGTAGCGCGCCTAACGCATTGGAGCAGTGAATCAAGGATCGCTGGTTTAAAGGGTTTGGCAATGCACGAATTCTACTTGTATTAGCTTTACCCTTGCTTGGTGAACGCTGCACGCTTGTCACACATGCCGAATTTAATCTACACCCTAAGTTGGGGTATATTTAATGAGATGCTTTGGAGAAATATTATTGTAAAATAATCCTCAATCGTTTATATCGTTATAATATTATAATATCGTTCGATCCTGTTTATATCTAACGAAAACATCACCAAAATGTAACAGCGATTGCAACATTGTCCGTCATAGTGTGATAACGGTTTGATTTGAACACCTATCACTAAGCCTTCTCACCTGTCACCAAGCCTTCTCACCTCTCACTACGCCATCTCACCTGTCACTAAGCCCTCTCATCTGTCACTAAGCCCACTCACCTGTCACCGCCACTCTGTCAAAGTGACTTCCTCTGAAACCATGTGCTTTTACTAACCTACAAAGCTACTAAATTCTCACGTAAGTTTTACGTTCATTTAATGTCTATCACGGCATTTTTACTTGCCAGAAGGACATAATTGCCCCCTACCGTGTCCTGTTCATCAAATATTAAGGTATGTTACAAAAATACCCCAAGATACCTACATGATTGAGTACACCTAACCTTCCTACACCTAATCCTCGCTCGATCTTCCTTTTTCGGCATTCTAAGATGGTTCTGGCCCGCTCTTTGCGCCGATAGCACCTTTGCACCTCGCCGAACAGCGTGATCATGGCCAGCGCCAGCCCGACCAGCGTCCAGATGAACACCCCACCGAGGCTCTCCTCGCCCCAAAACCGGCAAACACATAGCCCACCTCGGTGAAGTTGCGATTGCGCAGAATCTCGTACTTGATCTCGGCCGAATCATGGATGAAGGCAAAGTCCGCATCGAGCCGCTCGTTTACCCGCCGAAAGCCGTCCGCCGCACTCGCCACCGGCTCCTTGATCGCATAGTCCCAGACGCGGTACTGCGCCTGATCGTTGACGCTCGAGAGCATCAGATTGCGCCACATCTGGTACAGCACGTCCTCGTCGTTCTTCATGTTGCGTAAGTAATCATGTGTGTCCGAGTTCTGCACGACCGTGTACTTAATGCGGTTCTGGCGCGACAGTAGCTCAAGGGACTGGACCGGTGTTTGCATGCGCTCCACCGTGAGGAACGCGTCCAGGTTTACAGTAAACGTCGCGAGCATGAGCACCACGAACAGCCAGTAGGCAGCGACCAGAGTTCGCCCGGAGAGTGCCTTCGGAGCTTCATCACCACGCAGAATCTCGTACTTGATCTCAGCCGAATCGTGGATGAAGGCAAAGTCCGCATCGAGACGCTCGTTTACTCGCCGGACGCCGTCCGCCGCACTCGATGGCGGCGATAATGTTGATGTACTGCTCCTTGATCAGATAGTCCCACGCCTGCGCCCGACCTGCGCCTGATCGTTGCCGCTCGAGAACGTCAGATTGCGCCACATCTGGTATAGCACGTCCTCGGCGTTCTTCATGTTCCGGAAGTAGTCATGTCAAGGGACTGGATGAGGTCAACGCAAACCAGCAGCTTTCCTTCATCGTAAAGTTCCTGCGTGTGGGAAAGTCAGTGGAGTAATCGGAAACGAACACAGTGGAGGAGTTACAATATCTTTAGGGAACCTGATCTCTTACCTTCTTGCACTGTAGGGCGAGAACTTATCCAGCAACCGATGCGAAAGCGAGCCCCAAAGCTACAGCCAGTGGCCCGTGCCATTGGTGACAAATAGGCGTACTTGCTGGTGCGTTGCCGGTGACCACAGGGTATCAATCTGGCCGATACCGATCGGTTTATGGCTGGCCGGAAAGTCCATGCAGATCAGCAGCTGGGATCCTTCGCAATGGGCTACAAATTTGACCGCCCGGATCTGGACCACCTTCAAGCGGAGAGCGTCGTCATTGAGAAACAACGGCAGCAACACGTCCTTGGTGCCCGTCACAAACGCTCCGCTGCGTGGCAAGCGAAACCGCCAGCCTCGTGACGTCGTCCGTGTGACTAAGTTTGCTGGACCTAAATGGTTACTACAATCATCCTCGCCTCCTTCCGATCAACCTTCACTTCCTGAGTGCATGATGACAGACCGGTTGTTCTGTGACCTCTCCAATCTTCGATTTCCAGTGTGTGTGTAGTTCGAGGCATCATGGAACCGAGCCCTGTTGATGCCGTGCCTCTTCTCGCCAAAGGGGGCCAAAGATTCTTTAGGAAACTAGCTATTTTCCTTCGGAAATGTGTACCAGCAAACTTCCGGATTAGCTTGTGGCGCTACTCGTGTGTTAGTTTAGTGTAGACGACGCAAGATGTTGTCGGGAAAGGATACCAATGTTCTTTCGATCGCCGTCGTCCTCGAAACAGCCAAATTGACTGGTGAGTGCGACGTCGGTGAGGTAAACTACATCGAAAATCGGCACTGTTCAACAAATATTAAGGTACGTAAAAAAAATACCATTAAAGACATATATGATTGTGTACACCTAATCTTCTAACACTAATCCTTGTTCGATCTTCCTTTTTAGGCGGTCTAAGGTGGTTCGAATGCGAAAGCGAGCCCCACAACTACAGCCAGTGGTCCATACAAATAGACGTACTTGCTGATGTGTTGCCGGTGATCACAGGATATCAATCTGGCCGATACCGATCGGTTTATGGCTGGCCGGAAAGTCCATGCAGATCAGCAGCTGGGATCCTTTTGATGGTCCACAAATGTGACCGCCCGGATCTGGATCACCTTCAAGCGGAGAGCGTCGTCAATGAGAAACAACGGCAGCAACACGTCCTTGGTGCCCGTCACAAACGCTCCGCTGCGTGGCAAGCGAAACCGCCAGGCTCTTGACGTCGTCCGTGTGACAAAGTTCGCTGGATCCAAATAGTTACTTCAATCATCCTCGCCTCCTTCCGATCAACCACCACTTCCTGACTGCATGATGACAGACCGGTTGTTCTGTGACCTCTCCAATCTTCGGTTTCCAGAGTGTGAACACCCCACCGAGGCTCTCCAGAGTGGTGCCCTCGCTGTCGTCCGTGCTCGGGCACTGGCCGTGCGCCGAGTTATTCCAGAATTTTGTCGTGAGCGACTCGAAGACGTGCTCCTGCAGCTCCAGTATGAAATAGCTCAGATCTTCCTGCAGATGGCTGCCCTGCTATCCCGTACGGTTGCTCGGCAAACACCTCGCCCACCTCGGTGAAGTTGCAGTTGCGCAATCGCGTACTTGATCTCGGCCGAATCGTGGATGAAGGCAAAGTCCGCATCGAGACGCTCGTTCACTCGCCGGAAGCCGTCCGCCGCACTCGCTACTGGCTCGGCCGGCTCGATGTCGGCGAGAATGTTGATGTACTGCTCCTTGATCAGATAGTCCCAGAACTGCGCCGGTTTGTTGCGGCTCGAGAGCGTCAGATTGCGCCATATCTGGTACAGCACGTCCTCGGCGTTCTTCATGTTCCGGAAGTAGTCATGTCAAGGGACTGGACGAGGTCAACGCGAACCAGCAGCTTTCCTTCATCGTAAAATTCCTGCGTGTGGGAAAGTCAGTGGAGTAAACGGAAACGAACACAGTGGAGGAGTTACAATATCTTTTGGAACCTGATCTCTTACCGACACTCGTACGGATAGGCAGCCTTGTTGTTTCTTGCACTGTAGGGCGAGAACTTGTCCAGCAACCGATGCGAAAGCGAGCCCCAAAGCTACAGCCAGTGGCCCGTGCCATTGGTGACAAATAGGCGTACTTGCTGGTGCGTTGCCGGTGACCACAGGGTATCAATCTGGCCGATACCGATCGGTTTATGGCTGGCCGGAAAGTCCATGCAGATCAGCAGCTGGGATCCTTTTGATGGTCCACAAATTTGACCGCCCGGATCTGGACCACCTTCAAGCGGAGAGCGTCGTCAAAGAGAAACAACGGCAGCAACTCGTCCTTGGTGCCCGTCACAAACGCTCCGCTGCGTGGCAAGCGAAACCGCCAGGCTCTTGACGTCGTCCGTGTGACAAAGTTCGCTGGATCCAAATAGTTACTTCAATCATCCTCGCCTCCTTCCGATCAACCTTCACTTCCTGAGTGCATGATGACAGACCGGTTGTTCTGTGACCTCTCCAATCTTCGATTTCCAGTGTGTGTGTAGTACGAGGCATCATGGAACCGAGCCCCGTTGATGCCGTGCCTCTTCTCGGTCGTCAAGAGGCCAAAGATTCCTTAGAAAACTAGCTATTTTCCTTCGGAAATGTGTGCCAGCAAACTTCCGGATTAGCTTGTGGTGCTACGCGTGTGTTAGTTCAGTGTAGACGACGTAAGATGTTGTCGGGAAGGGATACCAATGTCCTTTCGATCGCCGTTGTCCTCCAAACAGCCAAGGGTGACTTGCGAGTGCGACGTCGGTGAGGTAAAACACGTCAAACATCGGTACGGCGCGTGTGCAGACGTTTTACGTACGATTATTACCACGCGCGGTCAAACCAATTTAGAATAATAAAGTTACTTGTCCTAGCTTTACTCTTCGCGAAAGAAAAGAAAACAGCGATGGGTCACAAATTTGACCGCCCGGATCTGGACCACCTACGAGCGGAGAGCGTCGTCAATGAGAAACAACGGCAGCAACACGTCCTTGGTGCCCGGTAAATGGTTACTTCAATCATCCTCGCCTCCTTCCGATCAACCTTCACTTCCTGAGTGCATGATGACAGACCGGTGGTTCTGTGGCCTCTCCAATCTTCGATTTCCAGTGTGTGTGTGTAGTTCGAGGCTTAATGGAACAGAGCCCCGTTGATCCCGCGCCTCTTCTCGCCAAAGGGGGCCAAAGATTCCTTAGGAAACAAGCTATTTTCCTTCCGAAATGTGTGCCAGCAAACTTCCGGATTAGCTTGTGGTGCTACGCGTGTGTTAGTTCAGTGTAGACGACGTAAGATTGTGTCGGGAAGGGATACCAATGTCCTATCGATCGCCGTCGTCCTCCAAACAGCCAAGGGTGACTTGCAAGTGCGACGTCGGTGAGGTAAAACACGTCAAACATCGGTACGGCGCGTGTGCAGCCGTTTTACGTACGATTATTACCGCACGCGGTCAAAACCAATTGTTTTAGAATAATAAAGTTACTTGTCCTTACTGTACTCTTCGCGAAAGAAAAGAAAACAGCTATCAGCTTCGTTTGCATGTCGTTTCCTGTGAGTAAAGTGTAGTTTAAGTGTGTTGCGAGTAAATTAACGGGTTCCAATTGTATTTAGACATGTTCTATTGCGAATTTTAGTACTGTAAGAACTGCATTTTGTACGTGCGGACAAGAACATGCAGTTTTACTAGTTGTTTATAAACAAATGTTATCAAAACCGATTATATAGGCCATAAGAAGACCAATTACAAGGTTATAGAGGCTAAATGCAGTTGTTATTCCACATTTTTGTATGTTTACACGCTCGTTTCTGATTTGAAGAATAAATAAAGTCGTAAATAAGGTTATACTAAAGAATTTTAACCCTTTTTGTCGACTTTTTATTGCGTATTATCCGAAAATATCTGTAAACCAACTCTAAATTATCCGAAAACAGTTATTTTGGTAAGTAAAACAACTTTTGATCACCTTTAAAAGAGTTATTTTTAAGTAAGTTAAATAACTTTTAATTAAACTAAAATATTACCACAAATTTCAGGCTTTTTTTCCGACAAAATCCTGAAAAAATCAGATTTTTTGGTCCAAAATTGCATTTTTTAGCGCGAAAACCGTCTCTCCGGTTCAATTGACAACTGTCAGCTGACAGCTGTCACCTGTCAACCGCTTCGGATAACCGGTCAACCGTTTCGGCCGAACCGCCAACTGTCACCTGTTTCCCGCCAACCGGTTCGGCCGAACCGGTTTAAATTTTGTGCTACCTCCTACGAAACTGGTAATCCTTCGCTCCTGTTACTTTTCGGCCAAAAAGCCGGTTTTTGACGGTTTTTGGGGCCCAAACCCGAGCGGGCCCGACAATTTTCGAGCTGAAAATTCAACTTTTGTAACAGGAGCGCAGGATTTTCAGGAGGTAGCAGGAGCAAAATTTTTATCGATTTTTCGACCTAGCCTGGTACTTTTGGGCCGGTTTTTGAGGATGAAAATTTCAACTTTTTTAACAGGAGCGCAGGATTTTCAGGAGGTAACAGGAGCAAAATTTTTATCGATTTTTCAGCATAAACTGGTACTTTTGGGCCGATTTTTGGGGATGCAAATTTCCATTTTTTTACCAAAAGTGATGGATTTAAAGTAGTTTAACTTACCTAACTCATTCTTTTCGGATAAATAGAAGCTTTTTATACTGTTTTCGGATAATTAAAAACTGTTTAACTTACCTAAATAAATCTTTTTGCATAAAATGCAATATTTTCGGATTACTAAAAGTTGTTTTACTTATCAAAATAACTCTTTTCGGATAATTTAAAGTTGATTTACAGATATTTTCGGATAATACGCAATAATAAGTCGACAAAAAGGGTTAAAATTCTTTAGTATAACCTTATTTAAGACTTTATTTATTCTTCAAATCAATCACGAGCGTGTAAACATACAAAAATGTGCAAAAACTACTGCATTTAGCCTCTACAGTCTTGCGATTCGCCTTCTTATGGCCTATATAATCGGTTTTGATAACATTTGTTTATAAACAACTAGTAAAACTGCATGTTCTTGTCCGCACGTACAAAATGCAGTTCTTACAGTACTAAAATTCGCAATAGAACATGTCTAAATACAATTGGAACCCGTTAATTTACTCGCAACACACTTAAACTACACTTTACTCACAGGAAACGACATGCAAACGAAGCTGATAGCTGTTTTCTTTTCTTTCGCGAAGAGTACAGTAAGGACAAGTAACTTTATTATTCTAAAACAATTGGTTTTGACCGCGTGCGGTAATAATCGTACGTAAAACGTTTGCACACGCGCCGTACCGATGTTTGACGTGTTTTACCTCACCGACGTCGCACTTGCAAGTCACCCTTGGCTGTTTGGAGGACGACGGCGATCGATAGGACATTGGTATCCCTTCCCGACACAATCTTACGTCGTCTACACTGAACTAACACACGCGTAGCACCACAAGCTAATCCGGAAGTTTGCTGGCACACATTTCCGAAGGAAAATAGCTAGTTTTCTAAGGAATTTTTGGCCTCCTGAAGACCGAGAAGAGGAACGGCATCAACAGGGCTCGGTTCCATGATGCCTCGAACTACACACACACTGGAAATCGAAGATTGGAGAGGTCACAGAACAACCGGTCTGTCATCATGCACTCAGGAAGTGAAGGTTGATCGGAAGGAGGCGAGGATGATTGAAGTAACTATTTGGATCCAGCGAACTTTGTCACACGGACGACGTCAAGAGCCTGGCGGTTTCGCTTGCCACGCAGCGGAGCGTTTGTGACGGGCACCAAGGACGTGTTGCTGCCGTTGTTTCTCATTGACGACGCTCTCCGCTTGAAGGTGATCCAGATCCGGGCGGTCACATTTGTGGACCATCAAAAGGATCCCAGCTGCTGATCTGCATGGACTTTCCGGCCAGCCATAAACCGATCGGTATCGGCCAGATTGATATCCTGTGATCACCGGCAACACATCAGCAAGTACGTCTATTTGTATGGACCACTGGCTGTAGTTGTGGGGCTCGCTTTCGCATTCGAACCACCTTAGACCGCCTAAAAAGGAAGATCGAACAAGGATTAGTGTTAGAAGATTAGGTGTACACAATCATATATGTCTTTAATGGTATTTTTTTTACGTACCTTAATATTTGTTGAACAGTGCCGATTTTCGATGTAGTTTACCTCACCGACGTCGCACTCACCAGTCAATTTGGCTGTTTCGAGGACGACGGCGATCGAAAGAACATTGGTATCCTTTCCCGACAACATCTTGCGTCGTCTACACTAAACTAACACACGAGTAGCGCCACAAGCTAATCCGGAAGTTTGCTGGTACACATTTCCGAAGGAAAATAGCTAGTTTCCTAAAGAATCTTTGGCCCCCTTTGGCGAGAAGAGGCACGGCATCAACAGGGCTCGGTTCCATGATGCCTCGAACTACACACACACTGGAAATCGAAGATTGGAGAGGTCACAGAACAACCGGTCTGTCATCATGCACTCAGGAAGTGAAGGTTGATCGGAAGGAGGCGAGGATGATTGTAGTAACCATTTAGGTCCAGCAAACTTAGTCACACGGACGACGTCACGAGGCTGGCGGTTTCGCTTGCCACGCAGCGGAGCGTTTGTGACGGGCACCAAGGACGAGTTGCTGCCGTTGTTTCTCTTTGACGACGCTCTCCGCTTGAAGGTGGTCCAGATCCGGGCGGTCAAATTTGTGGACCATCAAAAGGATCCCAGCTGCTGATCTGCATGGACTTTCCGGCCAGCCATAAACCGATCGGTATCGGCCAGATTGATACCCTGTGGTCACCGGCAACGCACCAGCAAGTACGCCTATTTGTCACCAATGGCACGGGCCACTGGCTGTAGCTTTGGGGCTCGCTTTCGCATCGGTTGCTGGACAAGTTCTCGCCCTACAGTGCAAGAAGGTAAGAGAACAGGTTCCCTAAGATATTGTAACTCCTCCACTGTGTTCGTTTCCGATTACTCCACTGACTTTCCCACACGCAGGAACTTTACGATGAAGGAAAACTTCTGGTTCGCGTTGACCTCGTTCATCCCGCAAGGTGGTGGTGAAGCTCCGAAGGCACTCTCCGGGCGAACTCTGGTCGCTGCCTACTGGCTGTTCGTGGTGCTCATGCTCGCGACGTTTACCGCAAACCTGGCCGCGTTTCTCACGGTGGAGCGCATGCAAACACCGGTCCAGTCCCTTGAGCAACTGTCGCGCCAGAACCGCATCAAGTACACGGTCGTGCAGAACTCGGACACACATGACTACCGTCGCGACATGAAGAACGCCGAGGACGTGATGTACCAGATGTGGCGCCATCTGACGCTCTCGAGCCGCAACGATCCGGCGCAGTACCGCGTCTGGGACTATCCGATCAATGAGCAGTACATCAACATTCTCGCCGCCATCGATTCGTCCGAGCCGGTGGCGAAAGCGGCGGACGGCTTCCGGTGGGTAAACGAGCGGCTCGATGCGGACTTTGCCTTAATCCACGATTCGGCCGAGATCAAGTACGCGATTCTGGGCAACTGCAACTTCATCGAGGTGGGCGAGGTGTTTGCCGAGCAACCGTACGGGATAGCAGGACAGCCATCTGCAGGAAGATCTGAGCTATTTCATACTGGAGCTGCAGGAGCACGTCTTCGAGTCGCTCACGACAAAATTCTGGAATAACTCGGCGCACGGCCAGTGCCCGAACACGGACGACAGCGAGGGCACCACGCTGGAGAGCCTCGGTGGGGTGTTCACACTCTGGAAATCGAAGATTGGAGAGGTCACAGAACAACCGGTCTGTCATCATGCACTCAGGAAGTGGAGGTTGATCGGAAGGAGGCGAGGATGATTGAAGTAACCATTTAGGTCCAGCAAACTTAGTCACACGGACGACGTCACGAGGCTGGCGGTTTCGCTTGCCACGCAGCGGAGCGTTTGTGACGGGCACCAAACCAAGGACGAGTTGCTGCCGTTGTTTCTCTTTGACGACGCTCTCCGCTTGAAGGTGGTCCAGATCCGGGCGGTCAAAGTTGTGCAAAGGATCCCAGCTACTGATCTGCATGGACTTTCCGGCTGGCCATAAACCGATCGGTATCGGCCGGATAGATATCTTATGATCACCGGTAAAGCATCAGCAAGTACGTCTATTTGTATGGACCACTGGCTGTAGCTTTGGGGCTCGCTTTCGCATCGGTTGCTGGACAAGTTCTCGCCCTACAATGCAAGAAGGTAAGAGATCAGGTTCCCTAAAGATATTGTAACTCCTCCACTGTGTTCGTTTCCGATTACTCCACTGACTTTCCCACACGCAGGAACTTTACGATGAAGGAAAGCTGCTGGTTTGCGTTGACCTCATCCAGTCCCTTGACATGACTACTTCCGGAACATGAAGAACGCCGAGGACGTGCTATACCAGATGTGGCGCAATCTGACGTTCTCGAGCGGCAACGATCAGGCGCAGTTCTTGGACTATCTGATCAAGGAGCAGTACATCAACATTATCGCCGCCATCGAGTGCGGCGGACGGCTTCCGTCGGGTACACGAGCGTCTCGATGCGGACTTTGCCTTCATCCACGATTCGGACGAAATCAAGTACGAGATTCTGCGTGGTGATGAAGCTCCGAAGGCACTCTCCGGGCGAACTCTGGTCGCTGCCTACTGGCTGTTCGTGGTGCTCATGCTTGCAACGTTTACCGTAAACCTGGACGCGTTCCTCACGGTGGAGCGCATGCAAACACCGGTCCAGCCCCTTGAGCAACTGTCGCGCCAGAACCGCATCAAGTACACGGTCGTGCAGAACTCGGACACACATGAATACTTCCGCAACATGAAGAACGTCGAGGACGTGCTGTACCAGATGTGGCGCAATCTGATGCTCTCGAGCGGCAACGATCCGGCGCAGTACCGCGTCTGGGACTATCCGATCAAGGAGCCGGTGGCGAGTGCGGCGGACGGCTTTCGGCGGGTAAACGAGCGGCTCGATGCGGACTTTGCCTTCATCCATGATTCGGCCGAGATCAAGTACGAGATTCTGCGCAATCGCAACTTCACCGAGGTGGGCTATGTGTTTGCCGGTTTTGGGGCGAGGAGAGCCTCGGTGGGGTGTTCATCTGGACGCTGGTCGGGCTGGCGCTGGCCATGATCACGCTGTTCGGCGAGGTGCAAAGGTGCTATCGGCGCAAAGAGCGGGCCAGAACCATCTTAGAATGCCGAAAAAGGATCGAGCGAGGATTAGGTGTAGGAAGGTTAGGTGTACTCAATCATGTAGGTATCTTGGGGTATTTATGTAACATACCTTAATATTTGATGAACAGGACACGGTAGGGGGCAATTATGTCCTTCTGGCAAGTAAAAATGCCGTGATAGACATTAAAAGAACGTAAAACTTACGTGAGAAGTTAGTAGCTTTGTAGGTTAGTAAAAGCACATGGTTTCAGAGGAAGTCACTTTGACAGAGTGGCGGTGACAAGTGAGAGGGGTTAGTGACAGGTGAGAGGGTTTAGTGATAGGTGAGAAGGCTTAGTGACAGGTGAGATGGCGTAGTGAAAGGTGAGAAGGCTTAGTGATAGGTGTTCAAATCAAACCGTTATCACACTATGACGGACAATGTTGCAATCGCTGTTACATTTTGGTGATGTTTTCGTTAGATATAAACAGGATCGAACGATTTTTACAATGATATTTCTCCGAACTTAGGGTGCAGATAAAATAACTAACTAAAGGATATTTTTATCCTTCTACTAACATCGTAAGTTATTTTGTGGCTTGTTGGAAAAGCTGATATCACATTTACAAAAACTATATGTTTCCTGCAACCTGTTTTTCACCATTTAATTATCGATCTTCCATTCCTCCGACAGTTTGATCATTCGTCTCTCCTTAAAGTGGACCTAGATTTTATGAAAAAATTAGTTGGATCACCCTCGGTGGCATATCGTGGACGTAATGGTGTTTGCGACACAGGAGCATAACACATGAGCCAATAGAATAAACATGCGATGCAAACAGTGGAAGGTAATAAGCATCCCATTCCAAAACTGCATCCAACGACAATGCAATGCCGCGCCGGTTTTTCCCAACCATCGAACTCGTTGTTTCTGACGGCAATTTCCCTCTCCCCCGCTTGCAATGGACATGCATCCGTGAGTTTTCCCCTTCGTTCGTTCGTTCGTTGTTTCGTTTCTGGCATTGTTTTTGCTCCCGGGTTTTGTGGTTCCGGTTCAGGCTCACGCTATTTTCCGTCCCATTTCCCGACCGTTTAGAACATTTGCATACGTCCCCATTGCGCCATTGAATGCAAACTCAAGTGGCGGTGAATTGTTTTACCTTCTCCCTTTGCTTCCTCCCCGTTGCGCTACCCCGCCAGCCATTTCCACTTGTCTACTCGATTGTCGTGATTGTACGATTTTGGCTTTTTCTCGTCCTCAATCAATTCCTTTTTCTCGACTTCTCGACGTTGGAAAACTGCTCCGGTATCGTTTCGTTTCCGTCGGCGAAGCACTACAACACTGCAACATTACGGTTTCCTCGCGGTGCGCTCAACACAAAGACACTCGCCTCTCGGTTTGAATCCGTTGTTGGTTTAGTTTTATTCCGTTTCCTTTCATTCACTGTGAATGGGAGAGAAAAAATGGCTGTTAGAAAATCGTTACCTTATCATGCCAGCGGGAATGAGGGGAAACCCCCAGGAGGGCTGGGAATTTCCACTCGCCCCTAAAGGGCTACTTGGAAAACTTTCCAAAGCTATGCCCGAACTTCCAGAACTGAAACTGCAGGCGAGTCCAACACACGGTTGTAAACCCCCGGGGGGATGGAAAACTGGAAAAGGATTAACGGGAGAAGAGGTTAACTTCCACCACCATCACACCGACCGCTTTCCCCCTCCCTCCCCCAACGACCACAAGCAAGCAAAACACAAACGTGCCGGAGAAACTTTTTCCTTACTCGATGCGATGAGTTTTCACCATTTTCCCGCCTCGAAGCCCAGCATGTTTCGCATAACTCCAAGCATAAAGCGAGCGATGCCGATGCTGCCGCTTGATTGAGTGCTTTTTTGGAGTTTCCGCCTTGTGGGTTTGGCATTGTTTCGCTGTGTTTTGCAACCGGTTGGTTGTATTTGTTTGTTTGTTTGTTTGTTTGTTTGCCTGTTTAAAGGTTTCGATGTTGTTTTTCTTTTCTTCAGCATAAAGGAAAATTCCTCCCGATCGAATGCACTCCGCAAAATACAGGAGGCAAGCCATTTTTTAAGAAACTTTTCCTTCTCTATATAGTTTGAGCGTTTTACCCTTTCCATGCTCGCCGGCTTCTTGATTGATCTTTTTCATTCAGTTGAATGCTTCCAAAACTAGGATGTGGTTTTATGCGGGATTTTCATCTAGAATGATATTAATTAATGAAGTTTTTGGTATGTAAAGACATGTTATTTTGCGTTATCTATCTATTTCTAATTTTGTACACATTACATGCATGAGAAAAACTCAGGAAGAAATACGAATGCTACGGTAGGAAGAAATAGATCACAAAAAAGAGGAAAATCTCCGAGGAAAAATCCATTTACGGAGCCCAGCACGCATAACGGAACGAAGAAAAAGAAAAATGAGCCCAATAAGACTTTAACTAACTCCGGCAGATTAATTTCCGGCCGGGGTAATTCATTTGCATTAAAATTGCTAGTTGTTACTTCATTAGAGCATGTCGCGGAGGAAAAAAGGGGTTGAACAGGGGTTCGATTTAATTCCGCAAAGGACAAAGCGCGCTAAGACTCCGGAGGTGACCGAAGCGATGATTCTTCCTTTTTTTTTTATTTTCGCTGCCTCTGCGTGCTGCACCAAACTACCCCCTTGGGTGTCCTCGGGCCCGGATATTTTTGACCTGCCATCCTTTCGTTTTCCCCCCGGAGAACTGCCCGCGTTTGGAATGATCGGCCTGCCGTCGCTGGCTCCTAAGAAATTTAAATTAATGACATTTTTAAACCCATTTCCTTCAACCCCAAACCCGACCCTGGCTGGGTTTATTGGTCGGCTGTTAAGAAAAAAGAGGTGTATCATTTCATATTTCGCGCGCAAGTAAAGAAAAGAAAAGGAAAGAAAAGAAAAAAATATTTGTAGGTAAGAAAAAGTGAAATCCAACATTTCACGCCGGCTAGAAAATGAAGAAAGATGATTGGATTCCTTTTTTGTATCTCAAGAAGTACAGTTTTTTACACACTTCTTTCTCAAATATGTTTCTCTGGGAATCTTTTACCTTTTACTTGGCAACCCTTTTTCTTTATTCAGGTCCGAAAGGGAGCAGCATTTGATAATAAATTTTAATAAACGCCAATTACTCTTTGGCTTGGGTCATTATGTGGACACGATATGCTTGAAATTAGTTTTTTTTTGTCGTTGCACGTTATTCGTGAAAATGTCTCAATATTTGTGAACACTTTGACCTATCTCCTTATAAATCACCGATAAAAAATTAAAGGAAAGTAGTTAACATGTGGTTTCTAATCTGAAATCGTTTCATTTTCAATACTCACCTGTTCTAATTTATAGATCACAGCAAAACCTACCAAATTAAACAAATGAAAACTAAAGAATATATTAAAACTTATCTTATTACCGTATAATCTGCAGAAGCTACACATTCGAAAGGATAAATAATGAAATATTCCATATTCCTTTGCGCAAATAAGTAAATTAATCTATTTTATATCTTTGCCACTTCGATGACGAGCTAAAGACGTTCCTTGACACAACATTTTTCGATAACCTTGTAACCAAATAACCTTGTATACCTTTCAATCGGATTGTTTTTAAATATTCATTTAGAATTACTTTAAACACGAATATTTCATATGTTTTTACTCACACCTAAGTAATTAGATTTATTAAAAGTAAAGCCTCTCCAATCAATTTTAATGGAGTTGTAAAAAAATGGCATTTTATCCTGTAGCTTGTGTGAAATCGTTTAAAGTACGCAGCAATTAAACTTTAAACGTTCTTTTCAACCCAAACAAATGTTTCTGAACTGCATTATGTGTTTGTCTAGAAATAGCCAAACTTGTGACTAGCCCCCTTTTCCCTGGCCCCGCTTTGGAGTTTTTGTTTTTCCACTCTGATGTCATCCATTTTTATTTTCCCACACACAACACAGAAGGGCAGAAACACCGGAGCAGCAAATCAGCGCGTCCCGTCTGCACTGCGGAGCCCAATTTTCCAGCCAGAGCTAAGCTCGCGCCAAGGCTCCTCCTTTCGGAGTGGGGGGGCCAGTGGTTTTCCATCGCTCGGCCGCTATGGACCGCTCGTCTTGGTGGATTATTTTTTGTTCGCACCCGTCGGACAGCGTATCGTTTCTCGCGCTCGTGAAAGAAAGAGCACACCGTATGCGGTGGAAATGCCGCCGAATGACCCAATGGAGACGCCTGGTCATTCACACGGTGGACCTTTTTCCCGGAGCGTTGCAGCAGACAAGCACGGCAGCACACACGCTCTCTCGCACTCGCTCCAACACCGGTGGAGGTGGAAAGTCGCCTTTTTCCCCTCCGCGTGCCGCGTCTGCGCAGTTCATGCAGGCCGCGCCGAGAGTCACGTGTATGAACTGGAAACGCTTCAACACGGGAAAACTCCAGCGGGAAACAAAAGTGGGGGAGATCTAAGAAAAGAGCACACCGGTGCGGGACACAGGAGTTTGGGGACGGTTGGCATTTAGCTTCGCCTGAAGGGCACAGTGGAAAAAGTGGGATGGGGAAGCCGAGAGCGCGAGGGTTTGTTTTCCTCTGCCCGTGGAAAGAAACCCGCGTGGGGACACGCGCGAAAATGAGTGGATGACATTTGAAAAGCAATTTTCAATCGTGCTAAACGCTTCTCGAACGTGTCGGCAGAGGGATGGAGGGAGGATTCCAAAGGAAACAAATGGAAAATAACGGAAGAGCAAGGGAAGGAACAAATGCAGTCGACAGACAGGCAAAGTGAAACCTTACGTGTGTTTCTTTTTTCACATTTTACCTTCGCTTTTCGATGTGAACACTTCAATAATAAACTTGAAGTGCATCTCTCCGTAAACTGTGGCTCAATGTTTCGATAGCGTCTCGAGCAAGGCTTTTAAATACGCTTTAAAGGCTTTATTCCGGGCACTACCGATGAGTAACCTCTAGTAAAAAGCTAACCTTCTTCACCTTTCAACCGGCCGCAAGTGAAAATGTCAAATCTAATGACACCCGTTCAGCGCCGGTGATGACCTTTTCCACCTGATTCCAGGTTCGATGCGGAGGAGGTGTTTCGACACGCCGTTCGGAACAACGACAGCGCAAAGTCACCGCAAGAACCACACGCAAGAACATGCCGACTTCGGGCAGGGAAATTGTCTTGTCAAGCAAGTGTCGTCTGCCATTTGCAACACTTGCGGGAAACCCTTGCTGTGTGTGCGTGTGTGTGTTGAACATTATCGTGCTGCAACACGTTCCTGAACTCGAGCACCTCACTGGACCGAAAGTAGCAACAAGCTCTAAGACCTTCCTGTACAAGTAAACATTGTGCAATGCCGCTCGGAATGTTGAATGTACATCTTCTTCAAACGAGGGCGAGGAAGCGTGCATCTTCAGATGTAGCTTCAAAAGAGCTGACGGCTTACCCACGGCCGGTCTTTCCACATCCGAATTTCGCCTTCACCCGACGTAATTATCCCAAGAATGCACAACACGATCTCGAGTACCTGCAAAGAGAGAAGTTCTGAAGATCGTGTCGTGTTTCGAACCGCCTTTGGAACCACCCGACGTCCGGTCCAGGATGATGTATGGGGAATTATTTTACATGAACATGATGTGTCAGTGCTTTACCTTACGCATTCCACCGATAATTCAAACCGCATTCGTTACCGACCCGGGAAAAAGGCTCCACAACATATTCAAGTGTTTTGCTTCCGTTTTGAAAATATCTATCCTGGTTAATTGCTTTGTCTTTGTCTTTCTCCTTTCTCATACTTCGCCGAAGTCAATTCATACTTTCAAGACTTTGAATTTGCTGTTCAGAGTCACAAAGATAACTTACATATAAGCGCGAAGTATCCAGTTTTCGTTTACCAAAAGGCCGATCATCGTTGGCAACAGATGTGAATGAAGTTGTAAGCTTCAATATATGGCGCCTTCGAAGCAAACACTGGAAGCCGAACAGACCAACGATATGAGGCAAAAAGAAAAGAAACAAATAATGAAAAAAAACCCAAAATAAACATCGCTCCAAAAAGAGCATGCCAAAACGATAGGAGACTTCATCTGCATACTATATTCGATCGTTAACGATGCGACGAACGTTGACTCATGCGGGCATATAATTTCTTTTGGCTCGTTTTTTGTTCCGCCTGACGTTCGATGCGTCGATCTTGGATTGGACAGTGTTGTGGCTCTGTGCTATCTCTCCCGCCGTACTCGTACGAAGGACGAATCGGCAATCGAACTCTGAGTCCGTGTGATTTACGGTTCCGAACGGAGGCAAACAAACGAGCGACACTCACCCAACATCGAACTCGATGTACGGTATTGGAAACGGCGAGACGTCTCGCGCACAACGCCCGACCGACGTAGTGAAAAGTCACCAGACCTGACACAAACCAAACACGAAACAGAGAGAGAGACAGAGAGTAAAAAAAAAGGTAAACAGCGGAAAGGACGAACCGGCGGAAGTGTATTGTTTACTGTAGCATTAGCTGCCCGTGTCTTTGCTTTTCCTTTTTTGAGTTGGTCCTCCTCCTCCTTCCGATATCATTTTTGCGCTTTTGCATACCTCTTTTACTCGTCATTTCGTTCCTGTTGCTTGCGAGTCCGTCGATTCGTGTTTATCGTTTGTTTTCACTGTTGCAGGCGACATCCAATCCGCACGAGTTAAGTGCCTCAATCCGCTTGCATTTGATCCTTCCGGTGAACGGGATTGACGACGTTCTCCCCAAGGATTGCTTCGATACAACAGCGCATCAACCTACGATTGATTGATGGCCGTAGTTTACATAACTTCCAACCACTTGTTGTCGTGTTCGATGTTGCTACAGTATTTTTCCATTCTTCTCAGTTAAGGAGCGTGTGTTATGTTATCGATGGAGGATCTCTAGAAGATATTTAACAAGAAGACAAATTTCAAAATAATATCAAAATATTCCGAATCGATCCAACAACTGTTGAAAGGCAATGAATTCTGAAAAGATGTAAAAGGTGCAGTTTTAGTAAATATACCTTCGTTAAATGTAAACCAAATTTAAAACTACATACTCTCGACTTATCTATCTAAAAGGTGTGCTATCCCTACTCCAAACGTCGACATTGAATATCCCTCGCTCGCTCGTTGGTGCATTTACCCTAAACGTTTTATTTACGTCGAAGCAGCAAAACGGGCAAAGGTCGGTTGGTCAGACCCTCGGTCCGGGGGCAAAGGGGCACAAACAACAAATCAACGCCAACGGACAGAGGCACTGTTCGTGGTCGGTTCCTTTTAGTAAACACACACACACACACACACACTGTCTGCGAGGACCCAGTCGAACCCGGTCATCGCCTAATCCGAACTACAAACCCACTTTCGGCAGCTACTCCTCCGCTCTGTTTTCGGCTCGTTTTTGCTTCTATCCTGTCACTGGTGTGTCGGTTTCATCCGAGCCTTTAGCAAACGGTATGGGGCTGTTTTGATATGCCTGAGTGCTATCTGTCGAAATGAACCGTAGCCCCCGGTAGCTGTTCGGACACCTAAGCTGGAGTCGCCGCACAATGGGCCTCGGCCGGCGCCGTTTGACGATGTCCAACGCAGGTGTAACGCATTTGTTTTCAATGTTTAAAGGTACACTCAACGTGTTTAAGCTTGTGCTTTCCGTAGATAAACATTGTAACTAGAGGAGCCACCAGTTTGTGTTTATAGTTCCACAAACCAACTAACATACCTTCCCTCGTAAATACTGGCAATTTTCCGAAGCGTTCAAAATTGACCACCGTACCACCGTCCACCGTTGGCCCACTGTGCGCTCGCCGGGACGGATCGCTGATGGAATGAACAAATTTGGCCACGTTTACGTCCAACACGTCCCGCATGTAAAGCAAATCACGGAGTACGATACCGAGACAACCGTGTCCGGCTGGCGGGGAAAAAACCCTCGTACCTCGGCCGGATGCGCTTCTCCAACGGTTTGGAAAAGACGGGAAAATGTGGCATTTGCTGAAACTGACCAAACTCCCTCCTCTGGGCGCGCTCTCCTCGCGTCACCGTTGTTTGCAACCCTTTTTTGCCGGAACCTGGGAAAGATGAAAGATGGATGGGGACTGGGATCTGCCAGAGGGGTGGAAGATAATTTCACTCATTGGCCGAATCGGAGGGGGGGGGGGGAGGCGAACAGGAAAACGGGACCGGGGAAAGTCGGCCCGGGACGTGAACGTGTCACCATATGGTGTAACAGAGTTTTAAGTATTAAGTGATGATTTATTTCAATTTCCCACTCGCCCCACGCCCTCTCGTAATGGTCGTAAGGGCCACGTTAAGGGATGGCGCAAGAAAATCCGGAAAAACGGTGGCGAGAACTGCAACCTTCCCTTTGACCGATGTCCGATGTTTTGCTTCCGGTTTCGGTTTTGGGCCCGTTGTTCGTGTGCATTGAGCCTAATGCCGCTAGCCCTCCTCCCCCGAGAGCTCGATAAACAAGACCCTTAGAGCGGTGAATGGGAGAAGGAACAAGCGGGGGGAGGGGGCATTTGGGGGAGCTTCCGGTGCCTCCTTGCGCTTCAAGATTGATAATTGGTTTCCCGGGAAATGGTGCGGCTTTTGCTGCACGCAAACACTTTGTGGCAACCCTTTTGTAACCGCCACTCACACACAAACGCACACACACACACATAAACAAATGTCCCCTGTCGCGCCTCTTTGTAACACACATACACACACACACGCACATGTATACACGTGTTGTATTGAAAGCCGCACGACGGCTTGAGGAGCAAGCATGCATTCGACACCAATTTATTGTCAACATGTTGCTCATTAATCATATTAAAATTAGTGTACTCACGCCCACGCTCACCCGTAGCTCCGTTAACCCTTTACCGCCCCCACAAAGCATCCCTCACCCTCCCCCCCCCCAGTTTCTGCACAGCGTGGAACAACCGGAAAACGAAGTGGAAAGCGCGAGCCGAACCTCATAACTCTCCCGTATCGGCTCCGGTTTCCGGAGCGGCCGTCAGTTGGAATTTACGTTCTGCCGAGCATGCCGGCCATCACATCCGCCTTCCTCCCCCTCCCTCCCCTCCGAAACCCCTATAACACGCATTTATGCACGGAAAAACAGTGCACGGAAACGCGCGACTCATATCGCATCGTTTTCCGCCAGCCAAAGCCAACCCCACCCCCGCCTGAGGGGGGTTTTCTACACCCCGGCCGGGGGAACCCCCACCCCCCCTCCTCCCCCCCGTTGACCCCACACGCATACGCACCCGCACGCAGCGAAGGAATCACGGGGAAAATACGAAGCGCAATTAAAACCATAAGCGACACCGATTTATTATCATTCCCACAGAGCGCCGTGCCGTCGCTTTTTCCGCATTTTCCACCGGCATGCTCGACAACGTCCCGAACACACACACACGTTCCCCGCGACTGCAGCGACTTTTCCGGGCGTAAAACAAAAACCCTGTGGAAGGGAGCGGAACAACAACAGAGTAGAACAACGCAAGCAATGCAGTCTGCAAGCCGAAATCGAGTGAGTGAAAAGCCGATGGCTTGTGCGAATAATGTTGTTGATGATGATGCACCGCTGCACCACACACACACACACACACACACAAACACACACGTTCGTAACAAAATCAAATGTCTCTCAACTAACGGGAAAGGCTGAAGTTCGGAAAGAAAAAATGGGCACGATAAAGATAAAACAACAACAAACACCAGAACCAAAAGAATAAAAGGCAACTGGAAAGGTTGTTGAATTTTCCAATCCGGGTCCGAAAAGCCAGGATCTGGCTTCATCATCATCATCACCATCATCGTCATCATTATCATCCATCAAACGAAAGAGACAAAGAGAGAGAGAGAAAGAGAGAATGAGAAAAATTGTGCAATCCTGGAAAAAGTATCGCATGCACGCAGCGCACTGCCATTATTATGTTTCGTTTCCTTTTCGTAGGCGATTTTTCCTGTTTTCCCATTTGCATCCATTCATTTTCACTTGAGTGTCAATAATTCAGCTCTCGGTGGTAAGCAAGAGGAACACTGGTTGTTGTATGTTTAATGCTAGCGTAAAGTTTTCTTTAATTACTATTAAGTTTCTTCGTATCAAATGGTTTAATCGTTATGTCTATTGGAAACAAGTATTAAAAGCCAACTTACGATGGCTAGAATATAATATACGCATACTTTTTTCTTTGAAAGCATCTTGTTATTTTAAGTCGTTTACGTTACGGTTTATCGGTAATTAAAAACGCTGTGAAAAGATAGACGACATTTCTAATCAGAGCTGTTTTCACTGTTAGTGAAAATGTGTTTTTGATTGAAACATCTTAAATTGCACAATGTTCCCTCGATAGGTTGTTGGTAGCCAACGGGAATATTAACATATTATTCATGAACGTCAATAGCCAAAGCCGTAAAATAATTGTATTATTTTTTCTCGCCGTTTCTTCACCCTACGTTTCCATAAATTTGGAAGAGACGGAAAGCGTAGAGTGCTCTTACATCATATGATATTTACATCTTCAAATATATGAGTATTTTTACAGCTTCTGTTTGTGCGGCCTTTTCCGCCACCCCTCCTCGTGCGGTAAATAGAGCAATACAAACAAAAAAAAAGGAGAGAATACAGAAGGGATCTTCATTAGGATGGAGCTTCATTTTTCAATCAACGGCAGACACGGCGTACAGCAGTGTGTCGGTTTATTATCCCAGGGTGAAGATTTTTTTTTACCTCTATCTCTTCCTTTGACTCTGTGTGCTCGGAGTGTTTTCTCCTCGGAGGCAGCGGCAACCACTCCATCTTTGAAGTGTACTCAAATCAAGCGCAACACCTTCGTCCTCCATTACAATTAATTAAACGATTATTAGAGGGTGCGAAGGGGGCAGGAGTTAGGGGGTGGAAGAGGGTGTTCGGGTGAATCCTGGCGCGTGAAAAATGAACCATCCTCCCGCGGCCCCACCACCACTCCGGAAGGGCTGCTGATGAATGGCTGACGGGTTTTGACAAGGGAAACTGAGCTGTAATATGATAATTTTCCGCACTTTCCGCAATCACGGGGGCGCGTTGTGCGGGTTTTTACTTTCATTATTAAAAGCGGAAAAACACTCGCGTACGTCACTGCGAACCGCGGAAGGCTTGGTGTGGGAGTGTTGTTGATGTTTCTTCCTTTGTTCAAGGATGTTCTACCAGTACGAAAGAACGTACGTACTTCTTGCCGTATTTGTTTATTATTTGATTGCTTGCGGTGGAAAAACTGTATTTGTTTATGTATTTGTTGGTACATTCGCAACACAACTTTGCTTGGAACTTTTGATCAGATCAACTTCAACTCAGATATTCTAGGTTTTGTTTTTTGTTAAGATTGTCGGAATGAACACAAGTTCACGATTTGACGTACGTGAGGTTGATTTGTTGTTGCTCGGAAAGTGTTTGTTTTGATTTGTTGTGCAATAAACAAAAGGGGAATATCGGCAATCAAACTGTGTTTGTTATTTAGCAAAGATCAATTTGTTTTAGTTTAGCACACCTGAAGTAAAACACTCCCATTCGGTTTGACATTTCCCACTTTCAAACGAACCGTTTGGGGTTTTGCTGGCAATTTAAGCGGTTCATTTTATGTCCGTTGATTGAGTAACGCGTTCAGCCGGAATGGATGTGCTGCAATCAAAAGCTGCACTGGGAACATATTTTATCAACTTCACACAGCACCCCTGACGGTGAGTTTGTGTTGGAAGGGGAGGTTTGTCGGAAAAATGCAAACGAAAACCGTGGATTGACCGGTAAAGTGGAAACGATCGTGGTCAGCGCTCGGACGCCACAAATCATCCCGATAGCCTCCGCTACCACCCGGTATGGCAGGAATTTCCCGGCGCACGGCGGGGAAAACGGCCGAGAGAGGAGGGAAAAACCACCGCCGGCTACCCAAAAGCACCAAAGCAACAATCTATTCGGCCCGGAAAAGCACCCGCCCGAAACGGGCGGCTAAACGGCTGAAGGTAAATTGAGTTATCGTATGGGCAATTAATTTTCCTCTCCACCACCTTTCCGCTTTCCCCCCTTTCCCTCATTCCCCGTAATCCCTGCGGCAGCTGGTGGAAAGCGAATCGAATCGAATTCCGGGCGATGAGTCGAGAATCGACCCGACATTCCCAGCATTCCCATTTTCACGCCGAACCACGGGTACAGCGCTTTAAGGACACACACACACACACACACCAGCACACATACCTTCGCCCTTACCACACACTTAATCCACGGCTTGATGGTGGTCAAACGATCGTAATTAATGGTAATCGATTTACATGTTTATTTATCCTGAAAATAGATACACTCGAAAACATCCCTCTCCAAATGCGGGGGAAAAGGCGAAATAGAGGAAGGGGGGGAGGGATGAGGATGAGGAGGGTTGGGTTTTCGCTCCAAGTAGCAGCACCGGCGACGACGACGACGACGACGACGATGCTCACCCGGGAAAATATCCGGAAAAATGCGAACTCCGGTGATTAATTGCTAATTGCAATTCGGCATCGGCATTTCGCTCGGGGCAGCGGGTTTTTTCCCATTCCGACATCGGTCGCCCCCACTCCCTCTTGATGCTTCCTGTCTCGTCCCGCCCAAACCCACCCGGGAAGCAGGGAAAACAGAGGCAAAGATCGAAAACCAAAACCCCGAACGACAAAACAAAACAAAACAAAACAAAACAAACACCGAGTGGACGAAGGACGAAGCACGGAAAAATGTTCCGTCACGGTAGCCGGTGCCTAATTTCTTTCTAATCCATCCTTCGCTAAACTAATCTGCACCCAGCGCTTTCCTGCCCCCTCTCCCGTCCGAAAACATTTTTCTTCACCTAACTTCCACCCACTGGGGGGGGGGGGGGGGGGGGGGGGGGGGGGGGGGTGGTTTGCGTTCGAGTTGTGTCCGATCTCGAGCGGCGTCGAGAAAAGAAAAGAAACAAAACACCACCGGTAGCGGGAAAAGCGGTCGGAAAAACGCAAATGGTGGAAAAGGTGCAGCATTCGCCCGAGAAGGGTCCACTTTACCGTGATGGGAAAACTATATCTCCACCGTCCCACCGGCATCCCCCCGCTGCGCCGCCCCCTGCAGTGGATCTATTTTTCTTAGCTTCTCCTGCCTTCCCACAATGAGCCTCTCCTTCCTCCCCCTTCTCATCAAGCCGGTGCACGTGTCCTTGCGGTGGTAATGGATTAAACGGTTGTTTTCCTCGCTTCTCTTAATGTTGTTCGTCCTTGGGGTTTTTTTCTTCTTTCTTTTCCTCTCCCGATGGGCTTTTCCTATCAGCAACCTTCCCATGTTTTCTCCTTTACTTCAAACAAAAAATTGATGGATCCTTTTCGGTGGTGATTCTCCATTTTCATTTAATCCCATCGTTTCGGCGGATTTTTCCCTTCCAGTAACTGGTTTTCGAGTTGCTCGCTTCCTGCGCTACTGTTCCCGGTTTGACCCCAAAGTTGACCGAAAGATAAAAACTAGAAGAAGAAGAAGATGACGAAGAAGAAAGAAAACTTGCCCGATGGCACTTTTTCCCGGACCGGACAACAACAACAAATGCCAACATGGGAAAACAAATCATTGATGATCATGTTGCCATCTAACCATTTCTCCTGTAGAACATATCTTCTCCCTCCCACCCCCTCCTTCGCCTATCGCCACACCTCATGGCGGAAATGGTCGCAAATCACATAATGAAAATGATGACAAAACATTATTTTCTTTGTCACCCGCAGCTGGTGGAAATTAAGATCGATTTCCCTGCTCCTTGCCAGTCGTTCGTCGACAATCTCTTTGTGTGTGTGTGTGTGTGTCTGTGGGGCTCATCCGGTCGGCTAATATGTGTCCTTCGCCTCCGGCACGTGATTGTTTCGCCTCGACGATGTTGGAGGTGATAAAAAAATGACGGTAATCTTTGCAGCGACGCGACAATTTTTCTTTCATTATTCGCTTCGATGCCCCCGAGGAGCGAGGTGCGGAGGGGAGGGGACGAAAGGGCGTCTTTGTGTGGAGGAGGAGGAAGGGGCAGGCGTTGATTTACTTCCCGTCTTTACTTACTTAGCGACACATTCCGAAACCGTTAGCCAACGGCTAAAGGAACATAAATCTCCCGATTCGCCTCCCGGCAATGGATGGGTGTGTGCGTGTGTGTGTGTGTTGTTCTTTGTTTGTCTTCGACTTTACCCGGCGGCTTGAGGATTTGATTTCTGCTTGGCCTTCGGTTATGATTGAGTCGTAGCCTCAAGCTGCGAAAGATTTACGATTTGCTTGTTGTCGGTGAATCTCGGAAACTGGACTAGGTTTTAAGGCAGCCAACTAGTTTTCCCACCTTAAATTGTTCTCCAGCTTTGAATAGATTTGTGGATGTCGGTGTATCTCGATTTGTATAATGCTCGATTAGGACTTTTTTAAATTGGGAATATAAAAGCAATAGTAACTTTACTATTCGTTCCATTAAATTGTTTCTAAGCTACTTTCAAACCTTCTATTTTCCAACACACTCTAGCAAACATTGTGACAAACAAACACAATCCTTTTCTTATTTCCACCCACTAGCACCCATCCACGATTGTGCCTCATATGATGGTTTCGAATCCATCCCGAAACCAGCGAAAACAAAACCCTCACATCGCCCTCGGACGCGGATGAAAAGCGCAAAGTGACCAAACAAACAAAGCACACAGTCGAAAACAAATGTCAGCCGGCTACGGTTCAACGGTCATCACAGGACGATGGATGCCTTTTGGATGGAGGGAGCAGAAGAACAAAACAAAAATAAAAAGTGGGAACCCATTTTCACCGGCGGACGCCGTTTTCCTCTGGCTGGCTGCGGGTCAAGCGGCAGACTAAAAAACGTCGAAAGAGAGGAAAAAACGCGGGAACAAATGGGAAAGCAAAAAGTTTACAGCTGGAACACCAGAGAGTTATCAACAAGCGAGCAATTTCCATCGGAAAACTGAACCACCAGCGGACGCTGGAAAACTTTAAAAATGTGGCGGTATGGCATTGCTGGGATGAAGGAAAAAAAAACATGTCGAATGCGGGGAAAACGAATCGGGGAAAAACTTCTGATGGCGCAATCGGTGGAGTTGAAAGGCAGAAAAAATCGGATTCCTTTCGCCCATGTCTTCACCACAACAAAAGGACAGGCCGACGATGATGATGATGATGGTCATGATGGTGATGCGGATGATATGTGTGTGTGTGTGCGCGGGTTTTCCGTTCGTATGTTTATGCGTTTCCGTTACATGCATGCAAACAAAAACGATAATCTGCGCTTATCTACTTTACGCTTCAATCACTGCGCGTTCGGCTAAATAAACGGGCGCACAAAGAGCCCTCCCCGCCCAGACCACCACCCCACCCCCACCCGTCAGCAATTTTCCCGTGCTTTTCTGTTTCCAGCGGGTTTTTTTTTTTTTTTGTTTGATTCGCTGTGAAAATGTCGGACCATCCGGTGGCCAAACGCACGGGAAAACTCGGCGAGAAACGCCAACGGAATCGGTGTGAACGAACCGCAAAGGCATCAGGCACAAGAACCGCAACATCAACAGCATCGTCATCATCATCATCACCGTCGTCGGTGGAAAAGCCGCCACCATGAGAAGCCGATCTCGTCCTCGGCCTCGGCCTGGTAAGATCTAATTTCATTGATTAGTATAACCTCGCCTCCTGGTGTGGTTGTTGTGATTCTTCCACTTTGTTGGTCAATGGTTTTCCTACATTTGGTTTTCCGCTCGATTAAAGCTATGTGAAATGCAAATTGAATACGATCGAGAAAATAACGATGGTTTATGAATATAATAATAACAAATATGAAGCAAGAAATATTGCTAGAAATAAATGGTACAGAACTATCGAAGTTTTACTTTCGTTCCGGTCTCTTGATATCAGCAGGAAAATAACGTGCACCTGCGTTATGTTGGGTGCTCCGTAAATAACGAACACACACTACTCTTTCCTTGTGTGATTTTCTTCGTTTCCACGTTACACAACAACTCAGTTAACTTTCGTACAACCTTAAAATGGACAAACCAAGTTGACCGGATGGAGGTCGCTTTCCCGTGCACCCGAAGAAGTTTTCCATCCACGCTCGGGAAAAACGAGGGGGGGGGGAGGAGGTCGTGGTTGGAAAAGTACCGAACCGAATGGAATAATATAATTCTGATAACAGCTTAATAATTAGTTTGTTAAAGTAATTTATCTTAATCTTTATGGGCTGCCGGGCGATGTTGCGAGCGAGCCGCAACCCTTTTGATAAAAGGGGCTTCGGGCAAGGAGCCGTGTCCCGGGGATCTTTTCGGACACTTTGCCGACTCGCCGGCCCGCCCGCCCGCACACCCCGCTTAGGGTAACCCTTTCGTTTAGGATGTGTCTTATTGGCCCTAACGTTGGAGAGAAAGGTGGAAAGCGGGGGGAAGCGGGTAGCGAGGAAACAAATGTCCGACAGTGGCGTGTGGCGGTGTCGTCCTGACGTGCGTTCCCCTTCCGTTTTCCCGGCTCCTTCGCATTACAGCTCCGTCCGAAGAGTAATTTGTGTTTAAACAAACTACCCGTTTCTTGGCCTATATATTATCATTATGCCAGAGCGACGTGCCACTTCCCGGACGGTCGATGGTTTCCTTCTCTCTCCCTCTCTCTCTTACACACAAATACACACACACACACACACTTTTCCCTGGCAAGTAGTACAGTTGAGTAGACATTTCGGTTACTTTTCCGACGAATTTGCGGCGAAATTGCACCGTCAGGCGGAAAATCCCAGCCGCACTTGTGTATCCGGGGGCTGCAGAGGAGGGTGAGGAGGGGGGAGGGGCGGAAAAGGGGACGGCTCTCACGAGGTGAAAGTTGTTTTTAAGTATGTGTTTTATAAGGATTCAAAGCCAGCGTGGCGTGTTATCATCGACTCCAAGCCCCGGCGTATAACTTAATTAAAGGGAAAATTTGAAGGACCATTTCCTTTTCCGGTGTCCACCATGCCACCCCCCATCCACCCTTATTGTTACACACATACATACACACACAGAGAAAGGCATGGATAGAAGTTTACGAATGGTTGCCCACGTTCGGGAGAAGCTAACATTTATGCTGTTTGATAATCCTTCCCCCCCCCCCCCCTCCCCCCTGGGCGGAGTTTTCATCGGGGGAGAAAATCCTTTTCTTGGCAGCTCCGTTACCCTTCCCTCCTCCCACCCCGTTTGCACTGTTGGAGAATGGCTGACCGCACTCGTCATGTATGTAATAATTTCGATCGCAGTCCCATCCCGGACAACCCCGGAAAAGCTTTTTCCACGAGTCGCAGCTGTGCTTTGGGTGGTTGGATGAGGGAAAAGGGTCCTTTCCTAGAGGAGGGAATGCCAAGGATAAATGTGATGGGAGGAGGGAAGAGCGTTTGAACTGCCCTCTTCTCTGATAAGGCGACGTGAGCGTCAAACTCCGTCTCTCTCGTACACCAGTTTTTCATATTATTTTACACACATACACACCCTCCCTCCCTCCCCCATTCCACCCCCCCATCCCAGTAGCCAGCTCATTTAAACGGAAAACACTACGACGGAGCGACTACCACTTCTAGATTGGCCGGAAAATGCCACTTGTTCCGTTCATTTACTCGTGCCGCTTTCGTTTTGGGGTTTTCCTCCGAAAGGGTTTACGGTGAAACGTGGAGAGGGGGGGGGGGGGGGCGGTGGTAGAAAAGGAAATTACAAACAAATGTTACGTGCGACGCTAAATCATTCCGATACGAACCGGGACTGTGCAGTGAAGGTGAGCTTGTGTGTGTGTGTGTGTCGGTGGGCCTGATTTATGGTGGATTTACTCGTTCCGTTTTTTGTTTTGTTTTCTCGTTTCTGTTTGCTACGCTCTACTCCAGCGTTTCGTTTGAAATGTTTCTCATTTTTCGGCGCGGCGGATGGTTCCACTACCAGGATGGATGGTGGATTTTATTTGCTATATCTATTATGAAGCAGACCTCGTTCACTAGCTTCGGTTTGACCTTCCGCAGAGCATTCTGTATGCTTGGAAAATATTTCGAAGGTGGGATTAAGAGAAGAACCCGCAGCTAGAGAATGCCGAATCACGGCTTGCGGAGGTGACAGTTCGTGTCATCTCAAAGCTGGAAAATAGGTGAATTGAGTTGTGTGAAAAGGCAGGTAATGATACTAGACCCTTGGAGGAGATGCTTGCCGAGAGAGGAAGTGCGAAAGCATCACGTCCGGAATCCCGTCTCCGCGGTGGCAGAATTGTTAAAAACCCCCCGATACCATAAGACTACTAAAGGAACGTTTGTGAATGTTATTAATATTGCACGGGAAAACCATTTTCCACACTCCTCTTTCATTCGTCTCTCATTTTTGTGTTTTTACCACTTTAAGTTTCTCCACCGTTTACTCTTTTAGTTCGATATTTGTTTCTTAGTACATCATTTGACATCTCTTTTAGCATGTTGGGGAAAGCAAATCTTTAAACCCGTAGTTGATATGGTATTTAAGTTGAAAACTTGTTGCCTTTGCATTAGTAGCTGTCACTTCTCAAAGGATGTAAGTATTTCCCAAACCCTTGCAATCGAGATTTGAAGGAAAACTTTCCAGAAGAGGTTTGATTCTAGAAATATTTTGGTAGATACTATAGCTAGCTTGAATTCGATGACAATTTGGTCCACGAAGTAACTTCAAACTGTAGGTTCTTGGTCAAACAAAGCTGGTGGAAATCTTGGGACCGATAAAGAAAATAAGCCCATCATACTAAGAATCGTTTTCCTCCTAAAACAGGCCTCTCAGCGACAAACCAAACACTTTTGCACAGTCATCCCCCAAACCGGACTGAAAATGAGTGAGTGATTTCGGGCGCGTCGATCCGATTGTAGCTGTAACTCCTGCTTCCCCCAATCCACAGGGAAAAATCTGGCACTCGATTAATAATAGATTGTAGTTTGCCTAAAAGTTTGCCACCGACGAAGACGCCGACGACGACGACGACGATTGGTAAGATTTCAAACCCTCGCCAACGCTGGAACTCCTGGGCGAGGCCCCGGATTTTGGAAGGTAAATGGCTGAAAATGGTTCGGAACGTCGATTTTAATTGAATATTTATGTTCCCTCATCCTCCACGGAGTACGACGCTGGAGTGGTACGTGACGGTTTTCACTTACTGGTTGATTTTTGCTTCAATTTTCCCTCGCGCGTTGTCTTCGAGAGGTAATGTGTGACGACGCACCTGTGTTCTAGGCTATACTGAGCACTAGAGATTCACCGGGGGAACTCAAAAACAAACTAAAAAAGGGTTTAGAGCAATATATTGATGCAAGTATCATTGAAAATAGACTAGACTATCCGAAAATGAGTTTTCATCAAGATGCTCGGGAAGTTCCCTTCACCAACTAAATTCCTTTATGTCCCAAGGATGTGATTGAGATGCTAAAGACCTTCCAGTTACAAAAAGCAAAAATCTTTCTGAAATATGAACCAGAACTTGGGGATTCATGGAAGAATTCATATTTCGGTCGACTTTGGAAGCAGACTCAGTTGCGGAAAATCTACTACTCTTGATAATCAGATCCGGACTGCGCGTTTCCTTGTTCCCTTCGTTAGCGCGGCGTGCCGGCAAACGCGCGTGTGGAAAACTCGTGAAGAAAAACAGCACGCCACATGGCCCCGGCGAAAGTGTTGCCGCGCGCCGGCCCGCTCGGTTTCGACCATAAAACACTTTTAGTGTCATTATAAATCTTCTCAAGATTTACACCACCCCCGCGTGGCGCTATCAGTATTCACCTCCACTTCCCGGTCCCTTCCCCATGCTCTTAGTTTTCTAGAAGTAAGGTATCCTTTCTTTTCGATCCTTTCGAACTGGGAAGCTGGGTTATTTGAAAGCCAGTGGAATCCGTTCCACTCGAGCGCATGCAGGAATGTAGATCGTCATCACGACTCTCTTCTATCGGAGCCATTTAGCGTTCCGATGGGGTTTGAATTAGTGGTAGCATGACCTCCTGCCTGGGGGGAGTTCACCTGTTCAGAACACTGGTTATCTCAACCTATGTTTTGATCCGCCGGAGCTTGAGATCTCCTCAGGAGAAGCAGTAGTAGATCCGATATCTGCACAACCAACTGGAACAACATGCAGAAGATCACCTTCCACTTGGCAGTTCTATAATTAAACCGGTAAGCATTTTGTTTTGCGGCTGAGATAATGTTTCCCCATCTCATCTGAGAGGTTCCGCTTGCACAAACGTTGATGGTTTTTTCTTGTTTGTTTTTGTTTTTGCTTACCCTACGGGAAGGTGCTTTCCCCTTTTACGTTAACCATCTTTCATCCTCAACCGTAGCCAAAAAGAAACGACTCCCTGGCTACCCTTCGGAAAAACTTCTGACCAAAACATCCGGAGCGCCTCGAGGGAGCGATTTATTATTTGACCAGCGGGCCCCCTCGGCACCCCTCGAAGGGTCCGACGGGATTTGCCACACTGCTCGAAAGTTCATTTTTCACCACGCACCATCACCTACGAACACACACACACATAGTAGAGGAATTTATTTAAAATGGTTCTCTAATCGGAATAGTGAAATAATTTAATTCCAACTTCACAGAAGAAGCAGGAAAAGTAGGCATTTCGTCGACATTCCCAAGAGAGTGAAGGGGTAGGAGGGGGGAGTGAAAAAGGGTTCCCGCTTCTAACCAATCAAGATAAATGGCACGATAGCGAAAGCAGCCGATCTTGGGCGGGGGTCTGGGAGTTGTTCAAAAGTTTTCCGGAAAACCGAAAAAGAACCGTCACTGCCTAATGTCAGGATGTCGGAATGGCAGCAAACGTACCAGAAACACTCGTGGTTGTGGGAGGAGGTGCGGAACGAGATGGACGGCCCATTCTAGACAGCAGCTTTGCGGAAAAGTTGCTTGTATCGTCTAATTCTTATCGCTGCACCGCAATTTCATCCGCTCCCTCACACAAATTGATTTGTTTTCACGGTTTTTCTTATTTGTTTTTCTCGTTTGTATATCAGGCACGATTGTCACACGTCCAATGAAGCATACACACTAGATATTAAGCTAGACATTAGGTGTAATATGCAAAACAATATCTAAGGTATGATTTTGATGAAATCAAATAGTTCTTTGAAAAAAACACCACCATCGATTCGTTTTATAAAGCTCAATCAAAGTTCCCAAGGAAATGTGAAGGAAAATGCTTTTACATGCAAGCTTTGCATGGAATGTTGCGTCCAAGAAAATGGTTTGTGTCTTGGGTAGTTGGTGTCCAGCGGCGACTGCGAAACAATGGTGATTGCAACTTGAAACACAGGGAAAATATGACAGATAAAGTCCTCGTCTAATAAGGGTATAACCGCAGGTCTACCCGGCGCTGCGACTTTCCTGCGAGCGGGGTTTCTGCGACCACGGAAGTGTCAAAGTAATCAAACAATATTGGCTATCTCGTATGTCAAAAGCGTCGCAGGAAAGTCGCAGCGTCGTGTAGACCTGCGGTAACATTTAACACTCCCCCCCCAGCAGGAAATTGAGATACTCAATGAATATTGGCGCTTGAGTGTAGAGCTAAAACAGTTGTTTTCGGCGCAGAGCTCTGTCAGCCTTGTCCGGACTCACAATTTGTATGCAACTTGCATAAAACAAGCTTTTCGTGAGTTTTATGTATGTTTGAATACTGAAGTTATTCCAATTGGCCTTCAACTCCAGTGAGGCATACCATCCGCGATACTGGAGGGAGGAGTTAGCTAACATTTCAGCCGAGCCGAGGCGACGAGCGGAAGATTGGGTTAGGCCGTATGGGTACTCCCGCGAAATAGTTGAGCCACGCTACTCCAGCGACCTCTGGTAGAAGCTATGCGATCTGCCTAGTAACGCAGCGATAAGTATGCCACGCACGCACCGCGAACATCTCCACGGCCCGCGGCGACCCCGCACCGTCGCACCAGGGGCTGGGGAGGGGAAGAAGAAAACAATTTCTCGCTTACCGAGCGATCGGATGGCGAACGGTGTGAGCGCGGGCCAGTTTTATGATGGCGGCGTAATGCTTAGTATGACATAGGGGTGGGGATAGCTGGTTTTTGTCTTTCTTGTGTATGTTGTGTCCCTGTCTCCGGGGTTTGGAGGCTGCCCAGCGCTCTTTCGAGTCGCGGCTTAAACCGTGCTGACCATGCACGATTGCCGGTTGGTTCGGGTCGGTGCTTGAAATGCGGCATGGCGAGTTATTTTCCACAAGTGTGCTGGTATTTCACGGCCCGAACGCTACCTTAGCTCCAGCTGGCCTCGCGAGAAGCATCAGCGATCTCTGCTCCGAGCACTCGCGATCGCAAAGCCGTTCCTGGTATGTGCACGTTACCAACACAGTGCAGCATAGCGCCACAGCTGTGCGTACCACGCGAGAGCAAGCTGCTGTATATACAGCGCGTTCGCAGCTCAACATTCCGCACACGCTCGAGTGTGTGTTTTTACATACAAACCGCGCGTTGGAAGCCCGCGGCCACTCACGGGCAAAACCGCGGGGGCACTCACGAGGCGCCGCGGTGTTTTTTCGGGCCAGCGGCTGTACGCGAACCGCGGCGGTGTGTGGCGACGACGACGACGGCAAAGGCGCAGCGTGCGCATCGCAGTCTGGTGGACCGTCGGCCGCGGAATACCAGCCACGGACTCGACCCGCCAGTCAGTTAGTTCGGGCGTGCGGCTCGGGAAGAATGTGTCATTTGTCAGTGCTTGTGCGTTCGTTCGCTCGCTCGCTCGCCCGCCCGCCGCTGCGCGCAGTGGCCGTGTCGTCACCGTCGGTACACTCCAATTAAGGCCGCCAGTAGCCGCCGAGTGTGTGCACACAGCTTTTCTCCCCCTCCCCACCCACCCTCGCTACGTTCCCTCGAGCCGGCTCGGGCCAACCAACCCTGTGGCGTCACACACCCTGAAGCTCCAGCGACTCGCCGACTTGGCGCAACAAAACCAGTTTCCTAAAAACCTGCAAACCACCGGACGAGCCGAAGGTACAACACCACCGTGCACCAGTGCATGCACACACCATTAACATCGCGACGAAATAGCACGCGAGTATTGCTGTTGGATTTTAGAAATAGAGAGGCAAACAGTGCGAGATAGCGTCCCAGCACGTAGACGTAGCAATACAGCGAGGCAGAAAGAGACTGAAGCGAGCAACACAGCACATTCATTTCTCCTTTCTTTCGCGATGGGATATGCTATTTCGTGTTTCTCTGTCAAGGGTTTTCTTCGAGCCGACCGAATTTCCCGCATGCCAACCCACCCATCAACCTCAACTGGTAGTGGTTAATTTTACTTTTCACCACACACTCCCAAAAGCAACAAGATCAGGCAATCACACAGGTTGAAAATCTGTCGGCAACGTCTCATGTTGCGTATGCAACACACTGTAATTTACAACCAATTGCGCGCAACTTCTACCGAGCCGTATGCGCGTATGTAAACAATCCAGCGTATAGACGATGACTCTCCATTCGAGCTCGATTGCATTTAAACCCTCCGCGGATGGTATACCATCGGTACCTGCCGATTGTCCTGGTCGGGCAGGTGCCCAGGTACCCGCGTCCGCAAGGTCCGAGGTTCGAGACCCTCGCCAAAAACCTTCACCCGTGAGCGCCCACTGTTTTGGAATCGAATGCGTGTAGGGGATATATTTGGGAAAGTGACAGGCAGCACACACATATGGCTCTGTAAATACTCTATTGCTTTCCAATATTTATCATTGGACGTCAATTGCGGCAGTGGTTTGCGATGAGTGGAAGTGCTCGATACCGATCCACTATTACCAGTAAACACACACACAAATACTCTCACACACTGTCCTGTGTCCTTCTCCTTCTCTCACTCTCTGTCTCTCTCTCTCGCTCACCCATACACATAAACTCGCTTTTATTCTTTCGCCTAAAGTGGTTAAACAGTCGCAGAGGATCAGCATTCAACGGAACACAAACATACAACAACAGAGCATATTCAAACGAGCTCCGGTTGCGTCCAGCGTGACGCCAATAAAAGTCAAGCGGGTCGGTCGAAAGGCGGGGTGAGAGCTGCTGGGAACTTCGACGTAAACCGTCGATTTGGATCAAGCATGCTTTCAAGGAGACATAGATCGGCCACAAAACCAAAAGCATTTTGCGTCCAGTGTTTGTTGGTTTAAAGAAATGAAGGCACCAAATCGGGGGTCTGTCCATCAGGATCTCGAGTCCCGTACATCGGATCCCACGTCCCGTGAGGACTTTTTGTAACGGTAAAGGTCTATTTTACCTCTAGCTGACAGCCGATGGTAACTTTGTCTTTTGGAAAACGATCGAAATGTACCATTAGACGGTGACGAAACGTTAGGTTAGGACGTCAAAACAAACCGGCGAACGGGCGACGAACGTGAATCGGTCGTGCGGCCATTAAAGTGTTAGGGACTCCATGCTATCTACAAGCAAATGCATCAGTCAATAGCACGTGTAGTTTCCTCGAGTACCTGTCGGGCTTCCCTCGAAGTCGTATCGATCGCCCGCCCAATGTTATGGCCGCCGCGTCCCAAACTGTATAACGTTCGCCTTTTGTCAAATGTTGACGATGCTGCCCGCTGCATAAACGTAGCCGTGCGGCATGCGTAGCCTTGCCCTTGGGGGGTTTTCTCGTGGGTCGTTTGCCACCGACCCACCAGCCACTGCATTTTCTTTTCCCGTTTCCCCGTGGGCTGACCACGGGCTCGGGCTGGTAGAACCGGGTCCCATCCGAAACCACGAACGATGCACCTGTCGCCGTAGCACCGTTGCACCGCTTGCCCCGTTAAGTGACCCAGGTAGAATAAGAAACCTACGAGGAGAATTAACTGCATCGGTGGTGTCTGTGTGCGAAGGAGATAGAGCGGAAAAGAGATGGGGAAATAAGGGCTCACCGGTGCAAGGAAGACGGCGATAGAAGCTGGAGGCAGAAACAAGGGGTGCAGCGTGCGGCCGGAAAATGGGTCTGTACATGAAGGTATATACAAATGCCTATGTAAGCCAACAAGTGCATGCCGTGCAAAGGGTGCACGAATCTCGGGTGAGGCGAAAAAGGTCGCGTCAAATCAGAAGAAAGCCAGGCCACATACACACACATCGGGCTAGGAAGAGGGGCTAGGATGCGTTTACGAAGGCCGAAGGAAAACGGTTTTCCACACGGGACGCTCACGCTGGGCAGCTCGGATCCAGCGTAAGGTATGCGGATCCGGGCGTGTATGCGTGTCGCTGGCTGCCTTTATGCTGCACAAAGTTTGGGAAGGGAACAATACTCAACACCAGCTCGCCACAGCTCGTCTATCGTGGGCGGAAGGTTGGTGAAGGCATCCGAGGGGCTGGGCGAGGGCAGAGGAGAAGACCTAGGCCAGAGCTCGCCTTGGTGTGCCACGGGTTTGTGCTTGTGTGTGTGTGTGTGTGTGGGTCCGCGGCTGCTCACGCGATTATCGCGTCGTTCCAATCGCGCCTTCACCTTTCGGGCGCAGTGAGTGTCAGCTGGATGAGGTCCCAGCGAGTCACCAAGCGGCCAAACGTACCTTACAAAGGTACCTGGATCAATGTGCCAAAGGTGCCAGGCTCAAACAAACACCCACACACTCAACGGCCACTGAACATAGGAGGCTTCTTTAAGGCCCTTCTTCAAGGAAGTTACTCTAGTTTTTTTTTTTTAAATGTACGCTTCGGGGAAGCAAAGCTCAGGTCTCCTGGCGAAGTCGTATCACACATGTTACTTAATGGCTGTACCTCGCAAATCGCAGAGTCTTTGTGAGCCGACGGTGAGATGGACCACGGCTGCAATCATCACACACCAGCAGACCTATCGGTCTCACGTCTTGTCAGCTAGAAATGACAACACCAACATCCTTTCGGCTATTATACACCGCACAGCCGAATCGTGACTCCTTCCAGGGATGTCCTTTATGTAAGCCATTGATGGCGATTACTCATTCAACGTCCTTTTCACGCTCTTCACGTTAAAGTTCACGGGGTCTCCGCATACCACTGCGTTGATACAGGGTTTGTCATCAGCGCAAGGTATTCCAGATATACTGCCTTTAAACAACCAAACTATCTAAACCTGTGATAAGCATGACAGGTCGAACCGATGTGAGAAATGTTGTCTTAGCGTCGCTCTCTTAATCTTTCCCTCTGTTGGCCTTGACATTCATTGGCCTACATTTGGGAAATGGTCAACATTTTATTACAACCGTTGACTCCTCGCAATCGCTCGCTCACTTCTCGAACAGCTTATCAGTAGACGGCTATCAGTTTTGCCACTGTTTCGCGTGTATCCTTTCATTTCCTTAGGTTCGAATCGTGCTAACATCGTTTAGTAGTGTTTACCCATCTTGCTGTTCGCTTATGGTTCAGTAAAGGTTACATTACCCCAAACCCAAGAGATATGCGACGAAAGCCATCATATATTCATGCGTAAAGATAAGTTAAAACATAGTTGATCATTTCTTCATTGGACGCAATTATTCGACCGTCTACAGTCCACAGGCAGATATTGCCAATCAAACCTCGTGCACCACATCCTGGCCTCGTCCGGCTCGCCCCAGTACCGCCAACACATCCCTCCACCGAGGTCTCATTATATGGCGACGGAGACTCTGCTGCCCAGAGAGGTCTCAGGTTAATAATATAAATCGAATCGGGCTGGAATGCGACTGGTCCACATTTCCACACAACGCGTGCGGATACACTGTGCGAGTGACATATATACAAAATCACGCAGCCACATACACACAAACACGTATACTGCTTCTGACAGATGTGTTAATACTTAAGGATCCGATTTTGCCACTAGTGGACACTTTTTTCGCCCTCTTCTTTCTTGTTGTTGACGTTGTGTTGAGAGGAGGAGCACGGAGAGGGGTGGGGAGGGTGGACCAACAGGGTCCCCGCATGGGAGGGGAAACAATTCGCGGCTCTCCGGTCAGCGGCGTATCCCGCGATGCGGTCGGTTCATTAAAATCCGAACAGAAAAGCATGGCAACAGCGCGCAACATACACATACTCCACGCATTCGCGGCCAATAATACGAACGCGTGTGTGTTGTTGGGGCACCCATGATTCGCGTTGAGCAAGTCGCGGCCACAACGCGATCGCAGCATCGCGCGTTCCCCGATCATTCGCCCGCTTCCACACATCACATCACGGGTAAAATGCGCATTGCGGGACGGTGGACGAAATTGGGTCCAATCGTACGACCGAGGGGTGAATCGTGGGGGAGGGGGGGGGGGGGGGAGAAACTATCGAAAAATGTTGACCGAATAGTGGTGATAAGAGAGTGTTGGGCCAAAATGCAGTTTTTCCAGAACTTTTGAGGCATTAGATATAAGAGAACGACATACATTTAATCCTTTTTATAAACTGTCATAACCTCAACTTATATATCCCCGATCGATGTTCCAACCATTAGTCCTGATCTACTTTTAAACCTAGTATCACCTAGAGATCATATAAGAGTGATCGTTGAGACTTGTCCAAAGGTGCGAATAGCGATCCCTGCAGAGGATCTTGTGATAGGTTGGTATATAATAGAATTCCTTTCCAGAATCGGGTACTTTGCCCGTAAGAAAGAACTTAGTGTGGCTAATATGACTTTTGTCATAGGTTCTACTCCGACATATGGTAGATAATAAGAGGAATCTTACATCCTAAAGCCACCGTGCAGCGCAACCGCTCAAGCCATATGAGCTCCAGCATGCATGCATGTTGATTCCCCGTTTTTCCTGCTGCATCCGCTGGCCTGGCCCACAAACCGGAGACAAAAAGGCCACCACACAACCACAGGCTGCACAAACCGTTAGGGGGAGGCTGAAGATGCCTGATAGCCGGTTCACGGGGACGGGTGACGACGGTGGGGGCAGGGATGGCAGCAGGGGAAAAGAAAGACCCGTTAGTTTCGCGTCGTTACGCGGCTTGGTGCAGCAGGCTGGGGAGTGCAGCCCTTTATCGGTTGCTGCGTGACGACAGTTGGGAGGATAATTGAGTGCTCTCGGGCAGCATGGCTTGAGATAATTGAGCACGCGGCGGCGGCGGCGTCGTCGCCATGGCTTTCGCGATCGCGCTCGCTGGAGATGCAGAAATCGTGCTGATGATCTTGCCCGATCCCCTAGCGTGAAGGGGATAGAATTTAACGAGCGAATATTCCGGGAATCGTTTTGCCGCGAAATGCGGCACTCGCCCAGCTTTTGGCAGCGGGCATCATGGTGGCAAACATCCAGATTTTCCGGAATACTATTACCTCAAACCTCGCGCACTCCCCCCCTCGCATGCCTGAAGGGGCCCGCTCTGGAAAAGAACATTTTGTTTTATTTTCACGCGAGATCCTCTCAACCGGTCCACATGTAAACAGTTCGAACGAACATCGAGTACATAAAAAGCTGGCAGTGCATAAAACGCAAGTAAACAGATGAGAGCAGCGAACAGTCGCTTTTAACGATCAGTGGAAGAGTTTTATAGTTTCTTGTTAATAATGGCATATAAAATACTCCACCATTCGGCAACCTTGATCCACATCGCGCTTTGATGGTTGGAAGATGATCCAGAACTTTATGGACTCAGCTGTACGCAGGCAAACAGATCAAAGGTTAGGTTTTCGGTAGACGGATAACTTTACGTACGCAACTCTAACTACACTGTAAGACCTCCGTTGAGCTCAGGTTCGACTCTCAGCCGGTACGCCGTGGGTTCTAACCTCGTTGCACATATCTTCTCCGATCTTTAACATTAGTTCGTTAGACCCTAGCCATCTCGGGGAACAACAGCGGAAAGTAAGAATTCCTCGGGCCTTATGAAGTCCTCGGGTTGTTGTTTTGGCTTTAATACATCTCAATGTGGCAGTGATGTTGCTATGTGATGCTAAAGCTAACTCACATCAGTATCGATTGTGATGCATGCGATAATAGGTGCAAATAGCTTCTGGTACTGGATAGTGGAAAGGAAAACACATAGGCGTTATTGCATACGTTGCTCTGTCAATTGCCACCATCGTATAAAGGGCATTCCAAGACCCAAACCGTCTCCTGCTCCGTCCCTTTCCCCCGCGGGACCAGGAATTGAGTCCAAACCCCGGTCGAGTAAATGGAAACAAACCAACTATCCATAGCGCGGAGCAGTGCAACATTGTGCTGCTAGCAACCATTTAATGCAACGTGTGCAATTGCAGCTTGGAAATCATGAACCCGAGAGTCATCCGATCCCAGTCCCTCCCCGCGCAGCCCGATGCGCGTCTCTTCCCCCCTGGCTTCTTCGGAGCTTCGCGGGGGACATCTCAATCTCTAAGCTTGCAAAGGCAAGGCAAGCTGTGTTGTTGTAGCCCGTTATATTTTTACTAAACGGTGCATGTACAGGCATTTAGACTGTTTCTTCAGGGGTTTTTGTTTTGTCGTTTTCTTCCACCGCTTAGAAAACACGAAACGACTGACACTTTCCTTGTCCCAGAAAGGGCGGTCAAGTGCGCCTCCTCTTCCCGCCGTTCGCCCGTTGATCATTGATTTTCATAGCTTTTTCTCCCTCTCTTTCTCTCTCTCTTTCGGATCTTCTCTTGTGGACCCGGTCTTCTTCCAGCAGTGCGCGCGGATTCCAGAGCCGTTTTGGAGCACCCCTTGGAGCACCCCCTTGGGAGCGCGCGCGCGCGCTCGCGTTCTCGTTTCGATCCGGAGTCGGTGCGCGGTTTTGGAGTCGGTTCGCGTTCAGCAAAAAGATGGCGACAGAGCGGGAGAAGCATGTAGAAAAATATAAATATTGATATAAAACATACCGCTGCGTTGCAGGCCAGCGGAGAGGAGCGGTGATAAGGAAGGAAGAAGGAGGTAAAAGGGCAATGGTAAGAAGCGGCCGAGTGGGGTAAAGGGAAAGGGATCTCATGTTCGGGGCGCGATCGCGAACCGCTCGCGTTACAAAACACCCCGCCGTACGTACACAAAGAGACAGCATCGCGGCGCGTACCTACTCTCACACACACACACACACACACCGAGGCACCGGGTGTATGTAGCACGGGTGTAGCACACATACAGCGGGGCGAGAGTGGCTGCTGGGCGCATCATCTCAGGGGCTGGCGCACGGAACACTAGAATCTAGTAGAGTCGCGTCCACCCTGGCCTCTGGTTAGTCTCGTCGCGTCCTCTAGGCGTGCAGTGCAAGCGCTCCGCGGTTTCGCCCGTACAACAGCCGCAGTGCCGCGCAGCAAAACCCACACCCAATCGCGATCGGCTGCTGGTGTGTGAGAAGCGGTGGTTCGCGGACCCTGCGTGGCCCGCGAAGGCGCGCGCGCGCGCGCACCCGCGAGATCCGTGAGCAAAGCGCGAGTGAGAAGTCGACCGATCGATGCGCGAGCTCGCTGTGGTTCGCTGTGCAAGTGAAAAGCTAAAAACGAAGAAAAAACAACGGGGCAAAAAAGGTATTGAGCAATGGATGGGTTCGCTCGCTGCGCCGTGGTGTGAACGTGTGTGCAGTGCGGGTGTGGGTGTTTTCGGGGTTGCCCCTGTGTACGCATTCTCACGTCCGACGTCTTCAATCAACCCCAAGGGAACAAATTCCAAAACTTCTCAGCGCGAGGAACGCGCACGTCTTTGCGAGACACACACACACACACACACAACAGCGTTACACACTTTCGTACACGCACACACACGCAGCCACTCGTCGTGATCAACCTTTTTTTTCTCCCCCTGTCGCGAGCTGTGCCGCGAGGAAAACAAAATAAACAACCTAAAGCTGCGGTTCGAGCGGAAATTAAAGAACCTCCACGATCAACCCAACGCTAAAAGGAAACGTCGCGAAAGTTGTAGCTTTTTGAACGGGTCGCGAGCGAGGTAGAAAAAGCAGCGGTACCGCAGTGGGTGCGCACAAATAGATTGACAACAAATCTCGCGAGGGCAAGCATATTTTCGAGAGCATTCTCGCGTCCCACGCACACCCACCCACAACTCCAGCCTCCCTTGTCCGCGGGTACGGTGCCGCGGCTCGCGAGACGCGCCGATGAGACGCGCGTGAGCCGCCGGTGAGACACGCGTGAGCAAAGAAAAGTGAAATCTGCGGCCACTCACGCGGCTGCGAGGCGATCCGTCGCTCGGTGTGCGCGGGCGGCTGCCATCACACGACCACCACACGCGAGTACGCATCCTCGCGGGGTTTACGCGGTGCAGCAGCACACTATCATGGCCGAAACGTCACCGTCGCCGCCACCGCCGTTGTCGTTGCCGTCCCTCGCACTCGCCTCGCTCGCCCCTCGAACCACCGCCAGCTCGGTCGAACAGGTTGGATTTCACAACCGTCAGCGCCAGCAGCAGCAGCAGCAACAACAGCAGCGTCAGCACTTTGTGTGTGTGCGCGGTGCACGGTTCCGCGGTCTCAGCTTCTTCGGTGCGTTCGGTGCGCGTGTGTGAGCCGTGTCAGCGTGTGCGCTTTTTTTTTGTTTAGTTTTTTTTGTTTTTTTGTTTTTGCTTCTGGTGACAGAAAGTTCGCTCGGCTCTCGGGAATTCGGCCAGCGCTCTGCGCCGGCATTCTGCAACCCGCAACACGGGACGCGACAGATGCACCGCTCGAACCGAGGTCTCCTGACGATTATGCTCTGCTGGTGGTGGAGCCGGAATAATCTCGCGAGGACTCCGCCCGGAAGTGCATTCGCGAACTCACTCCCAATCGAGTGCTCACTCTGTGCGTGCGTGCGTGCGGTTCGTTTGATCGTTTGGTTTGGTTTTTGATTCTGTTCTTTTGTTTTCTCGCACATCGAATATCGATTCCCGATTCGCAGTTCGGCGGCGCTTGGCTCCAGCATGAGTTTTGGATTGTTGTTCGCCGGTGCAACGCAAACACAGACGCGCGAGCGAAAAGAAGTGAAACGTCGCCAGTAGGGTGGCACCGAAGCACCGAAAAAGTTTGTAGCAAAAGCATACGAAAGCCAATTGTAAGCGTGGAAGAAAAAAAAGGAAAGTGCCCCGAGAGGAGTCAGACAGGCGCGAAGCAAGCAACAAAGCGGCGCAACAGCAGCAGGAGGAAGGAGTTACAGCCACTTGTGCCAGGGAGCACCAGCGCTTCACGTGCAGGCTCAGGGAGCCTCCGAACAGCGACTCCGGCATATCGCGCACGGTGGTTCCACTTCCGTCAACCACCCCGCCAATTTTCGCCAATCAGCCATCCGCCGTTGAGTGAAGCTAGAGAACTCTCCCTCATCCCTTCCGGTTCTTAAACCCTCCCCACCCCACCCCACCCCTCTGGACGTGTGCGCGCACCCACGTGTGCACGTACGAACGAAAGTGCGAATTATGCCAAAAAGCTCCAACAATGCAGATCTACCGCTTGGCTGGGAAATTAACACCGACTACGATGGCAAGGTTTACTTCATCGACCATATCAACAAGAAGACGACCTGGATCGATCCACGCGACAAGTGAGTAGCGTAATACGTAGAACAAAATCCTCCAAACCATACCAAAGGCATTGCCGTACTGTCGTTAGAGCAGATATGCACTAACTGACGTTTTGGAGCAGGGCATTTCCTCCCTGCCATTAGGCCTTATCCCGGGCTTGGTCGGTTGTTAAGGACTACAAAACTGAAGTGTGTAGAGCTAGAAGATGGCAAAACCGGGCCTTCAAACGTTCTGAAGACATATCATGGTACCATCCGGGCAAATATTCACCAATACTGGAATATCTGGATATTTTCCAAGCTACACTTGGAGCTCTTAAACCGTCCAGAACTGCTTCCTCTTGTCAGAAGACTTCGTTCTGACTAATTCTAAGACTAAGTAATATTTCGTAGGGGAATCCACTGTTTCGATGTTTGCTTATGTGGATCGAGGCATTCATAAACGATGTCAAGAAGTTCCAAACAGTTTTGAGAACTAATTCTGCAAGCAATTGTCTCAACTGGTGTTCTAACATTTATAGAAGATACGGCACATGATACAATGAGACTCGATCCTCAAAATTTGTACGTAGATTATTCTACTAGTAGGCGCAGTATCGAGGATGAATTTGCTTTCATTATATAACACAACTTTTGGGACATGTTGTTGGATACATCTTGCTGGGGAGGAGGCATAAAGTTCTAAGTAATTCCATGTTCATAACTAGATAGAAGATGGGAGTGCTTAAATAGGAATTTCTGGCGCTGTAGATGTGTAATACTCTGAGTGTATGAAAACAGACATTCTATGATGAACCCAGCTGCTGTCTCCAAATGCATCGAGTGTTCCCAAAGTAGCAGAAATGATCTAATATGTCGAATACTTGATGCACGAATACCTTGGGCGTTCCTTGCCAATTTCATTCTTCTGCATTCAATTTTAATCGATTGAACTAGGGCACACCGTGAATCATTGCTTCCACTTGCACAAATTACTCAATCGCTAGGAAAAAAAGGCGTACTAAACAAAACGATGACCCACGTACTTTGGTTTCGTCCACCGTCTTCAGTTTTGTAAGAGGTCAAACGCCAGCTTAAGGCGAGCGATAGTGTCTGCCGAGTTGGTTGAGTGTGGTTTTTTCCCCACCAGCCGTACGTTTTGTTTTTCCGCTTGCTGATTTTGGACTCCCCATCCTCCGATCCCCCCCCCCCCCCCCCCCCCCTTCCCTTTTGCAACCTATCAGTAATTTTCGATGACACCGACTTACACCGCGGTTCGCCGGACTCTCCCGCCTAGAATGGTCTGATTCCTAGGCACCGGTCTGCTTGGATTATACCAGAGACCGAGCCAATCGTTGCCGATGAAGGCGAAATAAAATGAAATTCTCGTTCGCCGCAAAAGTTCGATTTGCGTCTTGAACGGTTGCCTCTCGAACCTCCCCGAGCCTCGCCCCTCGCACTTTGCACGAATTTATGCGTCCCATTATCTCGCGTCGCGCACTCGAAAAACCGTTCGGCGGAGAATTTTCAGCGATGTTGTTTAGTCTTCTCTGCTCCGTTTGGTGCAATTTTTTTTCCCCCCGAAACTTTCTCGGAGCATGAAAGCATGTTGTGCGTTCGTTCCAACACACGGCGAGGTGGAGTTATCAAGCGTAAAATATAAAACAAAATCAACCAAAATAAGAGCGACAATTAAGAACGGGGCTCGTAAAAGACAATTTAAAAAACCAAAAATAAAAACTCCACTGATTACTGCGCGCAGCTCGTCGTGCGCGAGTGCAACTCTGAAGCGTTAATTTCTTTACGTTTTACTTGTGTTTTGGCCCTCGATCGGAATTTCAGCATCATCTCTTCAAATAGCGTCGGATCCACTCCAAAGTGCAGCATCATAAAAAGAAAACCCACAGAATCCCAGGAGAAAACAAAAAACACAGCACGAAATGGAATTCCAAACCAAGCAATATACCACCTACCGGGTGATATTTGTTTGTGCTCGTAACATCGTGTGTGTGATTCCCGCTCAAATGCTTGCAGGAAACATAAAACACATTTCGGGCTTCGCGATAAGGTGATTTAAAATTGCATCTACTAGAGTTCATTCCAGATAGTAGCACATTGATGAAAATAACAATTTCAAGTTTGCTTCCCATTATTAATGTTCATTTCCATCGATTTCTTAAGCAACTAGCCGAACGATTTATCACTAGTTATGTTTGGTTTCAAATTAATGTTATCAAAACCTCCCCAATTGCTCGTTATCAAACAAAACAGAAGACAATTAAGTTGTTCCCCGCACGCCTTTTCCGATGGCTCCTATTTTGTAATCGAAATAAATTGAATTTGGAATCGATTTTTCGATAAAAATGTTTTTTGCTGGACACAACAAAATGAAAATGTGCCAACAAGAAGAGTTCCTTGAAAAACACAAGAGAAATTTAACAATAGCATTAGGAAAACTGTGAACACTGTGAAGAAGTGATTCGAACACTGAGAAAACAAAAGGGTAACTGTAGTTGAAGTTCAAAATTGTCATGATAAAATGGATGAATGCATAATGTTAGTCATTTTGTGTGCATTAAGGTAAAGAGAAAACAACATTAACATATCACTATGTAGTTTTACCTTTTTCCAACTTTACTGTTTACTTTTCCATGGTTAGAAAATGTTTATCGCGTTCAAGAATGCAATCTTACGACGGTTTCAATCGATCGGAGTCCTAGTTGCATGTTGATCGAATTCATCCAAAGACACGTGCTTGGTGCAAACGATAAGCACGTTGGAGGACACACGCGGGGTTCCCGATTCACTTGTTGCGCTTCTTTGCAATCCTTCAAACCCTGTAAATTCCCTTTGGGAGTCGTCAGTGTGACTCGCCGGAATCGGAAAAGCCGGCTTCATATTTGACGCAGCGAGCAGCTCGGGCCAAGGGCGAAGTAAATTTGACACTTATGAACTTCATGCGGATGTGCGGGGTGAGGAAATGGGGAGGGGAGAGGAGGGAATGGACGTTGATTCAGATGGGTCGTCGAAGGAACCACGTTTTGCTTCCGACGTTAGGCTCTCTAACGCGTCTCACTTGAGTTGCCGCTGATTCAGACATGCAACAGAAAAGGAGCGGTAGACCTACCGGTGGGGGCGGAGAGGGGTTTTGGGTGGTCTGACAAGGCGTATCAATGAGCGGGAGAGGAGAGGGTGGGAGCAGTAAACAAGAAAAAAAAGGAAAAACCTCTGAGTAAACAATCAACACATTCCATTCTTATCAGCACACCTTCACCTTCTGAGCAACACTGCCCTCCTTTCTGCCCCCCGCTCCACCCGCCCGCGTGTCACACCGAAGTGTTTCATCAAATATCCTCTCCCTTGCCCTGCCCTGGACACTCCAGATACGTGAGGAAAGCACCGAGCACCATCGAGCGCGAGCGAGTTTCACTTTATATCAGTTTTATCAGTTTTTAAATAAGAAATATCTTGACTCGCCGCGGAACCTAGCCTCGGTGGGCGCACAGCACGACCCCCTTATCTGACTCCCACCACTTGCAGAAGGCCTCGCCTCGCCGCTTCCGCCCTTCCCATCCAGTGCAGCCCTCCCTCCTTTCGGTTCAGATATTATTCACCGCTCAAGAGTCCCTCCAGCACGATGGGGGCCATTCCAAGGAGGACCCCGCACATTGAGCGATGGTTCTTTAAACTCACTCTATCCATACACGACCACATTCCTCCCCCCCCCCCCCCTCCTCCACCTCACCACACTCTTACACATACTTGCACTTGCGTACCAAAGGCAAATTAGCATAATTGCCGTGCATCTCTTGCGGTTTGTTTGTGATGGAATTTCTTCCGAGATCCCGCTTCAAAGCACTCCCAGACAGGCGGCGCTGTCAACCCCTCCATCCCAGCATCCTGTTTCCCGTGCTGGGAGCTTTTCCGACGAGGCCGCAAAGGTCACTAAACTACTATCTCAAACCCAGGAAGCCGCCCTCGGATCGGGCACGCTTTGCCGGCAGGAACAGGAAACGGGGAATCAGTCAGCTGGCCGAAGGTTTTCCGTGGAGCGCAACGCAAAGGGATAACGGGATAAGGGTGGCCCTTTTTTCCTCACACGAGAAGAAACGGAACAGATGATGCGATTTTCCGTCCTAGAATATGGGCCCAAGGCACGTTCCTTCACGATCAGCCTATACATTGACAAAAGCTGAACCCAAGAATCTTTGGAAACTCACAAAATGTATAGCAATTGATAAGAACTTATCGTATTCCTTACATCTAATGCGTGTTTTCCAATTATGTGACAATTTTTACATGTGAAAAGAGCTCTTTTATCAGTAGAAAAGATGTCCAACCACCGTGTTGGGAAAATTGGGAAAGTTTTCCTGATCGGACTGAGAGAATGTATTTTATTATTTCGGCCCTCGCCTTCTCGTACTTGCGAGACCCGTCTTTCCGGCAGCCAAGAGGCATCTTTATCTTTTGACTCCGTTGTTTTTTTTTTTTTTCATTTGCTCCGCGTTCCTCGCGTTGAAATATTCATCTTTTGCAGCCAGCGCCTTATCGTATCGCTCGGGCATGTGTGTGTGTGTTCGTATGTATTCTGCAAACGACATATACGAGTGGAATGTGCCGAAGCAAGCCTGCTAATCAGCCAGAGACATAAGCACGAGGTGGACACGACTGTGAGGAAGGCACAACCCCGAAAAAAGATTCCAACGGAGGGCGAGAAGAAGCTCACATAAGACAGAACAACAACAGCACCAACAAGCTGGGGTGGGAGACAGCGGCCGGAACACGTTTTTGATAACAGACGTTTCGCAGAGAGGAAAAATAGCAATGTTGGGAATGGTTGATTAAGAAACAAAACAACCAAGCAAAGAAAGATGGCGGTTGGGCACCAAAATCTCTCGCTCGTGTGGTTTTTCGCGTGCGTGAGAATTCGTTGCAAAATAAGGGTTGCAAAAACGAGAACTGCAAACGAGGCTCCATTGCTCAGCGTTTGTTTGATGTTTCGTATTCTGATTGCAGATATCGTTTCGTTGGGTGGTTTTTTGTTTATGTTTTGACATACGGCCGCGCTTGGTGGACGCTTTGAATCGGCAAAGATTTGTTGTTTACCCCCTTTTGCGAAGCAGAATGAGAAAGGCTTCTACTTCTGCATGCGCTGTCATGAAGAAATGATTGAGAATCCACTGGTCGTGAAACATCCCGGACAAGGCTTTCAAACCTCCGCAAAGACAGAGAATTAAAAGCGCAATAAACATAGCACCAACAGGGTGTACAGAGGTAAGGGAATTAAATAAAAGAGACGGGAGAAGGGGGGGAGCGATCTGCGAATCAGTTTGGCAAATGAAGAGGCACCTGGTGGTGGTGGATTCGCGCCTTCATCTTTGCGCCTTCGCGCCGACATTCGCTACCCTGACCTACGACAAGAAGTAAGAAATGTGCAGTCCAAGAAACAAGGGAGGGGGGAGGAGGAATCGGATGGGAAATAAGAGGAAAGCATTGAAACATACACGAACGGGAAGTGGTGAGAGAGAGAGCGCGAGAGAGATGGAGAGGGGGGGGGCGAAATCTTGAGGATCTCCAAGAAACGCAAACGCATCAAGCAGTATTAGAAACAGTAGGAACGAAAAAAAAGGGCAAGAAAACGTCTTTATATCCGCGCACCTGCTTCTGCCCTTCCTCCCATCCCACATCCCTTCCCATCCGACCTTCTACAAGCTTCTCGCGACCTGATAATGAATGAATCTTTCGCAACTCCTGCAGGCACACACACCCGACTTCCTTTTAGTTTCGTTCTCCTCGCTTTATGTTGTATCCTCAACACGAACAGTCGAAGACGGGCAGACAATGAAGCGGCTAAAAGGCCAACCCGCGCCCCATTATGGGGAGGGGAGGGATGGCGGGTACGATGAGCCCAGAACAGTGCAACAGGTTGCGGTTATAAACAGTTGCATCGTTGTTTCGCAGCTGCATCAAAGGAAGGCGTTAAAGACGAGCTTCTTTTCTCCTTCCTTTAGCAGTCTTCTTCGACAAACAGATTTTAATATCGTTGTTTCTGTGATTGTGTGTGTGTGTGTGTGAATGTCCCTTCTTTCCCTCCCCATCGTGAGTAGCTGGGTAGAGAAAGACGGGCGCCTTTCCAATCCCTTCTAGATCCCCCTTTTCCGGGCGGAGTTCATTGACAGAATAAAACCTTCTTTTCTTTAGTTTCACTGTTCACTCTCTCCCCCCTACCCTTCGCGCCCTTTGTAGATGCTTCGTTTGTATTGGTCCATTAGCACATGCATTTTAACGCAAGTTCAAATATGCACTTCACACATATACGGGGACAGGGTAGCAAATGCACTGACAAAACAAACCCAAGATCGATGTGAAACTAAAAGCCATCGGGAAAAAAAATAAAGAGAAAATAACAACAGAAGACTAATTACATAAGGAAATATCTTAAGTAAAGATGCAAAACTACAAATAGCAAGAACAAGAGAAAACGGGAAACGCTTGGTATGACAAACAAAACGAGAGCGCTAACGAACCAATTCACAAACGAAACGAAAGTAGCAGAAAGGACATTTCTCTGTCACTTTGGTCTGTACAGCGCTAATCCTATGCAAACGTAATCGAAATCTTGCGCCTTCGCTCATACGGTTCCGGTGCCACGCACTTGAAACACGCTTCCTGTTTGTTTCGTTCCGCATTTGCTCTTCATCGATCTTGCGATCACCTTGGACACATTTTCCCTTGTGTTATCTCCTTACTAACTATTAATCCCTCTTTTTAAAGCATAGATCTTTTTCGATACTTCCTAGTAACTCTTTTGTGAGTCACAACCTGTACTAAGAGTCACTTTTAATACAAAACCAATAGAAAGGAAAAATTCTAAAGCAAATTATTCCATTTTAAAATGAAACATAACAAACAAACAAATTAATAACAAACCAATCAAAAGGCAAAACAAAGACAAACAAAAGACAATCGACCCAAATACCACTGTGCAAAGTAGAAGAAACTACCCGAAAGAAAGAGTTAGGTGGAACTCTAGGCGTCCAATGTTCAGCACATCTGTAGCATCACCTACTTAGAGATGAATGTCGCCGTTAAGGCGCAAAATCTCTTAAATAAAAAAAAAAAAAAAAAAAAAAATGTAGCATCACCTGGTTAGGTAAAAGCCTCCACACCAGAGGGCCCTTCCATTCCACTATCCCGCGTATCCTTCGCATCCGTTTTCCACCCTTTGGCATTTTTTAAATGATTTTTCTGTTTTTTCTTGTTTAACGCTATTGGCTGGAAAACGCGATGGAGGAAATCCAGAATTTATTATCCAGTGCGCGGTAGTTGCTTGAGGCTCGATTTCCGTCGTCGAGAGCATCCGGCCTCGACAGTTCGTCGGTGTGAGTTGAGAGTTGGGGGGCAGGGCAACCAATGGACGGAGCTCTGCTGACGACCGGCCAGCACACATTCTTGCCGTGTTATTGACCCGTTTGTTTGGAATAGTTTTCTTGGTCAGAAGACGCCGCCAACGATGGCGACGACGACGACGACGATTTGTTTCCCTCTGCTTGTGTTTTCCGTTCTGAAGGTATTTTTATGTTTTTTTGCTGCTGTTGTCTAGTCCACTAGCAGAAAGGTGGGAAAAGGGTGGAAAAGAGGGCGGGTGGGAGAGAATGAAGGGACCGCGGGAAAGGTTCATTGGCCGCGCGTTCTTTTCACCGGCGTCCTGTACCACTGTTGTCTGTCGTTCGCTTGTGCATCATGTTTTATCATATACCTTTTTGTTTTTCCCTTCCACATTTGCTCTATCTCGCTCACTTACATACACACATACACACACATACACCCATACATGTTTCACCTTATTCCATCTTTTGCTAGCGAAGGGCTTTTGGTATTTCCCTCTCGCGTTTGAGGCTTTTCATTCTCCGGTTTTCTTCTATTCCGTAAGGGTGATTGTTGCTGACGGTAAGATATTTTTCACCCATACTTATTTCCCACATTCGCGCTGTTCATTCACCGTTCCTACCGATCGGTTTGATCTTGTTTCTTTCTCCCTTCAATTCCACCCTTTTTTTCATTTCAATTTTACTCCTCTTTCCTATTTTCACCCGCTTATGCATTTATTGTGCATTCCCAGCGTTTGGTTGCATTGGTTTACTGTTTTTTTTTTCTTGGAGCAAACAGAAAAACAGATGGAATGAAGGGAAAGATTGAAGTTTTCCCACAACATCCCCCACCCCCTCCCTTCTAAGAATGGTGTCGCACTGCCCTTCGTGCCAACGTGTTCGCGTGTGGGTGGGAAAAATGGGGAAAATTTTGAACTGGTGACATAATTGTACGCCACATTTCCTTCGGCCTTTTCTGGCGATCGGCCAGCCACTCGTCATCGGGGAAAACCCAGACCCACTGCAATGACGGACGGCTTTTCTTTGTGCCGAAGAGTGTGTGTTTGTTAGCAAGGGCCGTTGGTTCGGTGGAAAAATAAAATAAACGGGTGTACACATCTAATTACAAACAGCTTTAGGTCTATTTGCCCACCCCCAACTCGGGAATGACGGCCAATGCCGCATTTAGAGCGAGTGAGAACCTTGGAATGAATGATTTACGATGTGTCAGAAGGGAAATTAAATCGCAAAAATTAACGTAAGCTTTGTTAATATTCACATCGAAACGAAGGCAGTTAGATGATATATTTTGGCAAGCGACTTCAGTGCAACCCGTTGAGCACTTGCGAAGCGAAATATTTTTCTTCCAACTCTACACGAGTTGTAGTTAATGTAAAGGCATCGAACTCAATGCAAAAACAAAAACATGGAATAAATATGATTTGAGTCTTTGAGTATTTCTTAAGATCAATATCATTAAATAAATATGTTCCTGGTGCATAAGAAAGGAATAAATAGCACAGACTGGGATGGTGATCAAGACAGAAGTGCACTATGAGCAAAGGATTAAAACTTCCTGGGATTAATTGAGCATTAAAGAAGGAAGTTAAAGATGTGTTTAATAACACACAACCTCCCTATCCGAGTTGGAATGCAGATGATAATTAAAATAAAAGAACACGCGCATACGGTGTTCTATCCACGAAGGATAACTCCTCTGCCCGAGCAAGGTTTTCGATGCGTTGTGCGTTGTGGGTAGCAAATTCCAACGATGTGCAATTTATGGCCCAACTCTCCCGGACAACAAGTGGTGTTTTCAAATTTGATGACCAGGACCTCGATTTACGACCGACGGCGACGGCTTCCACTTCGCGAGAGGCCAGGCATCGTTTATTTTAATTTCACTGCCTGCATTTTGCTGCGTTTATGACCTCCGGCTCCCACATCCCCCCTGCACACAGACCCCTTTGTTTTATGGTTTTAGTTGCTATTTTACAGCAAGTTTTTGGTTTTGTTGTTCACTTCGCATATCGGTCTGCAGTAGTTTCTGCAGCCGAGGATGATGAGCACAAGAGGTGGCTTCTGGTGGTGCCTGGTGTTACGCAGCGCCGAAGAAATGGGATGAGTGGGGGGAGGGGGGGAGGGGGGGGGGGTGAGCAAGGGGGTAGTTGCATAGTGCGGCCATCACTACTTTATTATTGGCTCTCGAGGTTCCTCCGGTTCACGGGTCGTAAAAAGGCGTTTTATGATTTGCGTCACCCTTTTCTGAACCCCTCCCCCCCCTCACTTCCCCATCGTTGCACCACAAGTGCATCGCGATGCTTGCAGCTGGCCGCACATTCTCCTCTTCCTCCCCCCCCCCCCCCCCCCCCCCCCCCCCCCCCAAGGACCCACACATGCAGATGTGGCAGATGATCGCGAAAGAGCTTAGCCATTGAGCCTTGCCATTTCGCGCAGAAGTCGGCCCAGGCCAGACGAGCCAGGCGAATAAAAGTAATAAACTTCAAAAAGCCAACCAGACAGGTGGAGGGAGAAAGAGGGAGAGAAAGAGAGAGAGGGAGAGGGAGAAAGAAAGAGATGCGGAGAAGGCTATGGTGGCGCGCTGACATGAAAACAACTTTCTGTTATTTGTTCGCTAAAGCGTTAATTAAAGCAAATGTTGCCCGTATTCCCCCTTGCGGTGTCGTTACGCCTCCCCCCCCCCCCACTCCTTTCCCTGCCCTGCCACTAAATTCCTCCACGTTAACCGCATCCTTTTCTGCACTTTACTTGCGCAAAACCTCCCCCCGATCGCCCCATCATCTAACGTTTGTTGTTCCTTTCTTTTGCTTCTTCCCTTCTCTTTTGCTCTTTATAATTAATCGCCTGCGTCTTGGCAATTTTTATGTTTGAACATTTTTTATTTTTTTTTGGTTTGTTTCCTGCTTATTCCCCACCCACTTTCCCACCCGGTTCGTCCGACCCCGTTCCAAACGGGACACATTGCAACTGGCGCGGGATTATTATGGTAATAAAAATGTGCACACGATATATAGAATGCAGCGAAAGATGGGTCACCAGCTAGGTCGTTAAAATGAAACAAACGAAAAAAAAAACACAAAACGAGACATACCATCACGGCAGCAACCCTGGCCACCCCCCACCCACCCCCGACGGCGTTTTGCGGACGGCGCCTTTTTAATCCTGGCCGCGCCATGCGCCAATCCGGTGAATGTGTGGTTATTTTATTTGCCTTGCGCAAACCAACCGACCTCCTCCCACCCCCCCGGCGCACCCATGCTCAGTGGCGTTTATTTAACCCCCCGCACACTAACCCCCCCACCCCCTCACCCCGGCTGGAATCCGACAAGGCGCGTTTCTCGATGTCACATCTTCATTAGAGCTAATTTCCGGTTGCCCATCAAATCTCATCGTTTCGTCGATACAACCCCTCCACCTCCTCACCCCTTCCTCTCCTACACACTCGTGACCCACCTCACCACTTCTTCGCCTCCGGTCGGGTGGTTTAATTCTGCCAAACGATTTCTTTTCCCCGGTTTTACTTGATGATATGAGCAAATGTAACTACTTTACTGAACTGCTATGAACAGTTGACAAAACTCTTTACTTTTTCTATAAAATTATGCTGTTTCTTTTGAAACGCACAACGCAAACGAGGTGCGAGCAAATATTTGATAAAATTGTAACTCATTGTTTTGTACCCTTGACACCAAAATTGTCCCTTAAGTTTGTGTTAGCATGTCCTCTGTAAACTAGATATTTTGTAGAAAGCTCTTTTCTTGAAATATGGAAACCAATTCGTCCATTCGCTGCGAGCAAACGGTGGTCCGCGGGAGGACAATCCTGTTCACCGCCCGCCCGTCCCAAGGAGGTTATGCTGAGGGTGAACCGTTTTGTGAACCGTGAATACGTTTGTATCGGTGTGTGTGTGTGTATGTGTGAGTATTCCCGATCTGGGGTCTGGTTTTGATAAGCAGAACATAAAAATTCCGGAACGCGCCAAGTCCGGTTATGCTTTTTTTCTTCTTTACACAACATAGTTTCCTACTTCTCCTTTCCCATCTTTCCATACTTTTGGGAAGGGAAAAAAGAGGTCGCAAGAAGCAGAGGAGAAGGAGAAGCTAACTGGAAGGGTGTCGTGTGGACGTGGACTATTTTTCCATCCTCCCCAATCACTGCCGACCGTTCTTCTTCCTTGTTTTTTTCCTTTGCGCTCCGCTGCGACTTTGCGTGTATTATTTTTACTTTCGGACTGTCACCTTCCATGCTGCAAGCGGTATGCTTTCTGGAGTCGCGAATTCTTCCCGCTGATCTCGTGCACCGCTTGCCCACCTGCCCCGCCCTGTCCCGCCCTTTGTATTAATTTCTTGCCCTCGCTTTTAATTAACGATTCGTCGTTTCCGGTGCGAGGGTCTCCGGGGTCCGGGTCTGCAATTACCAGCGCGCAAAGTGTTGCCACAGTGGAAAACAGGTTCGCACGCGCTTTTGGTGGAACCGAGTTGATTAGAACAACCCAGCGAATGTGTGCGTGTGTGTGTCTGTGTGTCCCTTAATCCCGCAACCAATTGCGGTTTAACAAATGCGTTCTGGAGAGTTGTCTTTTTAGACGGGTACCACATAATGCTTCTTAGAGAGCACCACAACTGGCAAAGGGCAAAGAATCGGTGTCAAATCCTCTTAATTTCATCTAGCTACAATCATGAATTCTACATTTCATAAATGCCCTAATGCTGTTTGGCGAAGGAAGAGTTCAGCGATGGTCTATACGAGTTGCCAAATCAATTACCTGAGTACTTGACTTCAAGGATGGGATTCCACTACGTACCAGCGGTACCGATGCGTCATACTATGCACAACATGCTCTCGCCTATGTTTCGCAATGACCCACAGTCGTCATCGCTATATATTCCCACAAATATATACGTATGTTCGGCTGCAGCTGGGACGGCAAGAACCTTGCACTAAATGTCGAGTGTTCGAGCCAACCGCCGCCGCTCGGTTGCGGATATAGTCTTCTGAGTCACTACTCGCTTCTGAGTATTTATGTGTGCGGTTTCAGTTGTTTCTTTGTTGTTTACTTTCTTTCCGCATCTATTTTGCTGCTCGGTCCAATACTTCCTTGCGGTCCACCGGTCACGAGCAACGCCGTCCGCGGGCAGGAGAAGAAGTTTTGCTTGTACCGTATTGCGGGTCAATAGAGCTGGCGAGTTTGAATAGTGGAGTTCCCGAAATAGAAACGCCAATGCACGCCAAATGCACTTTTCAGTGCCGCCAAAGTTTCCGGCATGGACGGCGCCAAAGCGATATTGTTCTCTCGCAAATGCAACCCAGCGTAAATTAGGGCAGCGAGGAAGCATGGACTGCGTAGGGGTGTGAAGCGAGCGGGAGGGGAGGGTGTATAACTCGACACTAGTTTAATTTCAACCAACTCCACCGGGCACTGGTCTCGGGAGAAAAAAGCAAACGTAAAAATGTTACATTACGCAAAGCAAAGCGTACGATAAGCTGAGTCCACCATAACCTCAACTACTTCACATGGCTACCGCAGAGACACATGTCAAACTGCAATCATCATCACATCATGGCGGAACCTTCCAGAGTGGTCGGTGTTCGGTGTTCATCACACGCGGCCCGTGCAATATTTGGTGGATAAAAATAAGGTTCCCCCGCATAGCATACAACAACCGCACATACCGCACCGTCGTTCGCCTATCGAGCACACACCTGCACCACCATCTTCGGCGGAAATCTGTCCCCGGTTGTTGGGACTTGGATAAATATTTGTCCGCCCGAGTCTGCGTCTGGGAAAATATTTGGCATTCCACGGGCTGTTTTTCTTCTTCGTCGTCTCGCCCATTCCACGGCATTGGTTTATTGTTTCTAGTCTCAAGTCTTTCCTGCGGATGGAGACTCCCTCCCCGTTTGATGGCGGAACGCTGGGATGGTTTGGGATGGTTGACGAACGGATCACTCTGTTCATCGTAAATATGTATCATGGCGTGCAGGGTTCGGAACGCTCTGCGACGCGTAGCATAAGCGTAGGCTGGTCGGTTGCAATGTATGTAATTGTTTTGGGCATTCTCAAATCAAGGAAATGGCGTCTCAGAAGAGGTTGGAGATGGCATACACTACAACAGATTAGTACCAATTAGACCGGGGGCACATGTTTTTTGTTTTTGGGATCGTGATTCATTGAGCTTCTCGTATGGTTATTTTGGTTCGCGGACTGATGGTGGTGATTGAACACGGTTGAATCATCATCTGAAGAAGTTGTTCCCTAGACACAATGGTGAAATATTCGGTTTCATTCGAAACTCCTCCCTCCTTTCCTATGTTAGGCATACGAAACCGGAAACGTTCGCCGACTGCATCGGTAACGAGCTGCCTTTTGGCTGGGAGGAGAGCTACGACTCGCAGATCGGCACCTACTACATCAACCACAACACGCAGACGACCCAGCTCGAGGACCCCCGGTTGCAATGGAAGAGCAAGCAGGACGAGATGCTGCGCGAGTACCTGTGCTCCGCACAGGACACACTGGAGGCTAAGAAGGAGATCCTGAACGTCAAGACGCAGCGGCTACATCTCGCGCAGGAGGAGTACAACCACCTGAATGCGCTCGCCGCGAGCCGCACGAGCTGTACGTTACGTGTACGCCTCTTCACCTCATAGGACGTTACCTAACTCTCTCTCTCTCTCTTCTCCATTCTCCCTCCCTCTGCTAGTGTGCTCCTCTACAAGCTCGTGCAGCACCAAGTTCGATCCGGAGTTGCTCCGGGCCGATCTGGCCATCGCAAAGGAGCGTGTCTTCCGGCTCAAGAAGGAACTGTCGCGGATACAGAAGGAGATGCGTAGTACTCAGAAGGGCGTCGACACGCTGGCAAGGTAAGGCCGTAGTCAGTAGCAAACGACGCGCACGATGGGCCATCGTTTTCACACGTGGTGTTTGTTTTTATAGTGTGGAGCAGAAGCTGAACTCGCACGTGAACGGCTGCTACAACATCAGCGAGGCGCAAGCCATCATGGAGGAGGTGAAGAAGATCCAGAAGTCATTGATCACCGGCGAGCGGGAGAAGAAGGAGCTGATGAAGAGCCTGGCGCAGGTGAAGGACGACCTTACGCGGCTCCAGCTGCGCCAGGAGAGCCCGGACGCATCAACGTTCAATCTAGCGCAGGACCGCATCTGTGCAGCCTCGCAGACCGACCTCTCGTCGGAGAACTTCCCGATGGGGGCGCGCGAGATGGCGAAGATGCGCCAGCGGTACGACGAGTGGCGCAAGCGCGTCAAGGAGATCCAGGAGCAGCTGGCAGCACTGGAGGAGAAGATCCGGCCGGGTGAGCTCGAGTCGGACCAGGACCGGCTGTTGCTGTTCCAGGAGAAGAAGCAGCTGCTGCTGGAGTACCGCAGCATCACGCCGAAGTCGCGCTCGCAGACGGAAATGCGCCGCATCCAGAACGTGTGCAAGCAGCTCGAAGCGGACCTCAACATGGCGTACGAGGAGTCGAACCAGTGCATCGCCAACCGGCTGAAGCTGCACGAGGAGAAGCAGGCGCTGTTGCAGCAGTTGCTCGAGGCGCTGAAGGAGTTTACGCACCTGGAGAACCAGCTCAAGTCACTGTCAGCCAGCACGCTGTCGATCAGCAGCAGCTCCAGTCTCGGCTCGCTGTCGACCGCATCGAGCAAGGGTTCACTGAGCGGGCTCAGCTTCACCGACATCTACGGCGATCCACTGTCGGCCGAGCCGCAGATCGACATGGTCGACATGAATCGGCGCGTCCAGCGCTTGTTCCACCCCAGCTCCGAGGTGTCGCTGTCCCCACGCAGTAGTCTCTCCGCCGAGACGCCGCCCGCCTCACCACTCAAGCTCGACTGGGCGATGGCGGCTGCCGCGGCGGCTAACGGTGGTGCGGCGGCAGCGGCCGTGGCGGCTGCGATTGCAAAGAGTGGAGCGATGGCACTGACGGCCGCCACCGCCCCGAGCTATGCGTCGGCCGTGCCCAGCTACGCCGTCGCCACGTCATCCAACGCGACTTCGGCAGCCGCTGTTGCAGCCGCCGAGTACAACCTCGACCGGCAGCGGCTGGAGGAGCAACTGCAGGAGCTGAAGATCCGCCAGCTCGGCATCGCCGGCCCACTGTCGCCGATCTACGAAAAGCCCTCGTACCTTGACATCGCCCCCGCCGTACTGCTCAGCCGCTCGTCCTCCACCTCCAATACACGCTCCGTCTCCACGACCGTGAGCGACGAATCCGTGGCGGGCGACTCGGGCGTCTTCGAGGCATCGCGGGCGCCACTGCTGGCGACCAAGGAGTGTGCGCAGGTGCAGATCGGCATCCGCTACTCGACCGGTGACTCGACACTGTGCATTGCGATCGAGCGGGGTAGCAATCTGACCGCACTCTGCCTGCCCGACGGCTGCCAACTGTACATCCGGGCCATGCTGCTGCCTCCCGGAAGCGCCTCGGTGAGTGCGGGCGCGGGTGCCGGTGTGGTGCGCACCAACACCGTGACGGACTTTGCCCGACCACTCTTCAAGACACTCCTGCTCGTGCAGCTGCCGCTCGACAAAGTATACGCGAAATCACTGCACGTCAAGGTGATGGTGCTAATCGGACAGCGCGAGGACTGGGTAGGCAGTGCGCAGATCAGCCTGGCCGAGTTCAATCCGGCCGATGCCACCAGCCGCTGGTACAACATTATCAGCCGCAAGTCAATGAACGAATCCGAGCTGCTCGAGGGCGGCGCAGCGGGCAGCAGTAGTGCCACCGGAAGCTACGCGCAAAGTCACGGCGTAGCCGGTATCAAGGAGGAGTCATCCGACGAGTCGACGATCATCTCGTCGCAGACGTCCACGCTGACGCGCAACCAGGGCCAGGAGGAACTGCAGGCCGTGCTTGAGATGGTGTACGACGAGCTGTCGAATGAGGACTACGAGGAGGAAGAGGACGACGAGGACGACGAAGATGATGAGGACGACGAGGAGGATGGCGGAGAGGACGTGGAGAATGGCGCGGGAGCTCGATCGCAGAAGCAGACTGTCGTGCAGCGGCAGCAAACGGACGACGAGCTGCAGGAAGATGGTTGCGCTTCAGCGGGTTAGTATTCGCGAGGGTGCAACTTTTAAATCTGAGTCATTACAGTCACGAGGTTCACTATCTACAATTGTTGTGTCTTGACAACTCACTCCACCTACAGCATACAACAGACTTCAACAACTAAGTCACTTAAGGAATTCTTCCACCTAGCCATGTCATTACAAGACTAAGAGCACTACGAACGTACATTTTCATACTCGTCTGACTATTGGTACTAAGCCTGCACAGATAGGCATATGAAGAATTCGACTATGATAACTAGGACTATGAAATGTCATAGGCTAACACAAAAGTATGGCGCAATATCCTGTGTTGTAATACCTACTCATTTTCACTTACAGAAGCCACCGAGCTAATGATACAAGAGTACATGAACAGTGTGAAGGAGCAGAGCAGTAGTGTCCCGGGGGTAGTCGAAAGCCTCCCGGAACCGGTGGAGCGTGTGGATAAGGAGACCAACACCGAGTGCGCCTTCCTGCCCGAGCGGAGCCGCCGGCGGTTCCCCGATCCCAACTCTATCAACCACCATCATCACCCCCACCATCAACACCAGCACAGCCATCGCTCGTCAACCATCGAGGAGGGTTCGGTTGTCGACGATCGGCTGGTGAAACGATCGCAAACGTTTTCGCCTAGGTGCGTCTAGTTGGACTGTTCGGATCGGTTGTTTCCTGTTCGCCTAATGTAACGTTTTTTTTTTATATCTTTTCTTGCGTGCCTTCGTGTCACAACACAGTGCCGTTGCAAGCAAGACGCGCTACATCTGCCGGCTCAACCGGAGCGACTCCGACTCGGCCATGCACTTTAACAACCAGGTGACGCCGCACCCGTTCAAGCGCGGCTCGGTGGAACGGCGCTCGTTGCGCTACCACAATCGCGTGTCGAAAATCTACCACAGTGAGTGTTTGTAGGTTTGGGGCGCTAGGGCCGGTGTACTAATTAAGCATGGATTTTCACTGTACCCGTAGAAATGCACCCGGCAGTACCGCGCACCAGCCTCGATCTCGAGCTCGACCTGAAGGCGCAACAGACGAAGCTCGAGACGCTGACGGACGAGATTGGGCGGCTGCGGGAGCTTAAGCACCGGCTGGAGCAAGCACGCGACAACAACGACGTGAAGGTCGCGGCCTGGGCGCTTGAGAACGAGGACTTCCTGCGCCTGGTGAAGACGGTGAACGCAGCCACGCCGGAGGAGCGCCATCTGGCCAAGCTGCTCATGAAGACTTCCAAGGAGATCTACAAGCTGCGCAAGACGAAGGTCGGCAAGGGCAAGCTCGATTCGATATCGTTCAAGTGAGTAGTCCCTCCGAAGAAGTTCGTCCGATCCGGCGTCGGTTGAACGACTCATTTAAAACCATTTTTTCCCCCATTCGCTTGTAGGGAAAAGATGGCGTTCTTCACACGCCGCGGCGTTTCCGTACCGGAGCTGCCGTCGGAGATATTCCAACCTCAGTCCCAATCGCAGTCGCAGCAGACCCAGTCGATCCAGCAGGACGGGTTCGATCAGCTGACACCAGATTTGGTGGAAACGAGGCTGGGAGCGTCGTTTCGCTCGATAGCGGCGGCGGCTGGCAAGCGCAGTTCGTCGGAAAGAGGCGAAGACTACGGTGGCAGCACCACGCCGACCAACAGTGGCGAGATGCAGACGACGTCGACCGGCACCGGGACCGACGGGGACGCCATGGACGACCATCGCGGTTCGGATCCGTCGTCATCATTCTCGTACAGCGACGTCGACCGCACGTACGGCGTTGAGGTGTGAGCGCCGTCCGTGGCCTGTGTCTGTTATTAGATTGTTGTTTTTTTATTTTATTTTAACGTTAACGTTAATTAGACTTTCCATTCTCCCCCCAATACACCCGTGTAGCTAAGCGCCGCTCGAGTGGCCGAGATAGAGATAGAGAACGGGTATGCATCATCCCCTAAAACGCTGCCAGAAACGATGAAAAACTCACCGGGAAAAAAAAAAGATTAACACTATATGACAAGTAACGGTCGGGAAGGAAACAACTCCCCGGTCTTCGGTCCTAAGGACTTAATTAAGATTACTATAGAAATTTCTCCTACATTAAACACATACACACACACACACAAACACACACACACACACACAAGGGAATGATAAAAGAAGTCTTGTCGAATGAGAATTTCTGAACAGCGCAGGCAAAGAAAATCCCATTTATAGGAAAACAAAAACCCAAAAGTAGTACTACAAATTCAGGAAAAACAGACTAACGCTCTCAAACACATACCACACACACACACACACACAAAAGCACGCGCGCACGCACGTAGACAAACGCGACAAGAACAAAACAACAAAAGAAGATTGACCAAAGGTCTTGCATGCATTTAATCGTTAAGTGTAGGTTGTTTTCCCTTTTTGGTATATATATATATATATTTTTTTTTGCTCTTTAAGTAATGATTATTATAATTTTACGTTACGTTAGTGTCGCCTAAACTCGATAGGGAACCTTTCGGACACTCCGCTTTCTCTCCCGCCCTTCACGCCCTTTCTATTACACGTACAACATGCAGCGAGTGGAGCTTAGATGGAAAAGCAACTTATATGAACTCGATTGGCATTTTGTTACGCCCTACTAAGCATAAGAAGAATGTGCACGTGTTTGTGTATGTGTGTGTATGTAATTTAGGGACACTTTGACGGACACATGAAATAACGTGATGGAAAAGTGTCCTTCCGTTCCTTTCTCTTTCTCGAAAACACTTATTTCCTTTCTAGAGGGCAACGCGTATATTAGTGTTAGTTAAGTGCAGCACCAAGTCCCTTTTTCCTACTTCTTACTCTTTTTCTTTGCGAATGAGTTTGGCAACGGGAGCGAGTAAGTGTCGATCAATGTTCTATTTCAACGAGAAAACTGGAACACGGATAGGGACACGCTAGTAGACGAATCGAAACGTTAGCCAGCTGCGTGTGCGTGCGTGAGTATGCCCAAAGAGAAACACAGCACGCCAACAGGCAATATCAGACACAAACCGCAGTAGGGCATAAAGTAGAAACATGAACAAACGGGGAATCCAAAAGACTAGGACACGAAAGAGGATCAATCGAAAGGAAAACAGGTATTGGGGAGGGAGAGAGAGAAAGAGGGCGCAAAAAGGGCAGCATCCGGTTTGTGCGTGCGTGCTAGTGTGTTGTGTGTGTGTGTATGTGTGTGCGAATGGGTGGGGCGTGAGTGGGAGCTGCTGGGGTTTAGTTTTTCTATATAAGAGTCAAATCCATACGTGCAATAGCGAGAATATCTTCAAGTTTGTTACATCTGATTATTTTTATTCTAATTATATTATTCTTATTATACACGATTATTATTATTTTAGTGCTAGTGTAGAACTATTCGATTATCACACGGCTGAGCCTCTCTTCTTCCCCATTCACGTTATAGTAACACACACACACACACACACACACACGCATAGACACACCAGGCATACATACAATTGAGCAAGACACAACATAGCAAACGTAATGGCATATAGTGGTAGGATGCCTTAGAGGATGGAAAGGATTTTAATGGAAATGGGAGCACCAGGAGGTAGTCATACACACACATACACACACACACGCACACACATACATAAAAACATACAAACAGCAAAGCATACTAAAGCCGAGCCTTTGGCGGAAGTCTCTCATAGTGTAGACGGATGTTAAAAAAAAAATAAGCGAAAGTGGAAGGTTCGCAAAAGGATGCAACCTGAAGAATCTAAGCGAGTTAAAAAGTACGGAGGGAATGTGTGCTTTATTATTTTATTATTATTAACTTTTTTGGTAACGATTAACCGCAAGCAAAGCAAACAACAAACGAATGCAAAAAAAGGTGGAAAGGGAGATTAGTTTAGGGATGGACGAAAGCTAACCTTTGGGGGGAGAAACACACTGTGCCGTTGTGTTTTGAATGTTTGAGTGGTTGTGCGTATCTGTCGTTAGTAAATCGTGCGCGGAAAGCCTAGCTGGTAAGGAAACATTAATAGGAAATTGTTTTTTTAATTAATTCTGCTGCCGAGAAATGTTGGGGGCAGTTGGGGTTCAGTCGAGACCATCATTATCATCAAATATGTGCCTTAGTAGTAGCAAGCCGGGAGAGAAACGTTGCTGTTGGGTTGCTGTTATTGGTAACGAAATGAATTAGGAAATAGAGGAGTTTCCACGAAAGTAAAATGAAGCGTGGCGGAGGATGAGATATACATACACGTTTGTTTTATGTGGAGGAAAAACCGAAGATAAAACAAAAACAGAACTAACGTGGTGTCAAGTGGAAGGATCAGGTGTTGTAATTGATTTTATGCAAATTTTAAACGTAATACTAGGGGAAAGCAGCAGCGGGGCGAAGGGAACATGATAGCTAACCTCCACGCCAGTGTTAGCAGCAGAGCTTTAGCAAAGAACGGCGGAAGTAGGAACGGAAAACAGAGCTCAGTCATAGTTGTGTTGAAATTGTTTTAAGAGAAGCGATACAAGCCAGCAAGCACGAAACGAAAACAAAAACAAAAAACCGGGCGTAAAAACTCACTTCTAGCAGGCAAACTTATTTGCGTAATAAAGAGCGAACCACAAACTTTAGAGAGGTATATATACATACTAATATATATGTATATAGTTTCATAAACAAATACATATACAGCATATATAAACGTACTCCTATAGTGCAGCTTGTTTTTCCTTTCCCTTGAGTATTATGCTACGTTTTATACATATTTGCCGAGCGATTGTTTTTGAATGCAATGTTTATCTATTTTGTAAAGCGTATATCAGAATGAAAGCATGCACAAAACTTCGATCATTTGACGGCAATAGCCGTCTATTTTATCTGGAGTGCATTTGGTGCATGAAAAATATGAACATTTTTTCAAATGTATTTTCTTCAAAACTAACAGACTTCCGGATTCCATCTGGAGGGTACCAGCGATCCGGCAAAAGCTACCTGTCCGTCTCGGCTACGTATCGAAAATAGAATTTCCCGCAGAGAATGTGGCGTACATCTGGAGTTTACCTCCTCCTCGGGCCTTTGAAGTCTTCCGCTAGGGCAACTTAGACGGACAACGGAGGCGAACGTACCTACGACAACGGACGAAAAAGTGTCCAAAAATTTTTCCGTACCAGCCCCGGGTTCGGAATGCTGCACTCTCCCTTCGGAGGGAGATGTTTTCCGCCTGCGGATTGCACATTCTTCACCTCCCAAGTGGGAAGGGGGTGCTCTATTAATAGATTTGGAAAACAATTTTATTGACGGTTGGGTTTGTTTTTTCCCCATTCCGTTGGAATGCTTTATTGCATCTTTATTTCGCCGCGTGAGTCACTCGCGGTGTGTTTATATTCCTCCAACGACATGACACCTTATAAATTGTCGTTTGAAAATAAAATCTTAATCATGCACGAATGCCACCTGAACGGATGCACACGTACTGCCTATGCATTTATGTGCCATCGAGCATACAAACACACACACATGGCATGGGAGAAAATTGGGAGACATTGCCCAGCAAACCCCGAAATGTATTCCCAAACCTGTGTGTTGATTATTTCTGTAAGCCACATAATATTTTGGAAAATGGAATTTTAACCAAGCTAAGTTCCGATCGCCCCTGATGGCGTTTCGGAATGCAATAACAATTTCACAAGCATCACCACACCAACGCTCCGGAGGCATTTTCCCGATGTCGTCAAGTGTGAGTTGTGAAAAGTTTTCTTCTCTAGCCTACTCTCATTTCATTTTTCCATTGAAAGAAAAACCTGCGATCGTCACGTGCCGTGATAATATGATGGGCACGCGTGTAGGTGTTTGTGTCTGTTTGATTCGATATTTCCATCCTCCGCCGGAAAGAAAAAAAAACGGTGGCGCGACGAAGAGTGCCGTGCGTGGGTCGGCGCTGGAAAGGGAAAAAAAACACAAGGAAAACCTCGGCCCGGGAAAAGGACGCAGGCGCAAGCCTCGTACCGTCGTCTATGTCTTCATATCGATGCATGCGCGCGTGCGCCAATCGTGGCCTTTCTGCCGAACGTGTCGGTGTAATCACACCACGGCACAGTGGTTAACCGGGATGGACAAAACCCGCAATACCTCCGGCACATTTGGGAAATTGGGAACATTTTGGAGCAAATTATTTTAGAGTCTTTATCGCTTGCAATAAAATGGATATGAAATTTTGACAATATAATTTTCGCAGGTGTGTGCGCATTTTTGTCCCGAAAAAGATGTCAATCGAACGCCGTGACAACCTGATGCACCCGGTGGACGATGACACCGGTCGGTGCGGCTCAGTCGACGTCGGGCACATTCCACCATTCAGCATTCGGTACCCTCCACACATACGCACACTATCCGCCTTCCCTCAAGGACCCCGGACCCGGGACGGACAACAGCGCCGAAGAAAGCTACCGAAAGCAGACAGACTCAGTAGCGGAGCACTAGTGGCGCAGTTTGGTTCGTCCGGTTGGTTCGGTTGCGGCTTCGGAACAGGCAGGCACACACAAACACACACCCACCACACCTCACCAGCCCGGGAAACGCGCGCGCGGCCATACCGAAACCGTGATCCGGAATTCCAGTCAACAAAAGAGCGTGGAGCCGCAAGCCGTGGTGAGTACAGCAGCCTGGAGCTTCAACAATTCGCTTCGATGAGAAGCGTTATGTACCACCGAGTAAGGGGGAAGAACATTGACATCCGAAAGAAACATCCTCAGTTCCAGCCCATCGGAGGAACATCGGAGCCACTGCAATACACCACAGTGCGGTTACTGGTTTTTCTTGCTAGCACAACCCGAACCGTGCGGAAGTGTATGGTCCGGGAAAACTTGTACAAAAACTGGGAAAACAAGCATAAATGAATCGCAATCAACCGAGGAAAACGCAAAACCGATTCAAAAGGGAAAGGTTACCAAATCTTATCCTGTGACCGCTCGTGTATGTGCATTGGTTGGATGTCTTAAAGATCTAGTGTGTGACAGATGCCTGCGCGAATGCGAGTGTACTTCAGGCCTACGTGCTACAGATTGACGTATAAACGAACCGAAATGGACCAACGGCATTAGAATCCCCAAAAAGGGCTTTAAAAGCGAGCGAGAAAATCTGAAGGACTAAGTTCTGAGCGGCACAAATAACCGGCATCGTGTGCTTATGTGAGTTCCGTGCCTTGCTATCAGGCACCGCGGTCACCGGTGTCTTGCGTGAGTGCGTCCGTTCGCCTACCGTATTTTTTTTCGGAAATCGGGAGCGCGGAAAATTGGGGACCCTAAAAATAGCGACCACATGCCCACACGGCACGGACTCGACACACGGACGGGCGGTTCGAAATTGGGTGAAATTTTGAGCAGGAACGGAGAGGGGAGGACGTCTCAGGTGCACCGAGACACCGAGGTTTAACGGACTGTGTGCAGGAAGGTTCTGGCCCATTTAGACAGCGCAAACCCTCCCGCCGAGTGCACCATAAAGGTGGATGCATGTGGTTTGGAGGTAGAGAGGAGAAGGGGAAGAAGATGGGGGTGAATTAAGCCGGCATATGTGTCGCCAATTGCGGAAACCCCTAGCGACAACCGTCCGTCATTACTCTAACTCCGTCATCCAATTGCAGACGGTAAAAATTGAAGTTAGCTTGAGAAAGGCAGAATGTCAGGAAGTCTACCTGTAAGTCGGAACAGTGAAGGGAAAGTGCAGGCAATTTCGTTCTTTTGACAATGCACATGTCTTTTTAAGGTTGGTTTTTGATGGGGATCGCAACGGTTTCATATCTTCTATCTCTGTCTGTAACACATGGTAGGCTGGTAGGAAGATGTGTTTTGCCGAATTCCGAGCAGAACACAGCACGCTATAAATAGAGCACGGGACACAACATGGCAGATGGGATCGCGGAACAAAGCAGCAACAACGGTGGTGAGGGATGGGAGGAGAGAGAGCTCTCCGCTCTTGCCAAAAAGAAAAACATCTAACTAAAACCCAAATCGGCGCACGACTGAGGCGTGACGGTTTTAAAGGTGACAACTCGTGCCGGTTGTGAGCGTGGCAATGCCCTCCGGGTAGGAACTGGCGTAGAAGTAACGGGATGACATAGAGTCAAACATTCTGGCGAAACTAGAGTATAGGAGAGACAGAGAAAAACGACAGAAGGAGTACTACGCCATTTAGTAAAACTAAGTGGGTGTCAAACCGAATATCCAAATTACAGGCATCCAAGGTATGGCCGTAGGTTTTACTCATGTTGGGTGTCTCTTCCACCACCAGGAACTCAAGGAGGTGATACCAGTGCGGAATAGAAGTCTTCAAACCCGGTACTAGCAATGTCAGATACCGAGGCGGAGTTGGCACACGCCAGCACAAACGGAGGCCCAACCGCAAACGGTTCCTCCCCTCACCTGCTTCCCTCACAGAAGGTCCTCGAGGAGGAAGAAGCGGAGCGACTGGCGGAGGAGGAGCGAAAGCGCAACCGCGAGCCCCCGATCATCTTCAACGAAGTTGACGTGAGTAGCTAGATGAAGGTCCGATCCCCGTTTCGAAACATTAAATTCCTAACTGTGGGTTTCCGGTCCGGTGTGTCTACAGTCGAAGCTCGAGTTGGAACGGCTGGTAGACTTTGTCGACGGTAAGCTGTCTGAGGAGGAGCAGGAGGCTGTCGACCAGTTGCACCAGTATCTGCTACTCGGCGAAGGTGCCTGGACGTTCGGTGACTGCTTCCTAGTGTTCGTGGGCCGCATCTTCCGCGACCAGACGTGCTTCTCCACGGACGTGCGCGTACATCTGCTGCGAGCGCTGGCAAACGCCGCGCTCAAGGAAGACATCATTCTGCTACTACACCAGGACCGCAAGGAGCACGTTCTGATGAACTTTGCCCAGGACATCGACCGACACCCACCAGAGGAGCAGCAGTCGATCGCACTCTTCGTAAGTATCACGCCGTACCGAGAGGAAGATTACTATTCAGCTTACTACTATCGCTTCTACAGATGTGTAACCTGTTCGAGAACAACAACGCATCGGAGTGGCTACTGTATATCTCCGAGTGGAGCTACAATGGTCAGACGACATCCAACATTCGGGCGACGACGAAGGTGGCGGTCCACTGTCTGCTCGCCACCTGTCCCCGCCTGCTGGACATCGGGACTGCGCTGGTGCACAACATCGCCTGCAAGGAGGTGAAAACGGTCGTGTTCGACGACGTCGCGGTCGAGATCTCGATGGCGCTACTACAGTTCTTCAACAGTTCGCCGACCGAGGAGCACCTGTTCCGCACGATGAAGGCGCTGGCGAAGTTCGTGCAGGCAAGTACCTCCGAGCCAGACACCGATAGCGAAGTGCCCACCAGGCTAATCAGGATCCCCTTTTTCCAACAGGTTTCGCCGGATGTGCCGCAGTTCGTGCAGATGATCGGACCGCACCCAAAGAACTTCAAGGGCAAAAGCGAACGGGTGGATGTACTGATCGACCAGATCAGCAAGAAGATACGCTGAGCAGGTCGCGTACAGTACTGCTACATCCAGGTGCACCGTCCATAACGGATCGGTTGCACTGGCCTACCCGTTGTTCTAAATTTACCCAACTCGCCACCACCCCGCATCACTGCGCACGTTTGCGTAGGTTGATCTACTTGGTGTGGGCGTGAACTCCAAAGAGGTTTCAACACACGGTGCACTGACGGCAAGCATTTCGTTTTCTTGCGTTTATTTTCTTTTTGTTTTGTTCCATAACCTATCATAAAATTGGCCTTTCCGCACTAGCTGGATCCAAAAAGGCAAAAACGCATGCGGCAGATAAGATGCCGGCAAACTAGATTTAAATCCCAACACTTAAACAAAAATAGCTGAAAATGAAAAGATAAGGAAAGAGGGAGAGAGAGTGCATTGAGATGAAAACAAGGTACAAACGTGCAGTTACACCTTCCATCAGGACGGGGGCGCAGGACCAGTAACGATTGCATTAGTTCACTGTGAGGCAGCAGCATTTTTAATTTTTCGTCTCATCTACTCTTTGCCCTTACTTAGTACTTGGTTTCGATTCTAGAGAATAGGTGTTTACATCTTTCCTTCTCTTGATGTTGGTGCGGACACTCTAGACGCTTTCCAACGGAGATGTTTTGAGTTTTGAAGAATGGCCCATTTGTCATATTTCTAACATATCTAAACGATCAGCACAGCAAGGCTTTGGCTGCTGTCGTAGATCTTCTTCTTAGTTTTTCAGATTCGATCGGGCGCTTATGTAGAAGGGTAGTGAAATTAAATTGCAGTTAAAAGAAGGAAGCAAGCGACAAGCAGCTTTTATCAAGATTGATACTATATAAAGAGACACAAAATCGCTAGATGAAACATACAAAAATTAAGACGAAGACCGACAATGAAGAAGAGGAGAAGTTACAGTAACCTTTAATTACGTACAATAAATAGATGATGTGAAAACAGTATGGTGTGCGTTCGTAATTCCCAATCATCAGATAAAATCTAACAAATACTGAGAAAGAAAAATGTCTAGAACGCAAGAGTTAACCGAGATACTTCAGGGTCGACAGTAGCATCTTTTACGCACCTGCCCAAACAGTGACACTACCCTCGATATCGCGGCACATACGCACACGCACAGTAGCACTGATTTAAAACGCATATCAACCAACAAGAAAACGGAGAAGCGAAGGACGAAGGGCAGATTATAGACCCTAACCTCAATTTGCTGTCCATTAGATGCAGTTCCGGGAACGTCGGTGCATTGGCTTCATTAAACGTACACTAATCTGAAAGCATTGAGGGTGTGGAATGATGGTAAGCCAAATGTGCATATGATAAGCAGTGATAAAGTACAAGAGGATAGAATCTGGGCCAGTGAAGCTGCGCCACGGTGTCACGAGATGTGCGGGAGGAGATTTTCATTGTAGATATCATGCACAGTAGAGCAAACAGGCTACGATGGTATCTGTTTGCTCCAGTCGTACTCTCGGCTATGTTTTGCTCAATCGCACCTGTGCAGTGTAAGGAGAAGAGGAAGGAGGAAGTATCTTTATCTCCGTTTGCTCGAAATTGGATCTCACCCCTTAGGGCACAGCGTATCAGTACGGCAGCAGAAGCAGCGAGTGCCGAATTAATCAACAATGAGGTGTTCAATTGGGTGACACTTTCCCGCGAGTTCAACAGCCTGCTCAGTATCAAACCAGAGGGTCGGCGGTAGCCGAAGTTTTTCGCCCAGGGATTTGCTACACCCAAAGGGTCTGTGTCCTTCAGTATAACAGAGTGGTGTCCGGGAGCAAATCTGCTGCATGAAGTGAAGCTAACTGGAGCAATCAAATTTCATATGGCAACATTGAAGGTTTGGACTTTAACGAAGTGAAAAGGTTGGTGAAATATACACAAAAACAAAGTAAAGTGAATGTATGACAACCAGGCAGGTGATTAATGAAAATCAATCTATTCTGGTACAGAATGGTGCACGAGGAAGAAGAACTTCGCTATCTGCGAGGTGATGCGGAAACACAGTCCGCCACAATCAACCCTGCTGGGCGCTCCGGAAAAGAGGTCCCTCTGTCACCACCCGGTTCCGATGTCAACTCGGAGTCCTGGATACGCCGAGGATTACACTTTTGTTCGCCCACGAGACGAATACCGATTTTGTCCTGGATCCGACGGTATGACAGTGAGGATTTCATCTCTGATCTTATTGCTGGCATAACCCTCGGACTGACGATGATCCCGCAGAGTATCGCTTACGCTACCATAGCGGGACTTCCCACACAGTACGGTCTCTATGCAGCTTTCATGGGTGAGTTAGTGAATGGTTCTCCTAATGGTTTTTGTTATTTCAATATAATGAGGTACCTCGACAAAGAGCATGAGAGTTCCCGGTAACTAATTCCTCTTCCCTTGGACCAGGTTCGCTGGTGTACGTGTTTTTCGGTACGGTGAAGGAAGTCTCCATTGGTCCGACCAGCCTGATGTCACTGCTGACCTTACAGTACACTGCCGGACGCCCTCCCGGCTACGTGATAGTGCTTGCGTTCGCCTCCGGATTGGTCGAACTGGCAATGGGTATCTTCCGGCTGGGGTTTCTCGTGTGCTTAATCTCGGCGCCCGTCACATCTGCGTTCACCTCCGCCACAGCCCTCATCATCATTGGCGTCCAGCTGCGCAATCTGCTCGGCATTCCCCGGCTGGCTACCGGCGATGGTGGATTCTTCGGGACGGTGATGAATGTGCTGGGCAGGCTCAATGAGGCCAAATTGGGTGACACTGCGCTTGGCGTTTTCTGCATCGTGCTGCTGATCGCCCTCCAGCAGCTACCCAAGTGCGCTCCGGCCAGGGGCTACCCGTTTTTGCGTCGCACGCTGTGGTACGTGTCGCTTGCCCGCAATGCGCTGGTGGTTCTCGCATCGGCCATTCTCGCCTACCATCTGTCAGCATCTTCCGCTGACGGTTCGGTGCCTTTTCGACTGTCCGGCAACGTTGAGCCTGGCTTGCCTTCGTTTGAGTGGCCGATGCGAGGAGTTACCGTCGGCAACACGACCGTTCCCTTCCTCGAAGTCACCGCGCAACTTGGGAGTGGTCTGCTGCTTGTGCCCCTAGTGGCTGTCCTGGCGAATGTAGCCATCGCCAAAGCGTTCGGTAAGCTTGGTGTACCCTAGAACCCTCATGAACTACCATCCGGACTTGTCCCTTCTTCTTTGCTTCTTCACCAGCCTCGGAGACGGTTGTCGACGCCACTCAAGAACTTTTGGCGCTTGGACTCTGCAACTTGGTAGGCTCGTGCTTCCGCGCCATGCCAACCACCGGTGCCTTCACACGGTCCGCCGTTAGCCACGCCAGTGGTGTCCGTACGCCCCTCTCCGGCCTGTACTCGGCCCTCCTCACGCTGCTCGCCCTCGGAGTCCTCACGCCCTACTTCTACTACATTCCGCGGGCCACCCTCGCCGCCGTACTGATCGCCGCCGTCACCTCCATGGTGGACTTCGGAATCGTGCGCCGACTTCCGCGTCCCCCACGCCACTCACCCGCCGATCTCCTCTCCTGGACGCTCTGCTTCGCCGTGTGTCTGATCCTGGGCGTCGAGCTGGGACTCCTGTGCGGGATGGGCGTCAGTCTGCTCGAACCTCTGAGGCACTCGGTGTGGCCGCGTGCCGACTGTACCACCGAAACCGATCCCACCACCGACACCCGCTACCGCCGAATCCGTCCGCGTAACGTGCCAGCCCTGCTCTACCCCGGCGTCGACCGACTCCGAAAGCTCGTGCTGGCCGAGGCGCATCGTCAGCTGGCCGATGTATCCGGAACTCCCGGCGTCACGTTGCCGTTGCCACTCGTACTCGACTGCGAGCGTCTCGTGGCGCTAGACTTCAGCTCCGCCCGTGCCCTTCGGGAGCTCACCCAGCAAGTACACCAACTCGGGGGCACCCTGTACCTGCGAGACGTACCTTCGGCGTGGCGCAGCTCCCTGCAGCTCACCGAAACGACCTACGGTCTTGCCATACCCTAATGTCCATACGCCCAAAACCCTGTGCGGATGAACGCGATCAGCAATTTGTATGGCAATCTTTCTAGTTCCAAATCTGCATCTTTAGTCCTATGAGTCCTAGAGCTTTAAACAGTGAACCTAACTATGAATGTTTAATAAAATTAAATTGTTTTAACATTAAGTAAAACATACGCTTGCCATATAGTCTTGGTTAGAACTAATTTGGACAAGCCAGAAATAATCACCTATGATGATAGTTTGAGCCCATGTTTTGATACCTTCCAGTTTTTTATTTTTGCAGCCTAAGAACTCTTTTACTGCCAATGCTTTAGGTTACATTTGTATGCAAGCGGAGGCATTTGTTAAAATAGATCACTCGTGTTTCTCCACCGGTTGAGATACGCTAGTTTGTGGTTGTGTGGGTGGAAAAACAGGTGAATTAGTCCGGTGCAGCAGCCAACGTGCATAACGCAGGAAACACACATATAGCTTTTGCTTTCTATGCCCACCCCTGCGTTCCCCCCCCCCCCCCGCGCTTTGCCCTGCAGCTAACATAAAATGCAACAGAAAGAAAGCACTAGAGAACGAGTGAAAGAAATTGAAGGAAAAGGTAACACCAACGTGTGCATTTGATGCACTTCTCCCCCCCTCCAGTGCGAGGGGGTTGTGGTGCCCCACTGGTTGGCATAGGCGATGCACCACTACCACCCCACTCCCCAAGTCAGCGGAGGTGCAAGTGCATGCTTTGTGCAATCATCTCCACAATTCGGGGTGGGGGTGAAAATAAATTATGTTTAGGCAAAAAAAACCCAGGCAAACACCATCCAACAGCCGATCATTCAAAACGCCACTAAACCATGGGTAAAAGTTGCATCAAACTCCGAATCTGTGTTGCAGGAATCGCGAGGGGGGAGGGGGGGGGGGGGCGGACTTTGCACTTTGATGCACTTTTGCGTCAAAAGGCAGTTTTGTGGGTTTTACCTTTCTTTTCTTTTTTCGTTTCTATTTTCAAATCGATCGTTTTAATGCACACGTGTCCAGTGCGGCGTCAAATATACAGTGGCCCGGATTCATACAAGTACACATAAGATTATAGATGTAAGATCTTCGCCTGATTATCTTCAATTACAATTAATACATTAATTATTATTTATAGTTAGAAAATTAGTAAAATCCCTTATATGGATTTGTCTTCACCTGAACGTAATGTTTGCCAAAATACTCGAAGAAAAGGAAGGTTGCACTTAACAACATTTCAGCCACTGTAAATGTGATTTTCCTTCACTTTTCAATAAACCATGGCTATGTGAATGTGTATGCGCAACTGAAAGGGCTCTTTTGCCAAAAGTTGCCAATCATTCGTAATCGTGTAGGCTCGCAGCAAAAGGCCTATGGAGGGTCAGCTTAAAGTTGGAGGCAGATTTCTGACACTCGGCCAGCCCAAACCAAGTACCTCTTTTCACAGAGAATTGTCTACTGTTTGCCTAACGAAGAAGCCGGCCCAAGTTGGTAATGTTGTTTGCTAACGCATCCTTATGGATGTTAACTCAATGATGCCCATGTCTGCAGCGCTAGCGTCTGGGAATGGTCACCATTTCGCCATCACTTCCTTCCCAAGGTCACTGCGCCATGTCCTTTGGGCAGCAATTTCCCGCCGGAAAGTATGGAGCGGTTTGTGGCCCGCATGGCGACGATGCAGCGCAATTAAAAGGCAGTTTAGAGTGAAAGACCGAAGAAGCTGGCAAATCTTGGTCAACAAACTCCGCCAAGAACGTTCGCCAAGCACGTTACACAGTTCAACCGCCTCGGGAAGAGACACATTGCTGCAATGGTCGAAGGTTGGGTAAGAGGTGAGAAAGGAGGACGGCATGAAAACGAAGAAATCGATCTACACATCAGACACCAGATGCGCCAAAACCGTCCAAATCCGTACCGCAGGCGCTTAGAAACCAAGTACGTGAACGACGGCGAGCGAGCAGCAGAATAAATGAATGTGGCGTGAACGAAAAGTTAGGGTTTTCTCGTACAAGGGAGGGTGGACGGCGGGGGTGAGTGGAAAGCAGCAGCACCAGGAGTGGAGTAATGCGTAGCTAGGGACAACACTTGGAATCCGATATTTCATTTCATCTAGATCACACGTCTCCGTCATCAACAGCCTGATGTTTTGAGCCTGCGAACGTGTTGGATGCCGTGTGCGTGTTGTGTTTCATTAATGTTTCCATCCATCTAGGCCCTCCCTTAGCCTTTTAGCCTTTGTTCAGAACTTAGAACCATCAACTATTATCCAACCATATGGTGAGTGTTGACTCCTATTGTACAACAGGAAATCGCCATAACGCCATATAAATCCATTTTTATCCAATTACCAAAAATGTTGTCTCTACTTTGACGACTTTTCCTTCTATCAACAGGTCACTAAAATCTGCATATTTATGCTTGTTTAATTATTTACGTTTAAGTACTCATGCAGACACGCGGCGGAGATTAGGAGTTTTTGGCTTGAGCAGAAGTGAAGAAACACGCTCGCCGCCGCAGAAGGCGACTTTGCGCCCGAGGTGGAAAAACAAAAACTGGTTTTGTTTTTCCTCCGCGCTCGAAAAAGGCTTTCTTTCGCACGCAGCGTCGAGGCGCCGGCGGACGGCAGCGTCTGCAAGTGGCTGCGTATCCCGTGCATGCAATAGTGCATAATGCAACCGCGAGCGATCGGGCGCTGCTTTTTTCTTTTTTTCTTTTCTTTTTTTTTGGGTGGGAGATGGCGTGCGCAAAGAAGGGTGGTTGAATGTGTGGCTTCGGGTGGCATATTTCGCGGACCCTCCCCGAGGGGCCCACTGCGGCCCAGGTGCGGGCTTGCTGCAACGGTGCACCCGGTCGGTGCGGTCAGTTAAGTTTCGGAGCGCGCCACAAACGGATCGGCGTCCATCACCCCAGAGGCGTCCTCACCAGCGAGGAGGAGAGTCGAGTACGACGGCCCCCAAACGTACCCACAACCCGCTACCCCCGACCCGCCGGAGAAAACCCCCGTTTTCCCGTGCAAGTGTGACGCTTCCGAGCGAACTACAGAGTGAGTGTGGTGTGATAAAAGAAACAAACCAACAGGGTTGCCTGATAAGACGGGGGAAAGAGGCAGATGCGAGGGAAGGATTGAGTGAGAGTGACGGGGAAGTAAGGGGGCAGTGGAGTGAATGTAGTCCCGGGCTACGAAAGCCAAAGGGACTCTGGCGCAAGTGTGTTAGAAAGACTGTCCCGAAGGGATCACGCGAACTACACACCGGACAGACATTGCATGCCTCACATAGATCGGCAGTTCATCTAGCGACACCCATCAACCAATCACTAAGCATCAGGATGTGGAAGATTTGTTCCAAAACCGAACTACCGATTGCCTATCAACCCGCAACCTGTCATGATATCAGTGCCTCATTAGTGGATCTTTTCACCTGAAGTCTACGTTCACCCGTGACCTGGTCCCTGGGCATATCTTGTACCAAATTAAAGAAGAATAGGTACTGGTAGGATCTCCCAGAGTCCAAACCCACAGTGCAATAAGGTTATTGCAAGCCTTAACAAGAGTCTGTTTGGAACACAAATTGTTGTCAAAGGGTACAGATCCAGAATCGATTACTGAATCGCCCAGAAAGTGTGGTTTTGTGGCACCAGCAAGAACTTTCCTTCGGGTTCGGGACGCACGGGAGCAACCCCATCTCGCCAACCATGTTTGCCTCTTTGCTACACAGCACCACCAAGCTCCCGGTTATACAACCGGATCGACATCCAGTGCTTACGCTCTTCGCGCTTTGCGCAGAGGGGATTTGGGCATCAGCAACGATTATGGCACCGGGTTCCTTGGCGCGAGGAAAATGTAACGCACCGCACTCGTCCTCGTCCTCGTCCTCGTCCCCGGGGGCAGATTCTCGAGCCGTACGTACGTGCCCGGTTACGGGTGCACTCTCTTCTGCAATGGCCTGCCTGGCTGGCTGGCTGGCTAGCTGATGTGGTGTTGGCTTTCCCAGACCGTTACGCAACATTCCAACCCGTCGAGCACAGAGGCGTACCTAGCGTAACAGAGCTGCAAGTCCTGCGCAAGCTACTGGCCACTAACGGCGAACGGCATTAGAAATGCAGTGCCACTGCAACAAGGGTGGGCAGGAGGGTGCATGGGGGAACCAGCCCGCTTGTGTGGGGATCTCGTTTGCACGTACTGCACGCTGGGGTGGCTGGAATTGCCATTTCTTTTCAGGCTGATACCAGAAGTCCGCTTTCTTCTTTGATGCTACGATTGCTAACCGGTCCAAAGTTGCATGGCTTGAGCAAGCCGGGGGAATCCAGGGAGGAGCGAGGAAGCGGAGGTCCGTACTTGAAATGTGGGACATAAATAGATAAAATAATAACCAGCATGGTCGGGACGGGCTGATTGAGTTGAACGTGCGACCTCAATCGCAACGCGCGAAGGAATATTAGCGACACCTCTCGGTGGATAGGTTTCCGATGGTTGACAGATAAACTAGATAGCCCGATGAGCTCCAGAATCGTCTCCCATAACAACACGACGTTAATGAGGCTATGATTATTCGAACAAACAAAACAACGCTCGGCAAAGAGTGATGAATTCCTAATCTCAGCAAAAGCATCTTACCGGTTCAGTTCATTACCCGTTGACCGTGAAAAGCTCCGAACACGAGCTCATATGCGCCGAAGCACGAAGGTCAATTTGTGGGACAACACGCTAATTCTTTTCCCGATTTTCAGCGATTCGAAACCCGCCGAGGCTGGGTTGAGATTCACAGATTCCACGGTATCCTCGCGAGAGATTCTAGTACACGGAGCATCCTCTAGCAGTTGGCGAACGAAGGGATCCCTAAAATGATCGTGAAAAGCTTGGAAAGCACCGTCTCATCGGTGTTGAGCCTTAAGCGGCCGGCTCTGATAGCGCACGGTGAGCAGGTGCGCCCGAAAGACGCTCGGCCGCTGGCCGTGATCGACGAGAACAATAACGAGTTCCTCCCGAGCGTCGGCGAGGACCTGGAGCTCGTACCCGAGCCGGCCACCACGGATACGCTACGACCGTTCTACGATGGTAAGAGCGTGTTCGTGACCGGTGGCACCGGGTTCCTCGGTAAGGTGCTGATCGAGAAGCTACTGCGCGCCTGCGAGGGCCTACGCACCATCTACATCCTACTGCGCCCGAAGCGAGGCCTCACCAGCGAGCAGCGCTACAAGGAGTTCGTCCGGCATCCGGTGTTCGACCGGCTGCGCAGCAAGACGCCCCAGCTCCTCGAAAAGCTGGTGTGCGTCGGGGGCGATATCTCGCTGCCGCTTCTTGGACTGTCCGAGCGCGACCATCGCACACTGCTCGACCAGGTGCAGGTGGTGTTCCACGTCGCGGCCACCGTGCGCTTCAACGAGGGACTCATCGAGGCCGCACTGCTTAACACGATCGGCACCAAGCGACTACTGGACCTTTGCGCCAACATGCAACAGCTACAGGTGAGTACTGTTCGATGTTCCCAGAACTTGCTCCAGAAGTTTGACTTAATAAAGGACATGATTGGGACTTACCGGGGTTCGATTTTCCTACCACATTGCAGAGTGTAGTCCACGTCTCGACCGCCTACAGCAACCCGTGTAGGAGCGAGGTCGACGAGGCGGTCTACCCACCGCCGATGGATCCGGAACAATTCATGCAGTGCATACAGCTGCTGCCGGGCGATGTCATCAACGCCATCGCCGGCAAGCTCCAGGGCACCCATCCGAACACCTACACGCTAACGAAGTCCATCACCGAGCAGCTCGTGGCGCAGTACGCCGACCGGCTACCGCTCTGCATCGTCCGCCCATCCATAGTGACGGGTGCGGTGGCCGAACCGTACCCCGGTTGGATCGACAACGTGTACGGCATCACTGGTAGGTAGTACCGTGTCCTCGTGGCATGGCAACAGAGCCATGGTCGAATGATTGATTGATGGTCGGATTCCTATTTTTCGGTAGGCATCATGATGGAGATCGGACGCGGTACCATCAGCAGCATAATGTGCGACGAACGGTGCACGATGGACGTCATACCGGTCGACATCGTGTGCAACACGCTGATCGCAGCCGCCTGGGAGAACGCCCAAAAAATGTAAGTGTTTTCGTATGGAGGGCGGGCCGTCCATTGTTAGTGTTTCTGCTGCGTCTGATGACGGATGAGTTTTATCCCTTTGACAGTGCAACGCCGATACGTGTGTACAACTGCACCTCGGGGCAGGTGAACGGCATCAAGTGGCACGAATACGGCCGCATAACGCAGCAGTGCGCCGTCCGCAACCCGACCAAGTACGTGATGCTCTATCCAGGCTTCCGGTTCCGCACCAACCGGCTGATGCACAAGCTGGTCGAGGTGCTGCTGCACTTCCTGCCGGCGTACCTGTTCGACGTGCTGATGCGCGCCCAGGGCGCCAAGCCGATCATGGCTAAGATCGCCAAGCGCTTCCAGAAGGCGGCCGACACAGGCGAGTACTTTGCGATGCACGAGTGGAACTTCCGCAACGATAACCTGCTCGGGCTGGGGCGGCGCGTGCGTCGAGACCGGGCCGGCGCCGACTTCCCCTGTGACGTCCAGGGGCTCGACTGGGCAGCGTACATCGAGAACTACATGCTCGGCATCAGGCGCTTCGTACTGAAGGACGAACTCGATAGCATGAGCCAGGCGCGCTCCAAACTCCAGCGGTTGCTCTGGTTCAAGCGCTTCCTGCAGCTCGGTGCGCTTCTGTTGCTGTACTACTTCTGCGGGCTCCTGTTTCGGATGCATCACATCTAGCATCTATCATCTACGGGATTGTACTGGGGAGGGCATATACATGCATAGGTGGGATGGGGAAGCCACTGCAATGGTAGAAGCGCAAAACACATCCATGTCATGTCATCATTTTTCTTCGTTATAAGTAAATTTTTGTTAAGTTTGGGGTCGAAAATAGCAAGGGTCAAACGCTGTACTACTGTATATCCTTTACTAGCACGTAAGACACCCGATTTCTTCGCGGGAACTCACATGACTAAGAGGAAACACATTCGTCTTGCTGCCCATATCATCATTGCCGGAGTTGTGGTTTCATTCTCTTTTGCTTTAAGCTGAACTTTATGAACCTTTATTTTTATACAAAGAAAGAAAGTTGGTATCTTACTCTTGATAATAATAGCACGTTGCTGTTGGCCTTTCGGATCGGACCATTATTTGTCCGTTCCAAGAGCACTTTCTATGTCGATAGCAAAACAATGGGTTTTCTTTTGTGTACAATACTTGGCCCTCCCTTTTAGCTTACCCCTATTTCTATCGATCCTGGGTAGGATGTCTTCATTCTTGATTCTTAAAGTCGAAATATCTGCATCTGCAATTTAAAACACAACCAACATTTAAACGCAATGACTAACAGCCAGTGGGAGAAGCACCGATAGCTCTTATCCTAATACATTGTGGACTTTGGAGACAGTACAGTTATTGCAGCGACTATTGCTTCACTTCGGTTGCGAAACTTGTTTTAGTATTTCCCGCGCGTGCAAGCGTATGCGACGGATGAGCGACGGGGTGAACCACCGCAGGTGAAAATAAAAGTATGGCAAACTCCCAAAAATGTTAAATAAATAAATTCGTACCATCGGACTACGGGCAGCCAGTCACAACAGTACTGCGATTTCTCGATCAAAGGCGTCATAACTCCACACACTTTGCAATGACCGCAGCGACACCGTTGCATTAGCCTTTAGCGAAGTGCAACCTCCATACTTTAGTTGGTAAATCACAGAGTGGAACAATCATCTGTAATCTTGTGCATGACAACACTGCCAACCCCGTCATTTGCGCATAGGGCAAAATATTGCTAAGACTGACGAACATATCCTCCGGGAAGAGCGAGCGATGGCACATCGCTTGTTTTGGAAAGGCGGTCCTCTTGCTCCATCACAAACCGCAGCCGCATCATTAACGGGTGCATCAACAACCTCCCAGCGCCCGTCGTGTCATCCTTACTGCTCGTCCTCCTTCATCCGAACAACAACGGGACTGAAACTCGTAGCACACACTGTCCCTACTCGGTTTTCCACACGAACGGCTCCAGGCGATCGTCGACGCTAAGCAAATTGTTCAGATACTCCATACTCTCGATGTTCTGGTTGAGTATGTCGTTGCAGCGCGTCAGCTGTTGCGAAATCTGCCGCACCTTGGAGAACGTTTCCGCGTACGAGGTGTACAGCTTCTGCTTCTGCACCAGCTGCGCCAGCGCGCTAGAGATTTCCTGGTCCACCTAAGCACAACCAAACAAAACACACGAACAGATTAGCGTCCAACGCACGGGGGGATAGTTCGAGAGACTGCTTACCTCTTTGATTTTGTTGGTGATCTGCTGCTGCTCGGATGAGACGTGCATGGCGCAGGTGTTGAAGTGCGACTGCAACCGGCTGCACATGTTGATGAGGTGCGTGGGCTGCAGCCGTTCCAGCACGTCCGGGTCGCGGTTGGCCGGCAGCGTCAGTGTACCGCGCATCACCGGAAGAAACATCGGGACACTCTGTCAAACGATGAAGAGGAAGTTAGATTAATTGCACTCTTACCCGCTACCAGACCCCGTAGCACCCCATTTACATTCTTTGTATCTCAGTTCACACCCTCTCCATAGCGCATGACTGTATCCGCTGCAAAGCACCATTCATGAAGTTATTTCGTCACACAGCCCGTACATGTATTACTCAACTGAGCGGCTGAAGCGTGACAATCATTGGCGTAGGTTAATCGCTCACTGTATTACGAAATAATTCACATACAACGACTGGAGTATCATTAGTAATAGTCAGAAGCTCCGTACCACTTGTGCTATTTTCAGATTGTAATGTTCAAGCAAAAGCTGTGAAACTGATTTTAATATCATTCTGAACCGGAAATAGCACAATCAGTATGGACATTTAGGTGCAATTATTATATCACTTAATGTGCATGATTCATTGCATCCAAAGAGGCCTGCTTCAAACATCTCCACACAGAGTGAGTTGATCCAGAAATGTGTTTATCCAGATCATTCGGGAACTATTAAAAATTCAAATATTTTGCGCACACCAAATGCTCTTGCTTCACTACGTATCGTAAATCGTACTTAAATCGTACGGCCAGACAATACCCAGACGGATTTGCAGTTAAGAAGATGAAATGCCTCGGTGCGTATGGCAAAACTCGGTAACGCTTACTGTACATGACCCTTTTCTCGGTGCGGTTTGCTGGAGAGCAGTCTTTATGCATACGGCCCTGACCAAACGGAGTCATCCAGCCAGGGGCCGAGTCCACTTTGGTGCGTGGGCGATGGCTTACGGCACACACAGCCGTACACGGACAGGCGCGGAAAGCCGTCACGGAGTGTCAAGGTTACCAGGCGTTACAAGGCGTTTCGGTTGCCGGTCCGGGGGCGATAAATATGGTTGCGTTCGGCAAAACGGCCGTGATTGTTTGCCTCGCCTCGCTAGAGCTCGTAACTCTACTGCGCGGAAAGAAGTCTAGTCCGGGACCGAGCGGTCAAAGGGGGACACTTTACCAACGAAAAATCCCCAAAAATAAACTCGAACCATATTTGTGCACCGGCCGTTTGAGCCGAACCCGCCCGTCCGGACTCCTCCACTCGGGCTAAGAAGTCGGCACTCACACACTGCTGGACCTTCTTAAGGAGAACCGGGGAGAACTGAGCCGACTGTGTTTGACTCCAAAATGGAGATTATTTGCTCAAGCAATGTTGACCCCCCCCTAATGAATTGGGGTTTTCTGACACCAAACCAAATCAAAAACACATGTGAGGTAGGATGAGGATGCAAGAATTATGATCCCATTTCCGCACCAAGAGTACACTTCAAATATGGTGACGAAATCTCATTCTCCGTTTGTTTTAACTCGTAAATTTTTGACATCAAGCACATCTTGCCCCACTTTCGCCTATTAGTTCTCGCAAGTTCCCTCCCGTAAGAAGAATTGCGATGATGAACTTCCAGCCAGATGTTCCAGAACAGTTGGGCGGTAAGTGACATGAGGATGCTGACGGACTACTTTGCTTTTAAGCTCATAGTCGCGGATTGTTTTGCATTAGCCTACAGACTCACTGCTGGCTTTACCGGTAAGTTCTTATTCCCCCTGGTGGCGTGTGGGATTGGAATTGAACGGCACAACTGGTTCTTGTTCTTCACGTGGGCGCCATGGTGGCGGTAGGGGCAACGCTATGCTCCGCTTCGTTTAACGGAAAGTGGTCGCCGGTTACGGTGTTTGCGCTGCTATGCAAATTAAAACCTGGAGGTGTGCTGCTTGCGGAGTATACAAGTACCCACGGTTGGCATGTCGTCTATTTGGTTGGCACTGTAAATTTTGAGCGCGGAAGAGTAACACGAAAACGACCAGAAGTAAATTCCACTCGGGACAATGGGCTACAATCAAAATCATCCGCTGTTGGATCCTCTAACACATCTGCTGATACGATCGCACCGTACACCGATTGCAACACCAGATGCATAAGAGAAGCCCCTAGGTCATTATCCATTCCGTCCCGGGTAGCATTTCGAGATGTTGCAGGGCAATGAAATGCCATGTCGATGAAGCGCACAGTGGACAGAAACTAGTGGATCATTGGCTATGCAGTGACATTTCAGTTACTTTGATTGTCACAATGTGTTTCAAATAACTTTTACCCAACTAGCAAGTAGTGTTTGTACACCTCAGCTCATATGAAATCAGCATGTGCAGCATATGGTTGTTTTCGGAGCCTAAGAGCACCTTTCGGCCCACTGTGCAGTCGGAGCTGAGTTCATCAGTAACCGTTCGCGTGGGTTGATGCACGGGACACGCGGGTGGCTGGTAGGGCGAGGCGTACTGGCCACGAGTCAGGAGGTGAACCGTGTTTCGTGTAGAAAGTGAGAGTGAGACGCTAAAGTTGTCCCCCCACTGCACCGAGGGTGAGACGTAAGGGTACAGGGCCACCATCAAATATGGAAGAATGTAGTCTAGTGCATAATAGGCCAAGGAATAAGTTTAAAATTGGAAAAAACACACTCACCACCGAGTTGTGGACCCTGTGTTGACAAGGTGGAAAAAGGGAACTATAAAAATAGGTCAGAAAAAGGGCATCTATTGGACAGAGGGGGCCAGGCATCTCCCATTCCAAGACTTACTGCTCAGCTTAGTATAGGACACATTTTGGATGGATGCTAATTTTACACCGATAGAAAAGGGCACGGAGTAAGAGCAAAGTAGCAGATAAAAGCGGAATGCAGGGGAGTAAGGGATGGAGGAGCAGGAATAGAATAAAGTAATAATACCTTTGTAGGATCAACTTGCTCCCAAGATCAATCTTGCTGAATCGAGAAGTCGGGTCGGCCTGAGTTGGAATTGACGGCACGAATGAGTGAAAGAAACCGCGCACGACAGCGATCGCCTTCTCCCTTCCCCACACCTTGCCCTGCGCTGTCCTTCTTCAACCATCACCATTCCCTTCCAAAAGCGGTATCTACCACCCCCGCAATTTGGACCGATTCAGCCACGAATCCAACGGTTGGGCCGTTCCGCGAAGCAGTCGGGCGTTCACTCGACCCAACGCAGTGGAACGGTACGGATCTGTCGGTTCCGCGGTGTCCATTCGGAGGTAGAGGGAAAACAAAAACCCACCAGAGGAAGGAGAAAAGCAACCAGGAGAGATTGAAGACATCGAACCGGCGCTTAAGAAAGCCACGGCCGAAAGATCGCTCGTCGTGGAGAAGCCCGCCGCAGCAACAGTTTGTCTTATTTTCCAATCCCTCTGCGTTATTGTACTGTTGCGTGTTCCTTCTTCTCCAGCTGTTAGTGCGGTGTGTATCGTAATTTACAGGCTGCACTATCGATCGGAACGCAGCTCGCCTCAGAAAGCGGACCCTGCATTCTCACCCCTTCGAGCGCATCACTCAACAAGCATAGGCCGACAGCAAAACACACTCGATAAAAACCATCATTTATAATACTCGTGAGTGTGTGGGTGGATGTGTGTATGCGTGTGTAGGTGCACCGGGGAAAAACCAGTTAGAGGGAGTAGGGATCATATCGGAAGCCTCTCGCAGGGCCAACATTTTTCTGAAAGAAAAATAAGCAAGAAATCCTCATCAACAAAGTGCCCACTGTGCGGCATCGCCATAACAACCGAAACGAAACGTGACAACATACCGCGCGAGAAACAGAGTGGAATGAAAGTGAAATGAGGGGAGAGGTGGCGGTGTGTGAATAAACTAAAGCGCAATAGTGCGGTTGTTTTTGTTGCGGTGAGTGTGTGTGTGTGTGTATGTGTTGGAGAATCCGTTTCTGGAACACCAACGAGAGTCCAACGGGGGGAGTCATCATCAGGATGGTGGAGTAGTGCGCATAACGTGAAATCGTCCGGTTCGTTCGCAAACCGATGTTCCGATGCATCCGACGACCAGGACCAAACCTGCAGGACAACGTGCGTGAGCTATTTAGAGCAGCTTTCCTGGTTGCGACCGGATAACAGTTCCGGAGCGTAACGTATTCTGTAAACCGATCAGGTATGGCTCAGCAAAAGTTCTTCTCCGGGCTGACGGAGGGCATGATCAATCGGTCCGCCGGTGAGCGTCCAGATCGACAAAAGACACACTTCTTCTGGCCGGACGAGTACGCGCCGGATGTAGAAGCGCCGAAGAGGAAGGAGAATGCTCCAAATCCTCCTCAACGGCCCATCAATGGGAAAGTTCACGAGCACGAGCAGCGTGGCCAAAGCTCAGCAAGGACAACAACAATCAACGGCCGTCTGTTCGGCAATAGCGAGGAGATGGGTGTGGATGAGGTAGACGAGAGGATAGGCGTGGGTGCACACACCAGAAGGCAACCGGTTGGATATGGCGAAGCAGATCCAGATCCGGCACCGGCAACCCGTGGTCACCAGCAGAAGAACACAGCGTCACACATTCAGTTCTACGATGGCGTCGAGTCATCGTTCGGTGAGCTGGAGCGCTCGAAGGCACACGAGCGGCGTCGCATCGAGCAGTTTCTACGTCAGCAGTCCGAAGAGGACACGGGCGAGGCGGCACGCGCCAAACGACTCAGCACGCTGCAATCCAAGATCGAGTTCTACGACTACCCGCCAGAATCGGTGGCTGCCGGGGAGCCGCGCGTCATCATCCACCGGTTCGGTGGGTCGGCCCGGTCGGTGCAAGAGTCCCCACCAAGGAGCAGAGCCGCCAGCCGCCAGGATATCGACACCACATACCAGGACGAAGAGTTCGAGTTTGACGACCGCAGCAGCATACGCTCGAGCGCATCGTCCTACGCACCAAGCTGCTACCGCCGGACGTCGCATGTTTCTGACCTGCCCGAGCACAAGCGCAACTCTCAGCGCCACCTGCGATCGAGCATCAACTTCCACAACGGCTGCACGATCGCCGACGACAGCGAGGCCCCGCGGAAGACCGTGAGCGTTCGCGAATCGGCCACATCGCGCGTTGGCGTTGGCCTACCCAACCTCTAAAACACCCCGCCAAGAGATTCAACTCATTTGCAATCATCCATCATCAATGGCATCAATCAATACGTCCACCCAACAACCAGGCAGTCGAGGCCGCACTTGCAGGAAACCCCCAGACCCAAAGCGAGACAAAACGTCGCATCAGATGACAGCATCTGGTGAATTCTTCCCGTGTAACACACTAGCACGCACAAATGTGTATCACCTTAAATCGTGGGTGCTATCAGTTGGCAAATACGAGACCTTTCGCAGGGGCCATAACTTAAGATGAAGTTTTCTTTTGGTTCGGACAGCTGTTACACATAAAACATAACAAGCAGTGATTTGCCGCGCGGTAAAATATTGTCTCACGTAGTCATCACTGTTAAGACAATAAACAGCGTGATCCAGCACATTGTCCACGCCGTTAATGTGGGCGTCGAGCAAACAAAAGTTCGAAGCACACTATCCGGACTCTTTTCGAAATGTTTTTCATATAAAAAAACTCCGGAATGCAAACAATTGCCCATTAATCGCATCACAAAATTTAAGTTAGCATAATCGAGCATTTGGTGCTTTTTTCGTAAGGAGATGTAACGGAAAAGGTCTCTTTTTTATTTAACAAAATAAGGCCATCAGTCTTTCATCTCTATTTCGCGCAGGCAGTTCAGTACTTAAAACTGTCATTTGTTTCATGGATTTGCCAATTCCCTTGTCGTACATCATCATTTCTCCCCCCGTATATGGATTTTCTTGGAGAAATGAGGTTAAAGGCAATCTCGACACTTCACCTACGTCCTTCCATACCGTGGTATGCTAGCTTTCAACCCTTGCCCTTTACGAATCCTACCCACAAGAGTGTCATCGATTGGATAAGAGGAATTAGTCTTCGTTCGGTATCTACCTGCAACCGCACGATATCGTCGTCCTTCTCGATGCCGACGTCCTTGACGGCGCCCGATTTCACCACCACAATACTGTGCGCACCCGCAGCCGATATCGGTCTGCCGCGGCCGCTGGGCGCACTACCACCGCGGCCACTTTCGAATGGCTGGGAATGCTGCTGATGCTGATAGTGGTGCTGATACTGTTGCTGCTGCTGCGATGAGCGGTTCATGATGATGGCACTGTTGGGCCGCGATTTCACCTGTTTTGCCTGTTGCTTGTTACGCAGCTTGGGCGAATCTGGACGCGAAGAAACGAAAGCAACACAAAACGGGCAAGTGAGTCGGTGAGGGATGAGGAGAAAGTGAACGGTGCTTTTTCACACTTACCGCCGATCGGTTTGTCGGTGTATGATATGTATGGCAGGTCGGAGTCGGAGCAGACGCTCATCGGTGGCGAGACCGGGCGCGAATCACAGATGTACGCCGACGAGGGTGTCGCGGACGAGGTTGAGTATCCATCGTCCGGAATGCCTCCGGCGCCTCCAACGCTACCAGCGCTCGCCGACCCGATACCACCCCCTCCCGTCACGGCAATCGTATTGCCACGCTGCAGTTTGCCGCCGGATGCATTGCCGCCAATGGTAGCGCGTCCTGACGCGGCCGTTGCCGTTGTCGAATGCCGATGAAGACTCCCGGCCCGGAGTGCTCCGCCGGCACCGTCAGCTACACCCGCCTGCTGCTGCAGTTGCGCCGAATGTTCCGAACCCATCCGTAGGCTGAACGAAAATTAAGAACCGGCCTGTTTTCGCTTACACTTACTTATTGAGGGCTTCAACCGCTGAGCGGCCTTGGCCTGGCGACTTGCAGCGCAGCTAGGAATGACCGTTATGATTGTTGGTGGTTTAAGTGTAGTTGCTAGAAAGAAGCGAAATGTTATCGTTCATAACTTGTTTAGACTTGTTTTGTTTTTAAACCCGAGTAATAATATTGTTAAATCGTAATGCGTACTACGACTTGCGGACCAATAAAACGTAGAATAAATGCGGATAATATTTATAACCCCAATACGCTAACAACTGTCTAACTTCTTAACGTGGTAATAAAATGACATACGGTTGTACAATCCTATTCTGTTTCTTTTCCTGTCTTTTCCTTCAAGCAGATCAAATGTTGCTGTCTCTTACTTTGATAGTAATTTGTTGTGAATAGAACTCTAGCTAACAATAAAAATGTTTCATACAAAGAATCAACATGAGTATTTTAATGAGCGCATAATCTTACGATATAAGAAAAACAAGTTTGAGAACAAGGTAATCTGTATTGTATTACCTATTGAAGTTCGCAAAATTATTCATAACTCAACACGGTGTGTCATAAGCTTTCGGGGCGCTGTGCACTAGTCTATCTGCAAATGCATCTTGTATCCGAGCCATCCGTTTTCCCTCTTGGAATGAGCCCAGTTACTTACGGCTAATCATCGCTTAAAGTACAGGTAATTATATCGCAACCAGCATCGTAGCCCTGATTATCGTGTTTAACTACAACCAGAGATATGTCAGTCGTTACGATCTGATTCTTAATTTAATACATCTCGCAACAGACACTTTTCTCGCATGGTTTCGATTACTACGCGTGAAGTCAATTTTACGCTACCATTTGCCGCGCTTTGCCTGACACTTCTTTCTATGGCCACTTAGTGGGCTTGCGCCGGTTGAGCATGGTGTCAGTATCAAATGCACTTTTTGCTGGCGCAGGCAAAAAGGAAGGAAGTCTAACTTTTCACGCGACCTGAAACCACCCGATAGATAGTGAACAAAATGCCATCCTTGTGGATCGTTTGGATCATCTTCCAGGAATACGGATACGCGTCTTCGTCGTCTGCTAAAGCACACGAATCCATGCTATCCAGCACACCGGAGCTGTTAAATCTCTGTCGGACGATGAAAAACGATCGGCATGGCACGTCAAACAGGACCATTCATCCCAAAGATAACCAGTTACTAGCGGCGCATGATATCCTACTCTCGGAACCGGTCCCGTTTCCCGTCTATCAACCCTCGCCAACAATCAACCACCAGCATCAGCTGCAGTACATCGACTACAAGCTCCACTACGGCCTGAGGTACAACCCACGATACGATGGAAGCAAAACGAATGTTCAACGACATCCGTCGTCAAAGAACACCTCTTCTTGGAATGCAACAAAAGCTAGTTTACCAATGCCCGGCGTTAGCCCCATCAGGGAGCGGAATAAGCTGATCCCACCGAAGCAGTACAAAGCACCTGCGGTGCCACTGTTGAGCGTGATCAACATCATAACGTTCGTCAACGGGCCGTGCGTACCACGGAAGAACGCACCTGGCAATACATCGTTCGTGGTCAGCTGGATGGGTATTTGCTACCATGAAAAAGAGTGCAGCCAGTTGAAAGGCATTCCGATGGATACCTGCGCCGGGGGATTTGGAGTGTGCTGCGTTTGTGAGACACCGTGGAGTCAGGGGCTTGGCGCAACATTAATGTTTAATACACGGACCTTTCCCCTTTCTCTCATCATTTTCAGTCCAGTACGGGTGCGACAGTAGGTCCGAACAGAACGTCAGTTACTTTGTCAGTCCCAGCTTCCCGTCACCCGCCGTAGAACCATTGCCGTGTACCTTTACCCTTGCCCTGCATCGCAGCGTGCGCCAGGTGGTGCTTGAGTTTATCTTCTTTGAGCTACAGCCACCGCAGCTGGGCAACTGCATCGAGGATCAGTTTGTTATATCGATACAAAACGACCATCGCATCTACCCGGTGCTTTGCGGCGTAAATAGTGGACAGCACAGTACGTTCTAGATACACCGCAAACTCATGCGTGTGTTTTAAAGACCATCCATTAACTGTTGGTTGTTTTCTTCCCTCACCTCAGTGTACCTTGATATCGATCGAGCGTACTCCCATCTGGTGTTCTTGAATGCAGTTTTTAGCTCCCGCCAGCCACGTGCATTCCTCGTCAAGATAACGCAGGTATTGCAAAAACTAAAACCAAGAAATTTGGAGAAGATGGAAAGTTGTTGAATCACTTTTCTTACACTCCAGCTATCCACTCCCCGGGCACCGATGAACTGCCTTCAGTTTCACGATGGGCTGAGCGGAATCGTGAAGTCGTTTAACTATGACAATTATTCCACTGTGGTGAAAAACCGAAAAGCTAGCTATCTGGTATGTGCAAAATGTTGATAGAATGAACATCGAAAACGAACCCTATTCTATCGTTAGACTATTTCATATGTCCGCCCATGCAAGGAGATAACAGCTTATCAAAAGTTGGGAGCGTATTGTTTACTCACGGGCCAAAGCACATCAAAGAACATCAAATGTGCAAACACTGACCGATCACTGCACTTTCACCAGCACCTTATGTTACAGAAGATTGTTTCATTTTCCACACGTTCTAAAATTACATTAACTTTACAAAACTAACATGTAGAACTATGCGAACCACTTTGGCGTGGTATCAATATGATTCGATCTGCATTCTACGAACTGTCCCGTGTTTGGTTGTCATTTTCATGTAAACATTAGTTTAGGCAGCGTACCGTGTTGTATTCTGGCTGCGTAGTCAAGTGGAAATGTTTAATGAAATATTTCTTCCTTTTATACATTTGAATTGCAGAATAACCTGAACTACGCGATATGCATCAAACGGCACATCATGTTCTGCAACGTTGTATTTACGAACGAGAATGCCCTTGGGAAGGAAAATATTTTTCAGCTAGTTAACATCGCAGAAGGTAATCAAACGAAAAGTACTAACCATCCCGAACAGACGTTCATTATTACATCGAATCGCCACAGACGGTTCTAGCCTCGTACCACCGAACCAAGCGGGAGTGGAAATATTCAGCTGCCCAGACGATTACATCGCCATCAATTACATGCGATTGTGCGGCGAGCGGTTGAACGATGGTAGTATTGTAGCTGATTTTACTAGAAACACACCCGTTTCTTACACCAGCGCTGGGCCCATTCTGGTGGCGGTACGATCGGATGAATCTATCGTTGGCAGGGGCTTTAAACTTACGTACAAACAAAATGTTTGCATAGACAAGATAGTGTAGATTTTATTCATTCAAATAAATATCGTCTCCATTCCGCAATCATCTAATCCATATTGTTTTATAAATTTCCAACCAAAATACTCACCTTTTATTTGATACAGCAAGCGTATATAGACGAAAAACAATGCATCATGGTGCGAACGCCGAGTAAATGTTCCTGACACAACCAATCATGTCAAAATGTTCAAGCATTTGACGTTTTTCTGCATGGGACGTTCATGTTCAACCTGACGTCCAGCATCGTTTACATCATGTTGTTGAAATCATAGCTACCGAGTACAACCAAATAAAAACATTGATCCTGCGAGAGCACCGATTCACATCATTTCAATAATATTAGATTGCTGAAATGCAAAAGTATTTTCCCTGCCGCCTACCAAAAATAAATAATTCTCAATCGTTGTGAAAAGTTACAGTTGCAATAAGAACGTTCAGCAAGACTCAACATCATTTCTAGACACTGCGTTACGTTGTGAAATACCATTGTTTTCCAGCATAAAATCTAATTTCTTTTGCAATGTGTTGCTCGACATACTGATTGAGTTACAGGTTTATTAATGCTACGCAACTCGTTTCATCGTTAAAGCTGTTTTTGTGCATGGTTATGTAAACATTTACCGCTGTTTTACGGTGAGGTAGGTGACAATAAAAAACACTTCTCGATTCACTGGCTATATTTTTACGACAAAATTTCATCATCCGTAGGAACTAAATTTCAACGAACAATCATCATGTACCGGTTGGGAAGATGCAAGCAAATTTTGAACCACAGCACGTTGATGTATGTAGTTCGTAGATTGCAACCTATCGTTTCTGTGACAAATAGTACGGGAACCGAAAGACTGGACTGCGGTTTGATATGGCGTGAGCACAACAAAAATTCCAACGTGCGGAATGAGAAGCTCGCTGCTGGAGACATCCAGCAATTCAACCCACGGAAACAACTGAAACTACTGCATACCGAACAACGTGCCTTTATAAGGATGCTGTGCAGCTCCAGCTCGATACCTTCGTACGTGTTTGCTCGACACCTGCACACAACCGCATCGCGTCTGATGGGAAGCAATAAACAGCAGCCTGATCGGGACCCGGGGGATCCAAACCGTGGAAATAAGAAAAACGATGAGGATGATAAGGAGAAAATGATGTCGGTAGTGACGAAAACGCTGATCTGGATGATCACCATCTACCTACTGGTAGGCTTTCTTACCATGGTGATACCATCGAAAAATCGACCGGAGTCGGCAACCCGGTATGTCAGCTGGCACGAGTTCGTACACCACATGCTGGCGGTCGGCGAAGTGAAAGAGGTGGTCGTGCATCCGGACATGGAGATGGTTACGATCATCCTACACGACGGTGCCATCGTCAAGGGACGGCGAGTGCAGTCCAACATATTTCATATGGCCGTCGCGGATGTCAATAAGTTCGAGGAGAAGTTGCGCTCCGTCGAGCAACGTTTGGGCGTGACGGAGGGAGTGTCGGTGCAGTTCGAGCGCAGTGGCGACGTCAGCGGGCGGATCTTGTTCACCCTTTTTGCCACCGGGGTGATTATCGCGCTGCTAAGCCGCATCCGGGGTGGGCGGGGTCCAATCTCGATGGATAGTTTCACGCAAATGGGCCGCGCCAAGTTTACGCTGGTGGACCCGGTCGAGGGTGGAAGGGGCGTGTGGTTTAAAGACGTCGCGGGGCTACAGGAAGCAAAACAGGAGGTGATGGAATTCGTAGACTATCTCAAGTCACCCGACCGATACCAACGACTAGGAGCTAAAGTACCCAAAGGAGCTCTTCTGTTGGGTCCACCCGGATGTGGCAAGACCCTGCTGGCCAAAGCGGTAGCTACTGAGGCACAGGTCCCGTTCCTTAGCATGAACGGCTCGGAGTTTATCGAGATGATCGGAGGGCTTGGGGCGGCTCGGGTGCGTGACCTTTTTAAGGAAGCGAAGAAACGCTCACCTTGCATTATCTACGTCGACGAAATAGATGCCATTGGGCGTCAGCGGGAGGGCTCTGGTGGTGGTGCTGCTGGCGGCATGAACTCGGGTGAATCGGAGCAAACGCTAAACCAGCTGTTGGTGGAGATGGATGGTATGGCAAGCAAGGAGGGCGTGTTGATGCTAGCCAGCACCAACCGGGCGGACATCCTAGACAAGGCGCTGTTGCGCCCGGGACGCTTCGATCGCCACATTCTCATCGATCTTCCGAATCTAGCGGAGCGGAAGGAAATTTTCGAAAAGCACCTCTCAGTAATTGCGCTTGAGCGACCACCTGCAACCTACTCGGCTCGCCTAGCCACGCTCACTCCCGGTTTTTCAGGTGCTGACATTGCAAACGTGTGCAACGAGGCAGCGTTACACGCTGCCCGCACGAACCAGACTTCAGTGACGACTCGCAACCTGGAATATGCGGTAGAAAGACTAGTTGGCGGTACGGAAAAACGGTCGCATGCCCTTTCACCAACGGAACGACGCGTAATTGCATTCCACGAATCGGGTCACGCGCTCGTCGGCTGGATGCTGCCCAACTCGGACGTTCTGCTGAAAGTAACCATCGTGCCACGGACAAGCCTGGCGCTCGGCTTCGCCCAATACACGCCGAAGGAGCAAAAGCTCTACACCCGCGAGCAGCTGTTCGACAAAATGTGCATGGCACTGGGTGGCCGGGCAGCGGAAAATCTTACCTTCAACCGAATAACAACGGGGGCACAGAACGACCTCGAGAAGGTGACTAAGATGGCATACGCTCAAGTAAGTAAAGCATTGGCTATTTCAATCTTATTACAATTGATTACAAGCCGTCTAACCTTCTCTTCAGATCAAATATTTCGGGATGAATCGCACGGTAGGTCCGCTTTCGTACGCAGACGAAAGTGAATCCAGCCCATACGCACAGAAGCCGTACTCGAAGAGCTTGGGCAATCTGATGGACTTCGAAGCGCGCAAGATGATCACCGAGGCGTACGAGCGTACCGAAGAGATCCTGCGCGAGCACTCCGCACTATTGAACAAGCTGGCTGAGGCACTACTTGAGAAGGAAACGCTGAACTATGACCAGGTTGTGGAACTGATAGGGCCACCAAAGTATGAGGACGCCAAACGAAAGATTGAACCGGTGGAGTTCGAGGACAGCCTTAAACGACTAGCCAACAATGGGACGGAGGAAAAATAATCATGCACTAGGAGTGCACAATAGATAAAACTATTGATGGTCCTAACGAAAGGAGTTTGGGCCACTGTACATAGCGACCGTTAGGATCGTTTATGCTATCGCTTGTTGCCTGCAATCAGATTGTAAATTTGTTTGAAGTGAAAATATCAGTAGTAAATTAAACAAATTCGCATAAAAATAAAAAATTAAAACAATTCAAACATGTTATATTGTTGTTTGATCATGGATCTATCTAATTGGTGCCTAATTTTGAGTTTTGTTGAAATTGTATTTCAATCGATTGGGAATCAATGACTGTCAGAGGAAAAATCCGCTAACTGATATTTTGGTTATCAGGGCATTTCCTCCCTGATATTAGGCCTTATCCCGGGCTTGGTCGGTTTAAAGGAACGATTATTTTTCACAAAAATTCAATTACCGTGAAATTTTTCGTCTTTCTGTATTTAACGTAACGGTCCGATCAAACGAGCTAGTGCGAGCTGTTGATCCATTTTGGGTTCTGGCTACAAAATTTGCTACATCGGTCAATATATACCATTTTCACATTGTGTCTACGGTGTTTTACATTCATGGAAAGGCTCCAGAGTTGTGGTGTCGGGATTGAAAAATAAATTATTTAATAATCTTGCTATGCTATGATGTTTTCGTTGTAAAATTTGTAAAATTTTCTTCGCATCTATACACAAAACAGCAAATTCTGCCAACGCAGCAAACGCTCGAGCTGTCAAAAATGACTTTTCCACATCACGCTTGAAGTCACCTACACCTTCAGTGCAGTGAATATTATAAATCATAAGCACGAAACAATGGACATTTTCAGTCTTCGCGAGATAGTTGGTAGGTGTTGACTTGGCTCCGCGGTGCAGCCGGGCTTCGCTTTAGTTTGTTTGGTGAAAACGCGAGCATAGCTTGCGGACAAGTGACTAATGGACCCTCCCCTCGGTGGATCGAACAGAAAACAACACCGAAATATAGCATCATTTGGATAGTTCAGTGAAAACTAAGGCAAATAATTTGTAGCCCAGTGCGCTGGTTGTCATCTTGAAGTTCGCTTCTCCGGATGTTTTCTGGGCGGTCACCGGTGCCGATAGTAGCAGTGGACTGGCCGTGAAAACTATTTCTCCCCCATTATTCGGCAACCGGTGCTCCATTCATCCGAAGTATCCTTTACGTTTCATCCGTTCTGTGGCGTTTTCCCAGTTGGCCGTGTTTGCAGCCGCGCAACAAAACGGAAGCAGCAGGCCCGTTCTGCACAGCGGTGTTTGTGTGCACTCATTGTGTTGCTCGCGTCGTGTGCGTGTGTTTTGCCGTAGCGGATGTGTGCCGTACTAATTTTCTTTGAAAAATTTCGGATCGATTTTCCAGCAGCGCTGCACCCCCGTCACCATCGGCTGGTAGCCGATTTCTCCATTCTCTACGTCTGCGGCTTCAATCGATAGTTGTGCGTTGAATTTTCTTTTGCTCTCCCAAAACTGCACGGAACTTGTCGGGTCGACGAGCCGCGTTTCCCAAAGCGGACTCCTTTTTTGCCCTGGCCCTCAGACGCCCTCGTTTCCCTTTAGCAATCGCCGTCTCTGTCTTTCTAGTTTCCAACATGGTGCCAGTTAGATTTTCGCCGCAATGAAGGGTTTGCAGTCGTAGCGAAACCATTGCTGAACCCCTTTTTTCAACGGTCTAATAAATGCCTTCTTGAAAGAGTAATGGCTCAACGATCCTATTGGAAATTGATGTTCAACTTAAGCATTCTTTTCGATTGTATTTTGTAGTTCCTTCAGAATTTCTCGATACAGTCCAGAATAACAACCATGGTCCCAATTCTCCATTTTTCGTCAACAAAAATAGCTGCAAATGGAGCCTGTATAGGCATTAGAAGCTAAAGCCATCGAGAGGGACTTGCGATGATGGAGTCGAAAAATTAAAGAAACCCCAAAGTAACGGGGCTGTAAAACGGTCGGCAGCCAGCAAACTGTGATTATACGAAAGACTGATTGGTGGCTGGCAGGAGGCAGCCTATGCGGCTTGTCGAGTAGAAGAAATCTACTTTGATTACTTTTTTATCGCAATGTGTGCGAATAGCAGACTCAGCCATTCGGTTCCTATCCACATCACATTGCTCATGGTTGGAGCAGCAAATACGGTTCGAAGCCCGTGCCGGTTCGGTGGAAGCATAATTTGAAGAGAAGTAAAAAGGAACATCGAGTGGAAGTGCAGCCAACCACAACATACATCCAAAAGGAAAGCAAACGGCAGTTGCGGGCATGAGCAAAGCTGCAGACGAGCATACGAGAAGTCTTCTTCGTGCTTACCTTCCGGAGGTCAACGGTGCTTACAATAAGCTCATGTCTAGCCAAGAGTCCAAAACCAATCGCCAGAAAAGAAAAAGAGGGTTATTGCTTAGGCAAGTTTTACTGTCATCTTTTCAATGATTTTCTCTTTTAAATCACATTCTACATCTTTTTTAAACCACCAATCAATGTTAATTCACGATAAGTTGGTGGAGTATTTTAAAACTACTTTGTTGGTGCAATTTTCCCGCAGGTGAAGATTTTCTTCACCCTCGATGGTTGCGATATCATTCGGTGATTTCGTGATGAAGGAGGCTCGCGAAAGCTTTTCTTTCAAGTCTCAACTCCAGCTGGGTGTCGCACTGCTTCATTTTCCTATTGCTAGTTTTCCTTCACCACCTTTTTCCGGTGAGAGAAAATTGGAGAAACATTTCCATCACATATCCCCATCTACGACAATTATGGTGCCTGATTTTCCACCGTGTCTCTTTTGGGCCAGTATTTCTTTACCAGAGGTTTTCCCACTGCCTAGAAGCATGTGTGCGCGTACCCCCGCTGGAGATTTTATAGGCGACCCGGTGGCGACGGGCCTGGCTCCATTTTCCAAATGTACCATTTTCTTTGTTGTTACTCTCGCGTTTTCTTCGGTTTGTTTTCTCCCTCGCTCTTCGCCCCATTTGCTCTCAATTTTCCGCACATGCACACACTCGTATTCTGCACACCTGCATTGGCGATTGGATTCAAAACACACTGCTACGGCAGAAACATTTCATTCTCGATGTCGAGAGAAAAACAATAGGAAAATCGATTCGTTACTATCGCTGGCCTTAGGGACTCATTTTGCGGAATCTAATATATTATATATGTTTTTGCTTTTGATTGTGGTGCTTCAGATGAGCAATAGCCGGAATTGAACGAGGCTATGCGAAGCGCAGTAGGTTTCAAAGCAGCAGGCAAGTGAAAGTTAAAAGACACCAAGAACAAACGATTCCCAGTTCGCAGAGTGGAGTACTCTCTAGTGGTTTGTGGGCGTACCTTAACCACCCGGACATCAACAACTCTCCCGCCCATCCACATCCCTTTCTCCTCCTCCCATCCCCTCGCATCACACGCCCTGCTGAAAAAAGGACATTCTATGCGTGTGCATGCTGCACCATCAGTACGTTGTTGTGGGTTGTGGAGCCGCGCCACCGCGTTGTGAAAACATAGATCGGTCCCATTAGGGTCGAGTGAGAGTGCGCGGGCGCTCGGCTGTGTGTGTGTGTGTCGTGTGTGAGAGTGTGGGCTCGGCAGCAATCAGCGACGCGAAGTGCATAACAGTGAGGCAAGCATGTCGGGGGTACGGGAGATACCGGCGGAGGACAGCATCAAGGTGGTGTGCCGTTTCCGGCCACTGAACGACAGCGAGGAGCTAGCGGGGTCAAAGTTCGTCGTCAAGTTCCCGTCCGGCCCGGAGGAAAACTGTCTCTCGATCGGGGTAAGTATCATCAGCCACCAGATCCCTGTACCATTTCCTTCATCCGTATTACCCATTTCCAGAGTGTGTTGAGCAAAACTTTTTCAAATGTCACATCAAAGGAGCAACATCGAATAGAAAATGCCATCAGAATCACATTGCAAACTTATGTAACCGCATCTTTGCAGCAACAAACTTTGCCCCCGGTGGTTTTTCTTCGTTTGCTTGCGTAATAGGTCGCTAAGAGAGCATTGGAGAAAGAGATATGAATAGAAACATTCACAGGGGACCCTGGAAAAGCAACAAAGCTCGCTGGCAGGGCTGCAGTGTTCAGATGCAAGCAAAACCATACAACGTTTGAAATGTTTTCCAATGGTGTGTCCGATGAACGTGACCCAACACCAACACCGAATGCGACCTACGGGCAAAGTTTTCCCCCGAGCGGAACGAGCGTAACTTGTAAGGATACACTCCGTGGCTTGGTAAACGTTCTTGTAGGTGAATAACTTTGGAAACTAAATTGAAGTTTCCTTGGAAGAAGCCCCTCGACAAGTACTAATTTTCAAAAGGGCAAAAAGTTAACATAAAATCATAGAAAACAATCACGTTGCCTACTAAAAGTTTAACAGACCGTTTGCCGGACTTCGATAAAATACACAATCTTTCTGCATCAACTGTTTCTGATTCGCTGCAGTATTTGGAAAATGGCAATGTTCGATACACGGTTTTTATTTGTTTGTTTTGTGTTTGTTTTTCTTCGCAACAAACTGCGCATCTCCTCAATAACAATAACAAAGGCACCTTCGGCGCAGGAAACTGTGAAGCCGCCATGTTTCAATTCCAATTCCTTTTCGAAAAAGGCTGAAAGGACTGCTTGCACCTCGCGTGCGGTAAGGAGGACGAAATCCGGGGGGGACGACCTTGAAGTTTCGGTAGCGTTTTCCCACACACACACACACATTTATGTAGACACAAACAAAGAACATCAACGCGGGATGTTGTGCATGCGCGTGGCGACACTCCTTCAAATTCTTTCTGTGTTGTTGTTTTTATCACTCCAAACCGTTTCCGGTTTTATTCGATCGATCGATGAGACATGTTTCCTTTTTCCCGCACCAATCGGTCAAACCATAAAACCCGTTTCCACCAACCGAAATCCATCCTGCGGGGACATGATGTAGTTGATGACAAAAGCAGCCGCTCTTCGTCATCGATCAATAAAAACGGCTGGAACCTTTTCCGATGACCCTTCAACACAGCAACGAGATCAACCGGAGGCACCCTTCCATCAACTTCTACCAACCTAAAACGACGTCAACCTGATCTAATCCGCTCTCGAAGAAGCCGGAAGGAGATATCCACAGAAGGAAGGCAGCAAAGGATTTCGGATGTTGGAAATGGTTGCCGTACCCTTGCTTAACACGATTGCACGAATTCATTCTTAATGTATGTCCCCCTTCGACTTACTGTTTCGACTGCAAAAGAAAAACTAGCTCGAAATTTCGTAATCCTTGAGGAAAATGCACTCACAAACATGTTCCAACTAGTTAGCTTGATATCTTCTTTATCAGAGCCCAAGCACATTAAGTATGGGAACTAGGAGATTGAATGTATTTTATCAAAAATTAAAACTCTTAGTACGATCGGTTAGCTTTAAATGTAAGTAAACCGAACTTGAATTCCTTCGTGCTATAGATGAAATTTGTCGAACGCCCGCACTATCGGCCAGAGATGACTCACTTCAGTAAACAATTCAAATAACCAAAATCATAGCAGTGTGCGGTGAGGTCTGAGGCTAACAACTATCCATTACCGTTGCAGCGCAACTTTGGTTGTGTGTATGTGCGGGGCCGAATCGTCGTTTTGGTTACTCAAACCCTTTTTTGAACCGTTTCTGTTACTTTAACGCCGCTAAGCTTGACGAACTGGGGGATACATCATTAAAATAAAATAGCTCATAAAAATACAACATAAACGCAACACGATTGAGACATGCCTGAGGAGAGAAAGTACACCTAGAATAAATCACGTATACACGCAGACTCCTTCAGCAAACTGTTGTGGGCGCTTTTTTCTCCTAAAATCTTCCCCGAAGCATATATGAGCACACCGCGCTCCCTTTTGGCATCATATCGCCAGTAAGTGGATGGAACGTTGGGGCGGTTGAGGATGGAAAGGTGAGCTTTGGTATATGAGATCATGAGTCATGCATCAGCTCCAACTCACATACACACACAAACGGATTCTGCTTCGCTGATTTCGTACGGACGTGCCCACTTCCGCTTTTTTTTTACGGATATTGGGAACTCCGGGGACCAAGGCCTAACTATGGTCCGGCATGCAATACTGAACGGAGTTTTGAAGCGCATTATTTAAACATCAAGTATACATATATGAAAGAGCACTTGGATCTAATTTCAATTTCAAAAACAACCGCGAGTAATAACCGATCGCCGAAGTAAGTAGCGAATGCATGCTCGAATTTAATCCCATTTTGTTTCCAGGGCATATCTCAGACCCGACTTCCTCACATGGAGTTAAAATGGCCTCGAAAACGACGTAGGTGTTGTGGCACATTGTCGGAATGGCATTTTAATTGCGAAAGAAGCTTAGCATTCTACCACTCTTCGCTCAGCTGGGGAACGAATGTTTTGTCGATCCACAACCACAAGACGTCCGAGTTGATGTGTTTGGTCGAGTCATCGCCAACGGTCTATCAGTTTTCTGATCAGTTTGCGCCTTTCTCTCTCGTTTCTTCCTAGCTCGCCATTGCTTTGCTTTTTACTTTAATCGTCATTCTTCTCTTGAAGCATCTCACCGACTTAGCTTACGGGTTCTGTTTTTCTTCCGTTTGGTTTTTCTTTTTGTGTGTACCCAGCACGCAATGATTTTTGGTGAACGAAAAACTTCTTGGGCGAGTTCGAAAGGGGGGGCAGCTTTGAGGCCAGCTTGGCCACGTGGAGGTTCCTGGTTCCGGCGAGGCACTGGTCAACCGTAGAGCCACTCCGTTCACCGGGGATGCGGAATCCCCATTTTCTACTTGTTGCTGGTTGTTGATTGTTATGATCATTATTCGGATGTTTGTGTTCCTACATTGTTCGCCCTTTTTTATGTTATTACCTTAAGACTACTAAACCGGCACGCTCTGGTGGGTCCACAACCAAACCACCACCCAAAACGTTGTACACACGATAGAAACCGACCACGATAGTGAGATGTAGCGTTGGAAAAGAATAATCCCGAAAGTGGAGCCAATGGAAGGAAAAATGAAATGCATTGCAGAATTGGGACAGGGAAAAGTAGACGAAAGTATAGAAAGCTATACACAGTTGTTGGGAGCGTTCCGCGTGTGGGTATTTAACTCCAAACCAACCAACGGAATGTTCCCAAAACAACAATTTTCTAACACAAAAAAGCATAAAAGCATAGCATTCCTCTGTTCCTGGTACGATCTTCGAATGGCCTAACTAAGGCGTTCCCTTTCGATCGAAGTTCTTCAATCAAGACTGCTTTAATAATTGTGTTTGAGAAGAGTACACAAAACAACTCAAGTCCCAATAAAGTGTAGCTCTTAAGGAACCCGAACAATAAATTGCTTTAATTGCACGTTAGCGTCATAGAAACCCTCCAACTGCCAAGTGGGATCATTAGAAAAAGGTATGTTGAAGTCCTGATTTGATACTATTTTCTTGACCGGAAGCAACACCACCAGGCGGGCCAGATTTAGAACATTTCCGTGCTCTTATTCATTCGCCATACCGAGGAGTGTCACGTGTTCGCTCCTTCTGTCCATTCGGTAGGGCTTCTTGTTCGGCATGGTACTTTTTCCGCCGGAATACGTCGCCATCCTTCGATGTTTTAATTTGGGAAAGCACGTGTGTGTGTGTGTGTTTGGTAACTCCAGCGTTGGCGTTTTCCCCTTGCCCTGCTGGGGCTTTCCCTTCACGGCTGACCGTTTTGGAGAAAAAAAACGGAAGCACCGTAACCGCGAGCTGGCACGTGAAACAATGAGTGCTGCTCTCAAAAGAAAAGTAAAACGAAGAAACGCACAAAATGGGCAAACCGACGACTCTGGGCCGATCTATGCGGCGATCCAACTCCGCGCTTCTTGCCGGGAGGCGTTTACGGTCGAACACTTTCCTCTCGTGTGTATACGTTCTTGTTATTTTATTATTTTTACTTGATTTTCTTGCTTCCTTCTCTCACGTAACACGCATGAGATCATCAGCATGATGCTAGCGGGAAACGGCGGCGGATGACGACCGCCTGTGTCATCGTCGCTGTTGATATGTGTATGGTCGATATACATAACCGAGAATCGAGCTCATTGCGCAAAGTGGCTCCATCGGAGGGTTTTCGATTGTATTTAACAAAAAACAACGGACCTTCTGGAACATGGAATAATGGATGGGACGCCAGGCTGTATAATCTCGCAAGTTTACTCTGTTCTGAAAAAGCGATTTTGGAATTAGATTTTATAAAATGTTAAATAAAATGGCCGATCTCCGAACCACTGCGAAGCGCCACCCAATGTGGGAATGTGCGATTGCGTCGTTTCCACGTTTTTTTTAAATGAATAAACAAACCAAACAATGGATCTTGGTTTCCAGATGAAATTTGCACACCGAAGCAGCAGAGCGTTGGCAACGCACCGGTCGAAGCGTCCGAACATATTTGTCGGAAAAATCACGCGTGTGTGCATGGGATTTTCCATCCGAAATTGACTCAGCGACCGTATGCGTTGGTTATTTATAAGAAAAGGCATGAATAACAGCTTTTGCGGCCTCTTTGGGGTGAAATTTAACTTTCTTCGGCAAAAGAAAGGGGACCTCTTGCCAAAGAGTGGAAGGAAAATGCGGCCATAATCGTCGACGGAAGGACGGACGGTTCAGCTATCTGGCGCGCAGTGTTAATGGAAATATATTTCTTTTCCTCTAATATGTCTTCCTATTCCGGCGGTTTTTCGGAGGGTTGCTGGTAAATAGCACAACACTCTGGTATACAATGCTGGACTCAATCGGTTCCAGATAGCGCTTTGTATGGTACTGCAGATGTTCAAGACTTTAGTTTTACGATGCACATGTGACTTGATGTTTCGGTCGTACGACAGTTGCGAGAGCAAGCAAAGATTTGAGTTGTTTTCCATCGCACACTCTGCTCCAACATCACACTGCCCAAACTGTCACTTCGAACTGATTGTTTGAACCGTTTTTTTTTCGCTTCGTTTCGTTCCGCGCAGGGCAAGGTGTATCTGTTCGACAAAGTATTCAAACCGAACGCAACACAGGAGAAGGTGTACAATGAGGCGGCCAAGTCGATCGTGTCAGACGTGTTGGCCGGCTACAACGGTACGATCTTCGCGTACGGCCAGACATCGTCTGGCAAGACACACACGATGGAGGGCGTCATCGGCGACCCGGCCAAGCAGGGTATCATCCCGCGCATCGTGAACGACATCTTCAACCACATCTACACGATGGAGATGAACATCGAGTTCCACATCAAGGTGTCGTACTACGAAATCTACATGGACAAGATCCGGGACCTGCTGGACGTGTCGAAGGTGAACCTGAGCGTGCACGAGGACAAGAACCGGGTGCCGTACGTGAAGGGCGCCTCCGAGCGCTTCGTCTCGAGCCCGGAGGAGGTGTTCGAGGTGATCGAGGAGGGCAAGTCGAACCGGCACATCGCGGTGACGAACATGAACGAGCACTCGTCCCGATCGCACTCGGTCTTCCTGATCAACGTCAAGCAGGAGAACATGGAGAACGAGAAGAAGCTGTCCGGCAAGCTGTACCTGGTCGATCTGGCCGGTTCGGAAAAGGTGTCCAAAACCGGCGCTGAGGGCACGGTACTGGACGAGGCGAAGAACATTAACAAGTCGCTGTCGGCGCTGGGCAACGTGATCTCCGCCCTGGCCGACGGCAACAAGACGCACATCCCGTACCGTGACTCGAAGCTGACGCGTATCCTGCAGGAGTCGCTCGGTGGTAACGCACGCACCACCATCGTCATCTGCTGCTCGCCCGCCAGCTTCAACGAGTCCGAGACCAAGTCGACGCTCGATTTCGGTCGCAGGTAGGTCGCAGCTACACTTTTCCAGCCATATTCATTTTATGAACCAGCAAAAGATTCTGATATCGGGCATCGGGTATTTCTTTCCTCTCCCCAAATTTCCACAGAGCGAAGACAGTCAAGAACGTCGTGTGCGTGAACGAGGAGCTGACGGCTGAGGAGTGGAAGCGGCGGTACGAGCGAGAAAAGGAAAAGAACAACAAGCTGAAGGGTAAGATTGAGAAGCTGGAGGCCGAGCTGGCCCGGTGGCGCGCGGGTGAAACGGTCAACGTGGAGGAGCAGCTCGATCTGCAACAGGACACGATGGAGGCGAGCACGCCGAACGTTGAGGTGCTACTGGCGCAACCGGCCGACCTGCCGGTACCGGCGACACCGGGCGGCGGCGGGCTGCCGCTGTCGGCCGAGCGTGACACGCTCGAGGTGGAGCGCGAGCGACTGTACCAGCAGCTGGACGAGAAGGACGAGGAAATCAACCAGCAGTCGCAGTACGTGGAGAAACTGAAGGAGCAGATCATCGAGCAGGAGGAGCTGATCGCGAACACGCGCCGCGACTACGAGAACCTCCAGTCGGAGATGACACGTATCCAGCAGGAAAACGAAAACGCCAAGGAGGAGGTGAAGGAGGTCCTGCAGGCGCTCGAGGAGCTCGCGGTCAACTACGACCAGAAGTCGCAGGAGATCGAGCTGAAGAACAAGGAGATCGACACGGTGAACGACGAGCTGCTGCAGAAGCAGACCACGCTCAACAGCGTTCAGTCGGAGCTGCAGCAGCTGAAGGACATGTCGTCGCACCAGAAGAAGCGCATCAACGAGATGTTGACCAACCTGCTGCGCGACCTATCCGAGGTCGGGCAGGCGCTGGCTGCCGACCAGAACGAGATGAAGATGAACGTGGAGGCGTCGGCGGGCAAGGTCGAGGAGGAGTTCACCGTCGCGCGGCTCTACATCAGCAAGATGAAGTCGGAGGCGAAGAATCTGTCGGCGCGGTGCGCGAACCTCGAGTCGCTGCAGCAGGACACATGCAAGAAGGTGGGCGACCAGGAGAAGGACCTAAGCGAGTGCCGGCTACTGGTCTCGCAGCAGGAGGCGCGCATCAAGTCGCTGCAGGAGTCGATGCGCGAGGCGGAGAACAAGAAGCGCACGCTCGAGGAGAACATCGACGCGCTGAGGGAGGAGTGCGCCAAGCTGAAGGCGGCCGAGCAGGTGTCGGCGGTGAACGCGGAGGAAAAGCAGCGCGCCGACCAGCTGAAGGCGGCCTTCGAGAGCCAGATGGACCAGCTGCGCGACGTCCACACCAAGCAGGTGTCCGCGCTGCGCGACGAGATTTCCGAGAAACAGGAGCTAATCAACGAGATCAAGGAGTACGTTCACTCAGTCCTTTGCCCTCCCTCTATCGGTCCGCAACTCTAGCATTTGTTTGTTTTCTCTTTGCTTTATTTTTTTGCAGCACGAACCAGAAGCTGACGCTGGCCCACCAGCAGATGACGGCCGACTTCGAGAAGCTCAAGCAAGAGGAGCAGGAAAAGTCTGCCAAGCTGCAGACGCTAATGTCAGTATTTACCTCTCCACAACCGCTACTACTAACGCAGTCTCCGCACACCAATTCACGTGGCCATCACCCACCTATCAATCCCACTAATAACCTCGATTCAAACAAGCTCCTCGAACAGCAACAGCAGCTGGACTACGAACGGAAGCAGTTTCAGCAGTTGTCGAAGGATAACAACGATTCGGTTGCGTTGAAGGCACCGTCGTCCGGAGATAAACTTTCCCGTTCGCCTTCCTTTTCCTCGCTGCTGGCTGCCATACCGCTGCCCCCGGCGAGTCTTGAGTACCTGCGGGAGCTGGCGCGCAGTACCGACGGTGGTGCCAGCGCGCTTGAGGTGATACGCGTGCTGGAAGCGTTTCTCGCCGAAAATGGCGCTGCACCACCGAAGGAGCAACAGCAGCAGCAGGAGGCGGAGAGGCTGGCCACCAAAACGGTGCAGCAACAGCAGACCAAGATCTCAAAGCGGGACAAAAACCGCGCCAACCAAGAGCGATCGACACCGCAGAAGGTGGCGACACAATCACAGAAGCAACAGCAGCAACACTCGCAAAAGCGCAAGCGTGCGATGCGCGGCAAACGGGCACTTCACTTGAGCGGCACTATCAACGGTGAGCAGGAGGCGACGGGATTGGCAGCGGCGGTAGCGGCTCCCTCGCCGTGCGTCTCTGTGCATCGCTCTCGGTATAGCCGTTCCGCAGACTCGTCGCCATCGCGTGCCAGTGCCATTAGTGACAACCAGTCCGACGATGAGGCTGACGACGCCGACGAGGGCGACGCACGCGACGGCGAGACCGACTGCAGCTGGCCGAGCCGGCTGATCAGCTCGCTGCTACCAAAAACGCCAATCCCGACGCTCCAACTTCACCTGCTCATTTCGCTCACGATGGTGCTACTGACGCACCGCTGCCCGCAGTTTATGCTGGTGCTGTAAGCGGTCGCTCACCCCACTTCTTCAGACATAAGCCAACAAGTTTTTTTTTTGTTGTTTGGGAGTGCTGACCCCAAACGCCTCTTTGCGCAAGGAAAACAAGCCTAATTTGTTCACTTCCTTCAGGAACATTGCGTGCCATACGTTACCAAGGAGTAAGACGTTGGATGTATTAACCTGTCATAGTTCAACTAACATAACTTTAGCTTAAGATCTGCTCTCTGTTAGCTCCTTTTCTCTCTCCTTCATTGTTCATTTCATTACCACTGTTGTACTGTTGTTTAGGTTTGACCATTCTAGGAGGGCGGCAAAGCTCCTCAATGTTCCTTAATTAACGGTAAAATAAGCATAGGGCGTTTAGGTATGGCTTATCTATTAATTTTCCTTTTGTTTGGTTGATTCTACTTTCGCACAAGAGATAAAGAATGCTGGTGCAGGATAAGGTGAAGGTGGTTAATTCGCTAGAAACCATATATTATGGTTACCTGAATTAAAAATAACTGTAAAAGAGATAATTCAATACGTTTAAAAATTGTTCTGTTATATGCACGGCTTACATATTATTTGTTTACGTTTGTTAGATCACATCGAATCGAAATCTAAATTTCTATGTATCAGTGATTTCTAATTCACTACGAATTCGATAGATCGGAGTGCTTGAGCATTCGATGATGTTATGTGTTGTCAAAGTTGGTTCTGTACGAAACGTAAACTAGTCAAATGCAAGCCCCCTGCTTATGTTTACCATTAACCCACAAACATTGATTTGACGGGTGGAGGCATAAATTTTCAGTTTTTACAATAAGGAGCTTGCGCTTTATGTATGTTGTTCGGTGTTTCTTTCCTTCTCTCCGGGTCTAGCATTAAGTTCCATATATGGATAGGAATGTCTGATGCTAGTAGCGCAGAGTAAAAGGATATAAATTTGTTTGTTTATGCATTTCGTTTATATAAACTCTTTAGATTCGATCACTTTCGAGAAGAGAGTTTCAGAGAAACAAACAGAGAGAGAGCTGGAGATTCAGTGGGTGGCGGGGTTTGCGCAACATAATATTAGACTGACAGCAAATTTGATGAACACACATACCATTTGTACAAAAGATAGAATGAATTATATATCTTTAATCATTGTTGACTATTTCGTAGGAAATCGTTACCGGACGAGAAACATTGTCGATTAATTGACGAATCAGTTTTTGTGTCATGTCTTACGGGCCGCGTGTTTCTAATATGTTTTAGTACAAGCTAGTCATACACGTTTTCTTTATTGTGTCTTTAAGCCTTTTGCTTCTGTGATAGCAAAAACGATAACAAAACAAACGCACTAAGCATAATTAAGTGACAGACAAATTAACACGGCAGGATTTTGTCAGCTGTTGTAGCTACGCCCTTTGCTGTGAGTGCTGGAAACCATTGTGGTGTAGGCTGTGGTGGAAATCAGTCATTGTTTCATGCATATTTCGTTAGTTAACCTACTACTTGTCCTCGTAAAGCTTGCTAGCACGCGCAAATTTTGCTTCAATAACACACTGCCTCTTTTTGTTTCTAAGTAGAAGCCAAACAAAATATCGTCTATTAGCATTACGACTTCCTGCACTGTTGAAAATATTTGTTAGGAAGTTAGAAATATGCGATAAATTTTACTAAAGGCAAAGTTGATATGGAAATAAGTTATCCAACTGGCATGGTAGGAAATCGATGCGAAAATCATATTGACATCGAAAAACCAAACCATTTGAATACTGATGCTTTCACTAACGAAATAGCCAAACGGTACAGATTGGTGGCGACAGCTGTGATAAATGGCATATAATGTATAAAGCCGCCAGAATAAATATGTTTGCGAAAAACGTTCAGCTAACATTTGGTTGGACCCCAAATTTGGTTTTCTATTTGGCTTGCTCTTAAACTCAAACTATTTTGTAATGCCGTTTGAATATACACTGCAGCTAATTCTATCGAATTGATGGAAATTTACCTTGCTATGAATTTAAAAAAAGAACCACATCGTAAAGCGCATCCCGGGAACGCCACGAACTGCTATTTACAAGATAACCAAAGGCTAACCGTAAATAGATCCAATTTTCCCAGCCGTTTGTCACCCTTCCTTAAATGACGTTCGTCTACTGCACACATCCTATACACTAGCACTACAACAGTAACCAACACAATCCACAAAACAACACATTACGACCTACTAATAGATGCCATTATCCGCGCCGGATGAACGCACCTGTACATAGCAAACATGCGTTAATCGAGCTAGGATATGTTTTTTTCCTTGTCAATTGTTAATATGTAAAACTGCTGCTCCTTTTCGGGTTTGGTTGCATATACTTTATATTATACTTTCGTTCATATAACCAACTTCAATATGCTGCTCAGTTGCTTTAATAATTTCTTCCGTTGCTTGCATTCTCCGCTTCTAGCAATAGAACGCTAGATGCAACCGTGTTGCATTTACGTTAGTGGAGTTTTAGTTTTAAATTCATGCAGCTTGACTATGTTCTGTTTACCGCAAATGCTTCGTGAATGCGCAGGATTGTTTTACCAACAATGAAAAAACTAGAAGACATAAGCAGAGCTCGCTGGATATGCGCACGATTGTTCCAAGAGAGATAGGAAAAGCGAGGATGCAAGGAAAAAGGTAGAAGGTAGAAAACTCGTCGGAAAAAAGGCACATTGTGAATGGGAAGGTAAAAATGGATCAGCGTTTTTTATCATCATGAAGAGCGACATTGTTGCTCTTCAGGGATTGCATTCCATTTTCGTATTTTCGTTTTTCTTGCCCGACTCATTAGGAAGTATAAAACGTTTTCCGTCTTGTTGTGTACCAATCGCAGGTGGAAATGCCAAATGAATTGGCAATATCTGTAACTTTTTTTCCAGCTACTTTGTTTTTCCTTTAGGAACGAAATGCTCAATGGGTACACGAAGTGCTCGAAGCAAAGGAATGTACCACTGTGTACGAATCCATATCTTCTTCATGTGAAGATAAACAGCATCCGATCCTCCAGCATCTCCTAATGACGAGAAAACCGAACCAACGATGTGTGCTGCGGATGAAAAGCATCTACATACAAAACGAATAGAAATGCTTTCCCTGAAAGTGAAAGCGAAACCTGTACAGGAACGCAAAAGAACGCAGGACAAAAACGCAAAAGATATACCCGAGGGCAATGCACATGTGCTGAAGCACCTTCTCCGAGACACGAAGCTGCACTGGATTCTGTTACCTTTTGAGCAGCTGCTGTTGCTGTGCAAATGGAAGCCCTGAAGCGAAGCTACTCCTTGGTGAAACCAATCTTATCCAAACCCCTTACATGTTTACTCGCCTACATAAACCTATCTGCTTTCTTCAGACCATATAACGAAGAACAAAACGAAATGAACAATCCAATGAGAACAAGTATGTGTGTGTATAAGTACATTATGATGTTATATTGCTGCCACAATTATGCTAAATGCATTTTCGAGGCGAGCATTGGAATGTTTGAAAAAAAAACTTATGGGTATCGAAACAAACGAATGCTATGGTGCCGAAGGATTTTTTTATGAATAGACTGACTGTTAAAGGAAAGCAAGCTTTATATTTCTTGTTATGATCCGTAGGCGAAAAACCAGTAAAAAGAGTTCTCGATATTAATTTAGGATACATATGGACATAGGAGATACGAATCTAAAACAATCGCAAGATGCTCACCAAAACCTCATTGAATATATTCTGCTGTGAAGCGCTAGTAGCCAGATTCGAGTATCGGCTTTTCGAGAAAGCTTAACTAAAACAGGCCGGGAAGCTATGAAACATCCATCATATCGTACTTGGAAAAGCAAAGTAAAGCTTTGCAACGAGGGCAAGCAGTCGATTTAAACTGCTTTTAAAGTTGTTACATACCTGATTACTTCCCGCAATGCTGCTGCTAATACCTATTGCCTACTTTTACTTGATCCTTGTTTAAAAGTTATCGAGCGCTTAGCAAGTTGTAGTGAAGTGTAAGGTTTCCGTTTCTGATTCCTGTTATTATTTTTTTTCTAAGTTGTATGCTGATTAGTTTTGTATATTATTAAAACCCTTGCGTTTGATGTTACCCTTTCTTTTTTCGTTCAGCGTATAGCTTCGATTTGATGCATATCCATTTAAAAATAGGCTCGTAACACAACCAGATACATACACACACACCCAAACACGTACAGATCAAAACTAGCATAAAACAGATTCACGAGTCGTACTTTTCCCAATGAATTTCCCGTGTTTTTGTTTGGCTCTCAACACCGTCGTTGGAAAATTGAAAATACACACCTGCTTTGAAAGAGACAGACACACGATCAAACAGCTACTCAAACGCAAGGGTGCATACACTACAGTACAGTCCTATCATGTGAAACCATATCTTTCACGCTCCTCGTCCCCAAAAACACCCACAACATTAAATTGGGGGCCCTCGACACTAAAGGGCAGGATGTAGATCCTGATTTATGGACAATAATAGCCGTGGTTATATGAACCACAGTATATAGGCGGTGTAAAAAAAAATGGTTGGAAAGTTGGTACCGACTTCGATAGCCTTTGGGAAGTTTTTCTCGCGCTTTGTATAGTTTAAGCCTTAAAAATATAAAGTACGCTGGGCGGCTGTTGTGTACGATTGATGGAAACAGTGTAGATTGGCAATAAGTTATGTTATGGCTGAGAAGTGAAGCTTCAACCGGATGTCGGTTAACAGCATGTAACCTAATCACTAGCACTGAGTTAAATATAATTATGCGATTCATCTGCAGATAACCAGAGGATTGTGGGGCAACTTATAAAGTGCTTAGATCACCACAGGAATCACAGGCTGCAGCGGTGAAGAAGTGTTGAGATTGTGATAGAAGTAGTATTAGGCGAGGGGAACGGCAACTCGTTGACGACATGCTGTAGGCTTTAGTTACCCGTCATAGAACAAACGATCGCTGGGTCAGAGCATGTATTGTACAGTGTGCTATTACGCGCAAAATGATTCATAAATTACATACCAAGTGATTAGCTAGGCGGTGGAGCGTAAGAAAACATACAAAAAAAAAGAAAACTACACAGGAGATGATAGTTAAGCACTTACACATTGTAAAACAGATGACCATATATCTATATACATGTTTACATATACAAATGAGATGCTAAAGAGGAAGATAGCCCGAAATCATCATAAAACCTAAATGTATTTTGTGAAAAAAAAACTGATAACGTGTAACAAGAGAGATGGAAAAACACTACTATTGCACAAACGAGGTAAAAGATAGTTAAATGGATAAATGATGTGAGATAGCAAGGGCGAAACTTTAAGAACGAAATTAAAAAATGCTATTTCAAAAAAAAATGACAAGATCCCAAAAAAAAAACAAAATAGCATTAACAACCAAAAACGTACACACATACCTGTTCTCATTTGGTTTTAAGTTTGCGATTTTATTTGTGGAGTGTTTTTTGTTCCACTATGTCGAAGTTGCTCTCGGAATTTCCTCTTCGACACCTCTCAGCAAGCTTCATTCCATTGTGAACTGTCCTGACATACGTCCAATTGGTGCTGTTGGAACTAACAAACTCGTCCGACTCTCAACACCCGATCACCGTCGTTGTACTGCACGGGTTGATGGTGGGACGGAGCGGAAAAATACAAATGGCTAAGCTGACCACTATCTTTGTTTCGTGAACATTATAAAGGTTGACGGACGAACGCCGCGAGCAGGCACGCAAGGATCTCAAGGGCCTGGAGGATACGGTGGCAAAGGAGCTGCAGTCGCTGCACGCACTGCGCAAACTGTTCGTCCTAGATTTGCAGGTATGTACAATATGGGATATTCGGATTTGCTGGTTTGCTCAACAAAACAACTCACTATCTTTCTCTCCCTTCTCATGTTTTAGGCGCGTATCAAAAAATCACTCAACTCGGAGGACACCGAGGACGATGGCGGTTCGCTGGCACAGAAGCAAAAGATTTCCTTCCTCGAGAACAACCTCGAGCAGCTGACCAAGGTGCACAAGCAGCTGGTGCGGGATAATGCCGACCTGCGGTGCGAGCTGCCGAAGCTGGAAAAGCGTCTGCGAACCACCGTGGAGCGCGTGAAGGCCCTCGAGACGGCGCTGAAGGAGGCGAAGGAGGGCGCGATGCGCGACCGAAAGCGTTACCAGTACGAAGTGGACCGCATCAAGGAGGCTGTGCGGCAGAAGAACCTGGCACGCCGAGGCCCGCAAGCACAAATCGGTACGATAGCGGCAACGATAGAAGCAAGTCGCACACGTAGCTCAATTTCTATTTTGTTTTTCTTTCGTTCTCCTATCAACCTCCAACAGCTAAGCCTATCCGAGCCGGCCAGGGACAGTATCTGTTCAAGAGCGGTGGCAACGCGGGTGCTACGACTACACCAGGCAGCACCGCCATCACACCGAAATCACTGGCAGACGAGAAGCGGAAGTCCCAGATCAAGGGTAGGTGTTTAAGTTTTCGCAATCTGAGAAGCAACCGCACTATAATAATTATTTCTTTCCCTTGCAGATATGGATAGTTGAATTAATTGATCATCAGAGAGCGATTCTACTACTACTATTTTACATCTGCAAAATAAACAAGAAGATCGGGAGGCGATTATTAGCTGAATATTGATATACAAATTCCGGATAAACTTTTACAGAGAGCAGTAAAAAGAAAATATAACCTCTCGCAGACACACACGCACCACACACACATACGATTATGCACATGCAGATCTTTTGAGCCGACAATCCACACAGAAGAAATGATTCCCAAAGGCTTCGATGGAAGGAAGAAGCTAACGCAAGTGATTTTTCTTTATGCAGCCTCAAGAGTAACTGGTGCTGGTAGATTTTCATCGGAGCAAGGACAGACGGTAGCAAAAGAACTGATTCGTGTCGTGAGGAAAGTTACATGTCGGCTGCAAGTGCGAACGTTAGTTAAGCTTAAAGTGAAAAGTTAACTATTATAAATATTAATATTATGATTATGCTAACTATTGTAATTTGCTATTGTTTTTTTTTTTGCAATAATGCTTAACGTAACATATGATGCGCAATATTACGACGGGATTCAGGCAATTTATAATTGAAATCGTTTGGCATAAATATGAAGCGCTAGCAATCAAATACACTCTAAGTAACAAAACAACCCATTCAGTTCCTCCTTCGCTCTTTGTCGAATTGCAGGTGCAAGGCAGAATCACTAAACATACTGTTAACACACTCCCTGCCGTGAATCGTACGTTTCCGCTTGGATCGGACGGCGTTAATCACGAACATTCATTACTTTACGGGCTAGAGTAGGCACGTTATCCTTAAAACACAATAGATTGAAACGCTCGTAATATATGTGCAAAACATTACCTTTCCCAGGTTATTAATAACAATACCAGTTCTATTTTTCGTTATTTATCAAAAAAAAAAAAAATTTCGTCAACTCCTAATCGATTTTAATCAGAACAAAAGCAAATTAAAAGAAAGCTATATAAAATTACCTTTACCATCAATAATTTTTAAAAACTACAAAGTTATAAGTTAGTGCAATAGACACAGAATAGAATGTGTAGAATCTGCTTGTCACCTTTCTCTTCACGAAAGATTCGTTTTTGTTTCACATTAAATTAAATCATGCTACACCAATATTTTCCGCTTGTTACTTGGGTTATCACCTGCATTCAGAGAGCTATCCTCTGTTTTAGCTATGCCAGGTAGTGGTCTGTTTGTTAGCAGTCACTTAGTATTGTTGTCTGAAGTAGTTGTGATGTGTGAGGTAACCAACATAAAAATAGGGCATTTTTTGCTATAAGATTGCGTGTGAAGCTTGAAGCACTGGCTTTGTTTGTGTCAGATTATTTATAAATTTGGGGATTTCTTCTGTGTGGAAAAATGCGGCAATTTTCGTTGGTGTGTGTATGTAAGAGTATAGCTGTTTTCTTGTTATCAGTAGCAGCAGAAACTGAGGATACTTGCTGGAAGTAAGAGTAATCGCTCCACGAGGAGACAAAATCATGATAGCCACAATCCAAAACCGCTTGGCATTAATGCCACCGCCGCCGAAGCTGCCGTTGCTGTTGTCGCCACGCTGTCCTTCTTAACCAACAAAATGCGCACGATCGACTCGGTTGGGAAGATGGACGATGGAAGGGAAGAAATATTCATTGCCTCAATAAATCATTGCGCGCTAATAAATTTATTCTAACTGCAATACAAGCAAATCACAAATAAAAACAAGACATGTACGTAGAGAGCAACATCCTATCCTTGAAAATAATTACTGCTTATTTTAGCGATCAAACAAATATACAATTGACGTCACAGATGTTAAGAAAGACTTATTGATTTATTTATTATGGAATACTATTAATTAAAATCAAAGTATAAGTATAAGGTTTATTATAATTTAGTTTTTCTTCGTATGCACACGCTCATAGTTTTTAAGGAATTTTTTTTTATTGCCGATTCAGGCATAGCTTGCGCGTAGGCATGCAGCTTCTCCAGTGACCACTCAGTATAATTGCCTGAATTTGCCACCGCCGTTTTCTCCCGGTCGACAAACGTAAAGACCGTATTTGTCGCCGAATCTGACGTGGCGTACTCACCCAGGAATGTCGCTCGTATGTCGGTCGACAGCATGTCCGGAATCTCATACAATTGTGGGCCAGTTTTGATCATGAACTCTATGATCCCGAACATTTGGTTGGCCGTTTTACTTAGGTTCTCCGAGTCATGACTCCGTGGGCAGACCAAATGAGGCGTGAACAAAATTGCCAAGTTTTTGGCAGACATTTTGTTGGTTGCCTCGTACTGAATCACGCGGTTCAGTAACTCGATTAGCGAGCGGAACAACACGCGGTTCTCTTCCGGTAACGGCAGGATTAACAACTGCAGTGCACACAGAACACGGTCATCCCGGCGGACCACCTTGGCGTCATTGGAGTTCAACAAGGTTTTGGCCAGGAAGGTTTTGATCACATTGGCACAGTCATGTGCCCTGTTGCGCCCCTGTTCTAGCGGAATTACGCTGCCTTGATCAACCTGGACCTTTAATTCCTTTTGCCTAGCTACAGCTCCTGCTTTGCCGAAGATTCCTTCTATAGCGATATCTGAAAAGAGACCGGCGTGTTATACAATTTGTTTCCTTTGTAAATTATACCACACATGATGAACAGCATGAAACAATGAGTTTAGCCGAAGAAATGATTTGAATTATTAGAATAAATATGTCAATAAAGACATTGTGATCGGAGCTGGCATCGTGAATACAAACTATAGTATAGTTACTTAAATTGTGGGTGCCAGTCAAACTTTTCAATAGCACATAATGAAACGCAACCGAAACCATTTAAGTTACCACCGGCTCCATCACGGAGATGCCGGCGTTCACAGTAAACACGTTCCATAATGTTATAATGTACGTACGATGTCCATCGATCCCACTGCAGTACATGTATAAACCAGCCTCTTCGAGCTACGTAGCGCTCACTGCGTGCGATTTAAAAGACGGGTTGGATACTAGAAATTGGGATGAATGGTTAGTTATTTTGCATTTTTTTGCAGCCTCAACTCAATCATTCTATGTATCGTAGTCTTCATAAAAATAAATGAAGTAGAGCAGAAACTTATAGAAACTTTGAACCATTTTTTTAAATAATCATCAAATCGCTGACAAGTGCTGAACCACCGCAACTCAGCACAGCCAAGTAAAGATGGACAAGTTGAGTGGATTGGAGCTGGATAATCGGAACCGGAATTGTGCTTCAAATAATTTTCATAACGTTTCATAAACATAAAGGAGAATGCCGAAAAATCATGAATACTTCCTAGACGTTCAAATCACACTGAAACTTCTGCTCTTTGTAAGTTGCTTTGGGAAACTTCTCTTCTCCAGTCAAGTTGTAGCTTTGAAGTTGCTTGCTGCGTATAAGAGGCAGCTCAATGGCGGCATGTTAATTCGAACCTATGCAATGTTCATAAAACAAACAGAAACAAGTTGGTCTAGCGCCCTAGTAGAACCAGCTCCGTGGTGGAACCGGAATCATCTCCAAAACTTGGGTATGCCGTTCGTGTGCCGACGCACCCCCGCGTGCGCGTGCAAGTTTGCTGAGCTGGAGAGTGCACGCTCATCGCATTTTGACAGTGAGCACCCAGCGCTGAAGTCTGACCGCCGCTGGCTACCAGAGTGTGTGAGGTGTCACTTGGTTACGGATGTGGATTTCGATTTCCCGAAACACGGCAACGATCGTACGCATTATTTAGTTTTTTATTTGTTTCATTGTTAGTTTTGCCCGCTCGCAAGCTGCTGCAGTATTGTTGTGTTCGGTTTTCCGTTACTGGTTTACTAAATTGTTAAGTTTCGTCCGGTGGTTGCTGCTGGCTTTGACCGTCCGCTCCTGGGCTGCTGGACGATCGGTGGTTTTCAATCGTTTTCTTTTCTTTTTTTTTGCTGTTTGGTCCCACATCACGTATCTTGCGTTTAAGTTCGTCTTTTAAGTTGTTGCGTTACACCTCTATCGTTCAATCTTCGATGGGCGATTTGGGATCGTTACAAAGTTATCATCATTTAGCATTTGCTCGCGAAAACCCCACCTTGTAGTAGGTGTCCATCAGGCCATCACTCCCCTTGCCAGCCATTGATATCGAGTTGGAAAAGATTGAGAAAGGTACGAGGAGGTATGGAGAAAGGTACGAACGGTGGCAATATTGTGTCGGCTACAATACGGAAGAGATCACGGTGTGCGTGCTTGGTGTCAGATGATGAGCAACTGTGTGTGTGTGTATTGTGCCTGTGTGTGTGCGCGCGTCTGTGTGATTTGTTGCGCTTCCACAAATCCCCTTGTTGACCCTGCAGCACAGCGGCCGGGAATCGCTCTGGAATTCCGACACACCTGTCTTTCTGTCTAGCGTATGTCTGGAGCGACCTTTTGTTGTTCTGTTGCTTTCAAACGAAGCGGTGCGTAGTCATTCCGAGAAAAAACCAACCGGAGTCAGGATGGGCACTAGAAACCACCACCACGCCAACAACCAACCAACCATGCAACCAAAAACCATTTCCACCAACCTGCAGATTTCTTCTCTCGAGACTACGCCGCACTGGAATACGGTGCTACGCTATCAATAAGTACGCACGCACGCACGCACTCCGGGAAAGTTTTTTGGGGTTTTCCTTTCCCGTCCCCCTTGCTCGTACCGCATCGCTCCCTCCCTTTCACACGTTCCACGTAAAGGCTGACTTTCCGTCAGCATAGTGTGTGCGAAGGAATTTCACATCCACCTCACTTCGCATAGCACAGCATATTATGACGGAGCCAATAATTGTGGACATGTTTTCCAGCCCGCCCTGGTAGTGGTGTTCGTTGCTGTGCACTGGTAGTTGTGTTCATGCTGGGCTGTACGTACGATCGGGTTGGAATTTGAATTCCAAAAAGTAAAAGCGGCTACACACGTACGCACATACACAAACACACACTACCAGGGCGCCGCTGGAGCGATGTAACAGCAGTACACGTCAAGTTTAACCAAGGGAAAAGTGGGAACCTCACTGGAAAAGTAGCTCTGCGATAATTCCAAGACATGTTTTTTCTTTCTTGTTTTTTTTTTTTGTTGGGTTCGGAACATAGAACTGTGTGTATTTGTGCGTTGCACATGCGGACCACTCGTGGAGACATTACAGCACACGGCGGATTCCTACACATACGGCTTCCGCCAGTTCCATATCTATCTGGACAGCGGAATGCACAAAGAGCAGCATTGGTCACTTCAGCACCACAGGGTGGCTCGTCGGTCGTGTTTGGACATAGGGGTGCGCACAATGACCGCTGGCGAGTAGCGCCAGGCTAAGGGAGCCGAGAGGAGAAATGAAGGGAAAGTAGGTCTAGCACTTTTTAGTTAGCGCAATTAAAAGCGACAAATCGCTGACTCAAATGGCTCGGCTAGCTTTTCATCCACTTTTGTTGGCTTTGAATCAGGCGAGGCTCATAGCGCAAACGGTAGCGCGACGACGCATTACGATTGCAGTCGAGAGTTCGAATCCCCCCACCCGAACTGTGGGTGGGTTACGAGAACAACTTCCACCAGGTTTTTATCACCTGTCCAAAGGCCAGAGAGAAAGCCACAGGTGGAAGCCTCGTTTGAGGACGAGAAGGCAGGAATCATGATATTTTGAATGATCATGAACCTTTCAGTACTGAGCATCAAACAACACAACACTTATGCAATAAGATGTACAAAATCAGCCTAAAATCGATCAAGCTGTGGAAATCAGCATAAACAATAGAGACCACTTTGCTTCCTTCCCGCCTCCTTGCAGGTGGCCGCAACGATTTTCGGCAATTATTACTTTATTATTGTGTTGTCTAATTTGTTTCTTTTTATTTTTACCCTCCACCCGCCTCGGAACGCCAACCAACTCTCTCCCGACAAAATCGAACTGATCGCGACTGGGCAGACAAAATCCTAATAGTAAAGAAGTAAAGCACCTCAGTGCCGCGATCGCCATCCTCGGTGTATACAGAGACAGCATAGAAGTTGCTTGTGTGTGCCTGTGTGTATATACCGCCAGCGACTTCCGGGAAAACGAAAAGTGTGCCCATCTTGCGTCGAGAGTTGTTGCAGATATAATTTTATCTTATTTTTTGTTTTCGTTGTTTGACGGGGGCGAGCGCGTGTGGGCGAGTGTTTGAGTGTATGTGAGTAGTGGTGTGGGCGTGAAAAAAAAACCGGAAGCGACGAGTGTGTTTTGGTTACAAACCCGGCGTGCACATATCGACGCGAGAGAAGCGAAGCAGGCGTGTTTGTTCAAAATTTTCCGAAAGCCACTCCTGTTTCGTCCGAGAGCATTTTCCGGTGTGGAAAACAGGGCAACAGCACAGCACTGCACGCAGATCAAGGAGGCCAGCTTCTCGACTTCCCCGTTCTTGTGGAAACTCGCCAAGCACAGCATCAACAACACGTCAAATCAACGGCCAACTAAAGTGTTGCCAAAGCGGCGGTGTAATCTAGCGCTGTATGAGGTGAGTAAAGATGCAAACACACGATCAGAGAACGGAAGGAATAAGGGATTCGCATTGGTTGATGTCTAATTTAATGGATTTTTCGAACTTGATAGACGATTTGCAAAAGCACGTGATTGTTCTTAGGCGGTACAATGGTTTACGAAGGACAGAATGACTAAGTGGGCAGAGAAAAGCAATGCAACGAAACGAAGATCACCTCCTGTTCCTGCAGCAATTATGTGTGCTATTAAGGCAAAAGGAAAATGAACTTCGAACAAAATGGCAACAACCTTCCTGCATTGATAACAATCAACCGGCATCAACAGCACCTCGCCTCGGAGCATACCTGTTATCAGATCCTTGACTGACAACGCCGGCATGCTCCGTCCGCCCAGGCATCGGAAACGGGCCAGCGGGGCACGTGTGCAATCAACCAATCAAACAACATCGTCGAACATTCCAGCGGCGTCGGTTACGTTAGCTTAAAATATACCCATACGTGACACGTACGCACGTCACGCTGATAACGCGGGCCAGGCCTAGGCCTCGAATAGGTTTCCGTGGAAATTTGATTTGACTCCTCGCCTGTCAACGAACGGCGGACCACGGTTTCAGAAAGCTGCTGTGACTTTCTCTGCTGAAGGTTCGTCTCTTGACGTCCGCCGAAAGCACCAATATCTTTCGTTTGCGATGGATGAAGGGAGCTTGCTCATTTGGTAAAATGTTGCTGCTCATCACGATCACCACACCTGGGACGATTTTTCACGTGACTTGGAGGCCAGCAGAGGACGCTCACACAGGGCCAACCACAATGGGGACGTTTTGTAAAATACATTACGTAACATAACATTGACACACGATGTGTGTGTTTGTGTTTAGAAATACGCAATAACTTTAAGAAAACTGTACCTAATAGTTTTAATACAGAAAAAAGAGAGAAATTAAGATAAGTAGGTAAAGAGAGAAGGAGAGCTCTGCACCCCGTTCGAAATAGCTTCATTCTTATCGCAGGCAATCGCTCTGTGATTACATCACTTGATGACAGATTTAGCATCCATGTGATCACAGTTGAGTAGAGCCTGGCAGCGTGAGTCTCAGTGTTGAGCAATTACGAGATAAGGTAACGCTTACCCAGCTCGGACAACCTACCGTCGGTGTTCTGTGACCTGTGACCCCATTAATAAGGGCTTAAATGATGAGGATGGTTCCGACAATTGACGGTTCAAGCCCACCCCTCTCGTTTTTGCTTTCATCCATAGTCAGTTCCTCAAACTATAGTTGGTTGGTCCCGGCTTCCCTAAAGGGTTTGAGAGCATTGTGCGCCCGTATGGCGCACACACTGACTCAGCCGAGAATGACATGGCCGCGAGCCGATGTTGCTTGGGTCCGCTTTCGTTGTCGTTGTCAACGCCGCGGTTTGAACGGTGCAACAGGTATATACGTGGAAGCAAGAGCACGAAAAACAATTAGAAGGCGCCACTACCCACTCAATGGACGAACCCCTCCCCCCCTCCCTCCTCCACTCTAACACACACACACACACGGCTCCGGTCGCACCCTTCCGGTTGTTGTTACTGCTGCCGGCTGGGGGAGGAAAGAAAAATGATGCAAAAGTGCGCTGTAGAAGTGTGGATCACGCTGCTGCCGCTTGTCGAAGTAATCGTCATTTTTCCGATTTCAGAAAAAGAAAAACGATCTGCGATTGTTTGGCCCACACTGTTGCTCGAACAATTCGCGCGATCGTCACTATGACTCCGCGTTATAGCGATGTCCCCAACGCTGGAGATCGCGAACCAGTCGCGGAGTGCTCTGTGTGTGTGTGTACGTGTGCACATTTTCTGCCCGGCCTCAGGTGTAGCAAACCCGCGCTCCTAAACGAATGTTGTAAAAGGCTGTGGATTGATGGCAGACACAGGGGGGTGGTATAGTGGGGATTGATGGACAACCACACCATCACACACACACTCCCTTTTCCTCTACATTGTTGTACGCAGGGGGATGTCTGAAAATTTGCCATTCGCGATTTTCCCGTTTTTACGCGCTGCTGTGTGTCGCGCTCTTCACTTCCTCTACTTCGATTTCCACGTCGGTTTCGGGCCGGTGTGCAGTGTTTCCACCGCCTTCCTACAAGCGTGGGCCTTGTTGCGAGCTGTTTTGACTCAAGTGTGTATTTCAGGTGCGTTATCTAACATATCGCCGTTGGAGTGCGGAAAATACACGACTTTTTCACTGTCTCCCTTTCCCAACCACCCCACCATCCTCCCGACAATATCGACCGCTTTTTCGTAGGCCGGGTCGAGCCCCGTGTCATACCTCTGATGACCGAGCCGAACGTTTCCACTCTATCTCTCTCCACGTTTTGTGGAATGTTTCCCCGTTGCGATTTTACATGGGCTGGTGTTGCATTCCCCGTGTTGGAATGCCGATTTACAGCAAAACCAAATAACACAAACAAAAAACAAGCGAAGGAAATATGCCACAAGTAAGGTCGGAGTGGGTTGCAACCCCCCGAGAAAACACGAGTTTGTCCAAACCTATGACTCATCCAAGCTGTGAAGCATCGCCTAATCGCCCCGGTGTCGTTGAACATTCCTTTTCGATAAGAGGGCGAGGAATTTTGACGCTTCAGCGAACGACGTATCCGTTTTGAGGTTAGCCTAGACCTTAAGGGTGTCGCGTTCTGCACGGAAACACCGATGTGCGAACTTGTTCCAGAGCTTTTCTGCACTTTAAATCTGAAGTATAATCGTTCATTTTTCCCTCGTTTCTTCCAGATTGCAGCACTGACGACGGGACTACGACGGTATTATCGTATCAGTTCGCTTCTCCTCTCTTCGTTCCTTCTTCAATCGATCATTCACCGTCACAATCAACCGCATCAAAATGCCGAAATCAGTAAGTAACCTGTTTTTTTTTTGTTAACCCTGTTCAATGTTTATTCTACTTTCGATCGCTCACTAAACGGTCTAGTTCCTCCTAAGCCCCCTAAACGCACACGGTTCGGTTAGGGGGAAATGTGCTAAGGTCACCAAATTACCCCGGGCTGGCTGGAAACAGTACAGGCAGTAACGGACTCGAGCGCATGAAAACTTCGTCGTCTCACGCGAAGGAAAACCCCCCTGCGAAGCAATCAGAACGAAATGATGCCCATGCCCAGGTTCGCAGGTTTGCAAGTGGTTCCCCTACCCTGCCTCTCGTGCCCGTAGGGGTTTCCCAGGCACAAAGGCTACGTGTGACTGACTGTGATGACTGTAGAAGGTTTTGGGTTTGAACAGCTTCATTGACGTAAGTTCGAACTCATTTGCTAGTTGTCTTTTGCCTGAAATAAATAATGGAGCGTTAGAAAACGAGGAGCCATATCTCGAGCGATCCAAGTTGAAGTAAGATCCACAACCTCCAACTTGTTCACCCCCACGATTGCTTCCAATCGGTTGAAGGCGTTCATCTCATCAGTCGTAATGGCACGCCGGCTGACCTTCCGCTATTATCTCCTATGGAATCATTTTACACCTCCGGTACCGACTGGCCTCTACTGGGGATGAGTCAGGACTCATTAGCTCCAGCTGGTCGGGAGTAAGCGCTGCATGTCCACAGTGGTCTGTAGTAGTTTGGATATTTAATATAGTACTAGGGTACTATTAAAACTGCATCGAAAATGTCATACCAGTATGTACCTGAAAATCACCTCCGCTCAGCGTCGTCGAATCCATCCGAGAACTTGGAACTGGAACTGGGACTGTGGCAGCTCGCATGAAGCGAAGCCTCGTTACGTAACGCTATGCACACGCACAACAACGCCTATGCACAGCAAACCAGACACGAATTGGCAGATGTGTGTTGTTGTAGTTGCTGTGCCAAGCAATGGAAATGTAATGTGCATCCGAAATGCGCGCGGAGAATAACAACATAAAACCGGCGGCATTGTCCCACTTTGCGGCGTCGGGTGGCCATGGCACGGTGCCAGGCAAACCCATCCCATGATGCGGGGCTGAGGTTAATGTCGGTGTGTGCTTATTGTTGTGCTGCCCGTCAGTCAAAGTCGTCACGGGGCCGAAGGGCTGGTACCTTGATGCTGCGGCAGCAAACATCAACTCTGCCAATCGATACGAACTGAACTGGTGTGGTTACAATGTAACATACATACGTTTGTATGTATGACGACCCAACCGCCTGCCGTATATAAGGATATATCGATCGCTGGTTTGTTCCAAAAATCCAAACAGAGTATGGAAAAAGGATGTAGACACTATCCTGATGCCTTTAGCCTTTGCGTTCGGTCCTGTCTATATATTTGACTGCATTAATCTTATTATGGGAGAGCTCTTACTTCACCAGAGTTGGAAACGAGCCAGATTGCTTGCGTCGGTCTGTCACAGACTCTTGGGATTGGGAACTTCTCCAGTCCGTAGTGGTGATGACGACGGTTTGGTGACGAACGACGATTTTCGTGGCCTCCAATCAATTCTTCTCGGCCATTAGCAACTTCGCACGTCCTTCACTGTCCTAACCCCAACCCTCCCCCTTACCTGCCCTCCTCTGGAAACCGTCTTGTTTTCTTCACACATAAGTAAGGTTTCTTTGTCACAACTCCGCACCGTTTCCTCGCCGTTCTTACTTAGTCCCGGCAGCAGACCCGCGCCATAAGCTCATTAGTAGTCAGCAGTAGCAGAGCACGAGGTTGGTGCACAACCTGAGGAGAAACCAGCAGCAGAGTCGGTTGGTGTTGGGGTCACTTTCGTTTCCTTTTTGCCTGCCTTCCTCCGGATGTGTGTCGGAAAAAAGGGGTTGCTCGAAGATCATTTCCTTTGTGTACCGCTAGAGAGCCGTACTTGCTTGTGGGGAGGAAAACAAACGAGCTATTTTCCACCCACCGCACAAAACCAGGAAGAGTGTGTGTTTCAGTTGGACCGTCGCTCGCATCACGTGTTGACATGGGCGTCCTCCCCGCCACGAATGCGTATATTATCTCATTTTCGCGGGGGTTTTCCCATGGTTTTTGTTTTGTGTGTTTTTTTTTATGTTGCGACTTGGGAGTGGGTTCAGCCGTTTTTCAGCCGGACGTATGGAAATGTGCTCCCACACCCCACCCACAGCACAAAGCCCCCGCCCGGCTGGCTGTCTATTCGTGCTTCCCTTCACCCGGATGACGCGCATGTGTTCCGTCAGTTGGTCGTGTTTAATTATCCAAAACAGATAAAGCCAGCCAGCCCCCCCCCCCCCCCCTCTGTGGTCGCATCTGGCTTCGTCGCAGCTAATTTTAGGATCGAACCGTTCGTCCGGTTTATTGCCGTGCGCCCTTTTTGAAATCGACAAATATCAATATGATTCAAACACATCTGCATCGGTGTGCGAACTACTAACGCCCGCCAGTTGTTGCCGATGGCAGCGTGCCAAAGATGGACTTTAGGGCCGTAGACAAACTATCTTGCATCCGAAGTCCGGTTGCACGGTTTGCTATCGCAAATGGGATTATTATTCGTCTATTAAAATGCACGTAACGCTCTTTGAAATATTCCAACGCCTCGTTGCCAACCTCCCCGTCGTAGAGCGGAATTTGGAGCGACAGCTTAAATCAACAAAGATCGAGCACCACACCACCCCCCGTGCATTGGGGCGTTGGTGAATGTTGTACTACACCGCACCACCCCCCGCCACGATTGTCGAATGTCGGGTAATTCGAAATGGAAACGCAATGAAAATACAGTGCGCACACACGTACGCATGGTTTGACCTTACCGATCGATCGGAGGCAAGGATAGCGTGCTGTTTGTGTGTTGTTGCTAGAGCTGAAATGGAACCGACGAAATGATAAACAGCGAAGGGAGGAGCGACACGTACTTTCATGACATCATCAGTTCGTTTGACAGAAGTATTTTTATAGCAAGGCTCATTTACGCTCACAATAGGTACCTTGATCCACTGTAATCTCCCCCTGCCTCGCGGGGAATCCTCGCGCACATCAAACGCTACAAACTAATCCGAGCAGGTCCATCCGAAAAGGTTCATCTGACCCGAAGAAGTCACCGCCTTGCTGACGTCGGTAACGCTTGGTAACTCTGCGTGTAGTCGTTGCATCCGTTTAGGGGGGGGGGGGGGAGGAAGGAAACTTCCGCGTTGCGCTCATATTCTAATTCGTAATAAACACCCCCCCCCCCCCCCCCCCCCACACCCCCAGCCGATGCCTCCATCACATGTGATGGATGACACACATTGTTCGCGTAAATGTATCAGGTTGGATAATGTTCTATTCCTGGTGCGCTTCCGCTCTTACACTGCTGAATCATATCCTCCCATCCTCTCGCCTGGTTGGTTTGTTTATCCGGAACTATGTGTTGTTCTTCTTATGTTCTTATGAGACACAATTTCATGGTAATGACTGTATGTTCAGATTGGGAAACAGTCAGCATAGAGCGTTACGCACAGCATATTACAGTTCCGGAGTAATTTAGCTAACCACGAGAATGAAGCTCCGGTTGAGTGGGATCGCGATGAACCAAAAAAGTGTAACTCAGGCTTAAGTTACACCGTGGAGTAGTCCAATCAACGGATGGTGATGCCAGCGTTTCCCACAAGGTTGATGTTTTTATCACCGGACAATTAGACTAGATGCTGGTTTCCGGAGATTCTGAAGAATAATTAACACCAGTTGGCCTTAACCGCCGCCATGTTGGCAAGTGCTGGCGGGTAGGATTTTCGTGAACGTGGAAGACCCTGCCTATGGCGCTGAAGTCCCCGAACTCCACCCGCTAGCGCTAGCATTTTTCATTACTTACATTACATTCTGACATCCCACTTCCTCCTTGTTATCGCCCAGTAAAAGGCCGAGATGGGAAGAAGAAGAACTTCGAAACATACTCGTACCAATCGATACGTGTAGCAATGCCGGCGATAACATCTTTCTTTGGTCCCGCTGATAAGGGACGGCTTGCCCGAACTCCGAACATAGCGTAACTCGAAACTCTTTTTCGAACTTCGGCTGGAAAGTGACTCCGAGTGGAGACAATCGCTTCGTACCGGCCACCTCTGGGCTCTCCGGCCCTCGATTGCCATTAGACGGTTGCAAGTCGACGTGAAGATCCAAGCCAAGCCATTCACGTCACGCGTGGCGTTCGAGTGGGTTTATGCTGGTTATTGCCTCCCCAACAAGCTGCTCTCGCACCTTTTCCCCAACGCCATTGGGACGTTGGGTGGACGGAGGGGGCAGCTAAGGGTTTATGTCACAATGAACCGAGCAACCACCGGACCGGAGCGCCGCGAGTGATTTGTTTTCGTTCCCTTATAAACCCGCCCGATTCATTCGTTGGCGGCGGCGGCGGCATGGTCGTCGCTGTTATCGGGCTCGCGCTATCGCCCGTGGTGCGTCTTCGTTCAGGCTCGCCTTTCATCTGTCCACACTGCGTCTCCTTCCCCTCGTCGCCCCCCCCTCGGACCCGTTGCAATTGGCGCACATTTATGATTAGTGCGTGTCTTGTGTATGAGCCGCGCGAACATCGTTATCTTATCGCCGGCCGTGGCTGTGGCCCCGCTGCATGTCCCGGCACTTTATTTTATTTCAGTAACGTTTTCTTTTCCTCGGCTTCGTTCCCTTTCCCATTCCCATTTTATTTTTTTGTAACGCTCCCCAATCACAGCAGGGGTTTTATTTAATGCCTTGCCGTGTTACCAAAACCGCTGTGATTGTTTGGAAATGTTTAAATGTTGTCATGACAGATGGTCCCCAATGATGATGATGATCTAGAACCTGGAGATCGGAGCGTAGAAAAGCAAACGGATGAATGTGTATTTTGATCAGACTGTTGGAGTAATCAAGATATGAAATATAACAACCATAGGAGTAGAAAGAAACTTACCAGAAGAAGTGTTAGCATCTGCTATACTCTATAAGGCTGTCCTTGTACCGAAAGCGAACTCAGTCATTTCCAGTAGATGAAGGCATACACTATGTAGCGCTCAGTAACTGTGAGGAGTCACAAATCCACAAGGCTGCTCTCGCCCCCAAATAACGGGAACAACTGGCTCAGGCATCAGAGATAACGAAGGTTAGCCAGCTGCAGTAAAAAGTAAAAAACAACAAAATGATGTTTCGAATAATTTTTTAGAACTTTTGCCTTTTTGCGACGCGACCGGATCCGCTTCTCGAAGCCATCGATCGAGAATAAATGATCGTGCTTCCGATGCTGATGGCTACTTGTTGGATCCACACAGACACGCACTCGTACACCCGGGACGATAAGGAGAAAGGAAGGAGTTCGTCTTCTGACGTTTCCCATTTTTTTTTTTTGCTTTTTTCTCCACCGGCGGCCGGGAGACACGTTTTGCAGATTACCGGGTTTTGAAGCCGGGTGTAGATGATGTTGTCGAACCGTGCCCGGATGCACGGCCTTTCTGCAGTTGTTGTGTGGATCCGATTGTGATTTATGTCAAATTCTTGATTCTTACACCAGCGCCTCCCCCTTCCGTCGCTCGCACAACCCCCCCCAAAGGCGAAGCATGATGTCATGTCCTGTGGCTTTGATTAAAATATCCTCCACTGGTCGGCGTACAGCAATATGGATGTATGGTGTTTGCACTGCGGCAACACGAAGTGCAGATAAAACGATTTCTCTGTTTTCCCGCACGTTTCACTGTTTGCTGTAATTCCGTTTGTTTTCCTTTCGCTGCTGCTGCTGTTGCTACCGTTGTTGTCCTCCTTGCATTGCGCTGTACAAACGCTATGAGTTGACTAATTAACCTCGGCTGTGGAGAAGCGTCAGCAGCAGCATCCCGTCTGGGTATCATTTTTAAATTTATCCGCGTGACTCAGTTGGCTGCTCCTCGGTTCGGCTTGCGTTGCTCCGCTGGCGTATGTTTTTATTTTGATTCATTATTTATTTTTCAGTTTTTGATCTCACTGTGCTCACCTTTGTTGCCTGCATCCTTCAAAGAAAGACGGCCCCAATATTTGTGTGTGTTTCTGTTTCCCGGTCTGTTGTTGCTGGTTCAGCTGGAGCTGCAAGCTGCTGCTGCAACTGAAATATTTTCGTTCGGGTTCGCTTTGTAGTAGCTTCAACGCAAGAACATGTGCCGTATTTGAAGAGATCGCACTGCATTTGTGCCATTCGCCCGCTGAAAGTGCAACGGTAATTTTAGACCAGTTGGAATAAGATTCGCCAAAACAAAAAACCAGCAAATCCCTGTATTTGTTAAAACATTTCTAAACATGGTTTATATGCTACACGGGATGTACAAACATTTATGGGTTTTTGCGGAAGAATTGTATGTTAAAAACAGTACAAAATATAATCCAACCGTTGGATTCGTGTGTGTGCTTTCTGTTAACCTTTTCTTTCTCTTTGAGAAAGAACTGTTCCCATTGATTATCATGAAAAGTTGCAGTTGCGCGGCAGCCGAACAAATCGACGAGCTGTTTTCCCGCCCCGCGTGCGACCGTGAATGTAATGAGGAGCTACTGGCACGAATTTTCGCCCCCGTTCCCGTGATGATCCCACTCTTTGTGCCTGGCGGGAGGCTTTTCATTTCATTTTTTTTTCTCTCCCCGCTCACTCCGGTGCGTGCCTGATACTAACTATTTAGTTTGGCCCTTTTTTTCCGTTGGTGTTGTTGATGTTGTTTGCAGTTGTTGGCAACGAGATACTTTAAAAAGCACTGGCACTTACAACACGCACCACACCAACCGGGGAGTTGCACATTGTTGCTGCTGGTTTTAGTAACTATCCCTTAAAAAACACTCCCTCCCATCATCATCATCATCGCCATCACCGTTCAGTGTTTTTTTTTTTGCCCGAAGCAGTGGTGCTGGTGCTGTCGAAACTTTTCGTGCACGACCCTGGCCGTGACTAATCCATTAGCAAATAATGCCCTACGCTTCGGCCAACATGTGACGACGATGAGCGGGTTGTTCCGCCCAACAACCCGCAAATGATGTCGGTGGGATGGGGTGGGTGGTAGGTAAGGGAAAGAAGCGCAAATGTAACCCCGTCGCTGCAAAGTCGAATGATAAAAACCTGCGCACCATATGGCCCTGTGCGTCGAGTAGCCCGAAATCGTAGCGAGTTAAATTAGACTATTATCTTACCGCTTTTTTACCATTTTTCCTCTCTATTTTGTGCATACATGTGTGCGATCAAGTTGATTTTTTTTCCCTCCCATGTTGTCTTAATGACGTAATGGAGTGTAGTTTACGCGAACGGCGGCACATACTGGGCTGTGTCATTCAACGAAAGTAAAAAAAGAAACGCCACAAAATCCGCCGAAAAACACACATTCTTGCATCACTTCCACGATGGTCTGACTGGCCGGAGGCTGATTCAGTTCCGTTCGTTCGAGATCCTCCCGTTCGGCTCGTTGGAACAGGGAATGATCGACAGAAAGGCGGGAGCACAAAAGGAAAACTAATATGACATCTTCCTAAATCCCGACAAACATCCAAAAAGCAACATTTATTCTTCGGAAGGTCCCTTAGCAACACCGGAAAGATGTTGCATGCAGACCGTACAAACCAATTTCAACACGTTATAGCTGCACAGTGGTTAATGCATGGTTTTCTTTTTTTGATTGCCTACTTTTTACCCACGAAGTTTAATTAGAATGAGAATAGTGCATGCAAAAAGCCATCCTCAAAGCTACAAAACAAAAAAAAAAACACCAAAACCTAAGCTACTCAAACCTCCTCTCCAAGCCCGGTAAAATGCTGGTACAACGCTGGCTTTGCTTTGCTTTGGACCAACCAGCAAGCAAATGGGTTACATAAATACGACAACCAGCAAAGAAAAACCGTCGTCCCAACAAGCTTTGAGTTTTTTTTTTTTCATCAGACTTTAGAAACAAAAAAAAAGATGTTTGCATAAAAAGATAAAAGACGTGCTTCTCTGGCGTAATTTCGGGCGCTCCAAAAAGACGGTACCCGAAACCGCTGGGTGACGTAAACGCGCAAATTGTGACCATCGAGCGTGTGATCTGTACGTTTGTCTATGTGTGAGTGTGTGTGTGTGTGTGTGTAGATGTATTTGCCTTATCTTATTCAACAACTGTCGTTTGTTTCGATCCACCGGAATTGTCGTAGCCCATTAAGACATTTTCCACTAAGTTGTCCGTTTTAGTTGATCATTGGCTCAAACAGAGAAAAGCTCTTTTGAGGGTCTTGAGCACTAGGAGAAAGCTGTTGGAGTCCGAACGAATACCACAAGATGTCGATACGTATATGTAATTGATGTGTTCACATAAGATATCTAATTTTTCATCTCGTTCCAAACAGTTCTTTAAGAAAATTATTGTTATAGTACAACGCCCCCTTCTTCTATTCCGCCATAAAAAGCCAAGATCGATAAAATAAGTCCGGTCGGCAACAATGTTCCTTCTTGCAGACGCGATGCCGAAGAAGCACAGCAAGAAGCTCCCAGCTAGCCTTTCCACCTGTGGATGGAAACTGCAAAAATGCATCGATTCAACGTTAGTCTTGGTTTAGCATTTCGTTTTGAAAAGAAAAACACATACCCCGAACGAACGGGCGGTTGCCCTTGAATTTCTTGGCTTTACTTCCACCCGAAGCTCGTTGCTTGCTGTCGCGTAGCAGTTTTTCGTCCTCTGCACGAGAAGAAACGGGACGGCTCGGGGGTTGTTGTTGCGCGGCCGTTTTCTTTTCGTCCGGCAAGGATGCAAGAACGTTTGCGAGCAACGCGGGCCTGCCTGTCTGCTTGCCTTCCCTGCAGTTTAGCGCTCCGGGGGGAATTTGCCCGACGATGAGATCATAGGCGAAGAAGATAGACCTTTTTTGGAGGAAAAGAAAAAACACACACATACACGCAGACGCAACTGCGGCTAAGACTGTGGCAAAGGTGTACGACGGCAAGGAAAAGAAAAGTGAGCCCGGGCGAGATGTTGAGACACCACGGTTGATGCTGCATTTCGTTTTATAGATGGTTCGTTCGTTCAGAACCTTCGCTACGGGAGATTGAAATACGGTCGATGGTTAGGGAGGGCACCCGGGTGTGTGTGTGTGTATGATCATGTCCGTGTGATATATCGCACATCTGCAAGTAGCGCGGCAAAAGAAAACCCGTCATCGTCGTTGGCGTCGTCGTCGTCGTCGTCATCATCATCGTGTTGTGGTGGTTGTTGGACCAAACCGCGAGCACTTTTAGAACCGTCGACTCGCGACTCATCCCCCTGCTGGCAAATGGCGCTGGGCTAATACCGGTTTTCGCGCGGTCTGCGAGCCGGCATCCCACATCCGCACGTCAGTGCTTCTTTAACCCTCGGAGCGTGCGGAACAGTCTCGTGGTTTGGAAAGCGTGCTGTGGTGTGGTGCGTAAGCTCTAGCTGTTCGTGCGTTTCAAGCTCCAGACCAGAACGTCGACCCGTTTTGTGCTTGGTGCTTGCTGTGTGGTTTGTGCTGAACGAAAAGGGAAACCTTTGCAGTGCCATTGCGGGACGGGAGAAGAACATAAACCGAATCCCGAATCCATACGGTCGCTTACATTTGCACCGGGGGTTTTCTTTCCCTAATGCTTGAACAACTTTTTCCGCTAATCCCTTATACGCGGTGTAACGTGCCGTTCAGAGCAATATGGACCAAACCGAAACCTGTACGGGCGATAACATAGAGATTGAGTGAGAGAGATAGAGGGCAAGAGAACGAGAGCAATCGGCGAGGCACATTGTGTTACATTTGACCCTGGAAATAACTCACCTTACATTCCGGCTGCAATTGTGATTCGATTCGATTGACCGAGCGCAGTGGAACGTTTGGAACATTCCATTCCAGCACACAACATTCGATTCCGGCACACAATCGATCCGCCGTACGGTGAATAGCGTCACGGGACGCGGGATCCGCTTCTTTTTGTTTTGTAAAACCGCGGGTCAACGCTGGCCAGCTGCGTGTCACTGGCGTTTCGGCAGCCTTTTTTGGCACACGCACGCAAACTATGGAATATTGGCCCGTTCTGCTAAACGAAGCATCATCATCACTGTCATCATTCCTGCGTAGAGCTCCAAGGGAGCGGTAGGGGGATCGGGGAGCCCCATGTGACAGCGGTACCTTCAAATCACCGTGGCTCGCCTGATCGACGATCGGGTTCCAGCGAGATGTAAAAGATGGCTCCCTGCAACAATGGCGCCCGGTCGCGGGTTGCGCAACGGATGGCCTTGCAGCGATGCGATGCCCTTTTAGGTTAGGTTCGCCTTATTGTTGGCGACTCGAACGGCCCACCGGATCCTTTGCGTGTGTCTGTGTTCTTTCCTTTACCTCTGCTCACAGGATCCTTTTCTCACCTTGGCATAATGCAACCGTGTGCAACTCGATGCCATTTTCTCAATCCAGCCCTCTCTCTCTCTCACTGTCTCTGTCTCTGTCTCTATTGCGCCCTTTGTTCTGGGACAATTGGATGCTAGTCTAAACTGAAGGGCTCAACGACGAGAAGAGACAAGAGCCTGCCGGTGTCCTGTTGGGATTGTGAATTTCGCGTGCCACTGTTAAAGAATAAAAGTTCACATTCGTTCCTAATAAGACGATCCCGGTAGGAATAAAAACTGAAGCACGAGTCCTTCGATCCTCCAGGATCCCTCGGCTGCGGAGCGTGTGTACGTGTATGCGTGTGCTTGAGTACGATCAGCGAGTCTGCGCGTGCGAGTGTGTGTTCGTCTGCATCAATCTCCAATCAGCTCGACGATCAAGAACATCGTCCACTCTCAACAGCTCTCAACACGCGCTGCGCATCGATCAGCTTTTATTTATCAGCCGGGTTGGATGTTAAAAACGTCGTTTTTTATGTTTTAAGTAATACAATATAGCCCTTCCTGTTTGCGAGTGCGTGTGTGTGTGGGTTTCTCCCTTTGCGCTAAGTAGCGAGTGTCACAGTGTCGACCATCGTTTGCCGAAAGTACACGCGTGTCCGGCAGTATAGTGAACAGCATTTCCCCCGTGACGACGTGCCGTTGAAGCAGAGCGAAGTTGACTTACCTCCAAAATGGTGGCCAGCAGTAAAATGGTAAGAACCATCGCGTGGAGCCAAAGGGCGGCAGGAAGGAGGCACGGTACGGTAAAGGTGGATCGCAGGATGCTGAAACCCAGGAAGGCGTGGGTTTCGAAAGAACGCGCGAAAATTGTGTTGGAAAACGAAACGGAAAGCCGCATTCACATTTACATGCAACGGCAGGATAGGGTCAAAACTCGGCCCTGCAAATTCGGCCCATGCTGGTAAATTCCAATGAAGGATCGTAACCGTGTGAAGAAGTAATGGTTGATGCGAGGCGGAAAAAAAAACATGGCAGCTGTGAGAGGCTCCTACCTTTCGGGCCACTCCATCTCAGCATGAATATGTTTGCTAAAAATGTGCTCACTTCCAGGGTATCGTTTCTTTGGACCTCCTGTCAAGATTGTGGCTGCATAACGAAACGCAATGCATCGGCATCGGAAGAAAAGGAAAAAGGGGGAAAAACGCCCTGGGATGCATTTTTCGAATTGAGCTTCTTCCCTTTCTTTTGCAGTGTTCCAACTGCAAATAGCGTCTTTCGTCGACAAACGAACAACGCTATCGCACACATGTTACTTTAAGTTGGTCTCACGTATCTCGGTCAGCTTCGGTCTTTGGTCCTCATCGGGGCTCCAACTATCCAGATCGAAATGGAAAGTCTCCGTATCTCGGTGTGTGTGTGTGTTGGATGGATTGGATCCCACATACGCGGGAGGTCGCCAAGATCGATCGAGCATGGGTGAAACATAAAACGACCCACACATGTGCCCCTTTGTAAATGTGGTTCCATGTGAAGGATAATTTGCAATCTTAAACCAATTTGCATAAGTTACAGAAGAGTCTCCACACAATAAAAGGATTTTTGGCTGCCAATGCCGCCCCATGACTTCCTCTTCTCTACTCCAATCGTAATTTTAAGAGTAAGATGTATCCTTACAAAAGGACTTTTCCCAATCACCTCGAAAGGTTGCTACACTCTTAGCAGAACGACGCTAAGAGCTAATGCTATTAAGAAGATGCAAATGTAGACAGCATTTTATCATCCATTAGCACCAGCCTTGATACGAGCCACTCTGCAGCATCAGTGCAATGCCAAATGAATCGGACGTGCGTGAAACAAAGCGAAGTGTGAAAGCACCTTGTCCGCTTGAGCGCCATTCGCTGCAAAAACGTGACACTTGGATACTGGAGGAATTTGTCTCTGGACTAGCCTTGGCGGTTTACTTGGCGCCACGATCACGTGACAGATGGTGGCTTTGGGCGCAGGGAAGGGCAGGCCGTGGCTACACGATTTGCCGAATGTGCCCGGAATTAGTAATCGATAAACCACACGGAGCCATTCGAATTGGTGAATTATATTTCTCCCTCATACGACACATTTCGCAGATGTATGACAAGGATGTCTATGTGTGTGTGTGTGTGTGTGTGTGTGTACTTTATTTATTATCGCCAGGATTATCAACGGCTCTGGCACTGGGAGCGTGGATCGATCGATTTGATTACGCAAATTGCACGCACGAACAAAAATTATAGTGTCTTTTGCGCGGCCCAGTATCGATTCCCGACCTCTGCTTTCTGCGGCTGACTAATTAAAAAGCAATGGTGCAAGACTTCGCTTCGCAATGAAAGGCATCAGCTATGATATCATCAGGTGGGTTGCGGAGGGTGCAAAAAAAAAGGTACAATTCAAAGAAACATACAGCTGAAATGGCGGCAAATGACGTGTCGTCTTACCTCACACTTCTTCCGATAGCTTTTCCGCATCCTTGCGGTGTGTCGATTGGGAGCCACATATTTGCACCCTGAGCTCACCAGAGCCGCCATTTGTTTGTGTGTTTGTGTGCTTTATGAGTCGAGCAATTTGCACCTTCTTTGCGAAGATTCATCCTACGTGTGGGAAGGGCAAACGTGTGGGAAGGGAAGGGAGAGAAATGCGCACGTGACCGGGAAGGTGTTCGCTGGATCGTCCATTCGGTCAGCCATAAAAAGTGAACTAAAAATAGTAATCGAACACTGCAGTCAAATGCCATTTGACGCCTGTCACAAGCACCCTATTTTTCCTCGAAGTATAAAAACTCCACAAAACACCATCCCAACTCCGCTCTGTTCGGTTCTTATCGGCGAATGGGTTGCCCCCCCCCGCCCTCTCCATCGCCAGTTAATGATGGTTGCGCAAACTATAGGGTTTATTTATCGATACTTCGTGCCTGCCGTTTTACAACTCCTCCAAATCGCCAGAGACACGGTGTCCATTAAAATTCCTGGAAAACTGAACACGTGCAATATACGCCTCCAGCACCTTGGTCGCACATTATGGAATGTGTGACTCGGTTTTCGGTATCGTTAAAGTTGAGTCGAGTCTGTCTAGCATTTGCAATCAACCTCACAGATTCATCGTTTATGAAGCATCGTCTAATCCTTCAATGAAATGTCTTCTACTCTCCATTGCAGATGAACGTGCGCGTCACGACGATGGACGCCGAGCTGGAGTTCGCCATCCAGCAAGGCACCACAGGCAAGCAGCTGTTCGACCAGGTCGTGAAGACGATCGGCCTGCGGGAGGTCTGGTTCTTCGGGCTACAGTACACAGACTCGAAAGGTGACAACACGTGGATCAAGCTGTACAAAAAGGTAGGCGCATCATCCAACGCAACCACCACCCCGCTCTCTCCGGGTAGTTTGTGTGTCGTTTGCATTTTTTTCCCCCATCAGTTGCGATTAACGTTTTATTTTAGGTAGATACCCTTTTTATGTACCTTTTTATAGCAGTAGCCTTTGAAGTAAACCTTGGCTGTAGGCTTGGTGGGGTCAGTTGCGGCGCACAACAATCGAACGAAGCGCGAGGGAGATGAAAACGGTTCACCCCGCCAAACGGTTATCGAAAACGTTCGTTTAATTAGGCTCGCCGTAGCCAGCGATGATCGTAAATCATCCTTCCGGTTTGCTTTAAAGTCACCGGATCAGTAGTAGCCTATTGCCGGTAAAGGAGAAGATGATTAGCAAACCGTCCCGGGAATGTCGAGACGAGGTTGGCGAGCGGAGAACCCAGGAGTGACGATGTCGTTCGCGTTTTCCCGTCGGTGATTAATTGCAATTGTTGTGTGCACAGGTGCTTCAGCCTGACTGACCGGTGCCCTCTCGCTCAACGTCGGTGAGATCATCCACTGTTCGAGGCTGTGACAAATTTTGCCCAGATTGGCTCAACAAGCACGTCCAATCGGTTCCACACAGACCTCTTTTCTTGCCGCTTGCTATTTGTTTTGATTTATCCTGACGAGCGTTTTGGAGATGCAGTAGGCAAACGGCAATTCCAGTTTATGTCTGTTTGCGGCCGGTCTGAGCTGGCAGTTGGCTCGTAGGCTGCAAACCCTTCTCACCAGCTAGTTACATCATGCGGCGAGCGACGCAGGTCTTATCAACCGTCACACACCATTCGCTTGAGAACCGGAAATTACACGCTGCGGATGAGGCTACTGTATATGAGGCTTGACACCTCTCTACCGGTCGCGGTGACGATGATGATGTAGTAGTCGGTAGCGGACTTGGTACTTGAAGTAAATGGCAGTGGTAGTTTCAGTCGCCACGCCCTTGTCTGGTGCGAAGATGGTGTAGGAGCGCGATGGGGCAGTATGCGCACTTTATTTACCAACCTAATTACCATACTTTGGATCGACGGGCCCGTCCCCGGTTGCCAGGGGACCCCTGGCTGAGATAAAAGGTCCTGCTGTGGGGTGGGATTAGATTTATGATTGCAGCATAAGTAAGGTACGGTACCATTTTCCAGAGCCAACGGCCTCAACAAACGAAAACCCATTGGAGAAAACCTAAAACGGTTTGCATATTCCCAGCTAATTAAACTGCAACTAAGGTTTGAGATTCCTGTAAACAGAGCAGAGGAAAAGCTGGAAACAACGAAATCAGCTTTTCTAGGGACCTGTATCGCATTTCGTTACAACGTAGAAGGGAATCATTTATACCACCACAGAATCCAATTTGTCAGTCTAATTTCCCCCCAAAATTTCACCATTAGTTAACTATCGTGCGAAAGGAACCACTTACACGAAAACCTGCCTTTCGGCACTTGAATGGTTTTTATTCTATTCGGCGTTCGTTGGTTAGTACTTCTGTAGCTGGAAAATCCGTGCACGATTCAGGCAGGTTTAGAGGCGTTCTTGTTTTTTTCTGGTTTTGGCTTTGGAGCCCACCGTTAAACCAATCAGTCCGGTTCGCCGCCGCGTATCCGCAAATGTTTTCGTTTTGGGTTGCAAGTTTTTTCAGGCAAAAGCGATTATCCCCATGATCCGGGTCAATCTATGGAACAAGGATTTTTGGTGTTCATGCAATATAGTGAGGGAAGGTTTCTGTGTTCTGTATTTTAGGCTTGTGTGTGTGTGTATGCATGTGTTTTGTAGATTGAATACCAGAACACTGGAATAGATGTACTTAGCACATTTTTCTAGAATTCCGCCCATCTCGAAACATAAAAATTGCTCCTGCGTAGGCACAACGTACCGCCAGATATTACTCCAAGGACTCGCTCGGGCTCGTCCAGTGGTCGCAGTGTCTGACGAACCATTCTTTTCCCCCCGCTTTCTTGCTGCCGCTGGATCGGGATGTGGATTGACAATGACTAAAACATCCACGCCACAATTATGTAAAATGATCGAATGCACTCCCAGCCGGATAACATCATCTGTAAGCATATGAAAAAGATTAGCAAAATAATCAAGCGCAACATTGAGCATCACCAGCATCGGCTGCTGAGCACTAGTCTGCACGGGAGCAACGGGAGCGGTGGTGGCGGCGGCGGAGGTAGCAGCAACATGAACGGGGGAAGTCATCGAACGGCGGGCTCTTCTTCGGCCAACGTCCAAGAGGATACCGATTCCGACGAGGACGATCTGGTAAGGGTTTCCCTCTCACTTGAGCCATTAGGAGGGACAGGAACCACCAAGCGGGTAGAAAGCCAGGAACGGTTTCGGCAGTGTGATGCCGGTGACTCCTAAACCGCGTACTTGGCGTTAAAAGCAGACCCGCCGAAAGTCACATGTGTGTGGGGTAAACGTCGACAGACCCTTGGCAGCTGTTCCAGTGCGCTGAAAAACCGGATGTTTACGAAGACTGTTAGTACCGCCTCCTGCTCCTCCTCCTACCCCGTGGGGTTTCTGTCGCGGAACGAATGTTTGCTGTAAAGCGCGCTCATACGTCTTTTCGTGCTGAGAGCGCTAGCAAGCCAGAAGAAAATAACCTGGTTCGAGGGAGATAAACATTTGAGACCGGTTACGTCACCTACCGGTTACAACTGAAGCAGCACCAGCTTACGGTGCAGTGGCGAAACGCATCATCGGACACGGGCCAGGGATCGTCGTAACGGACGATCGCCATCGGAGCTGGCCTGGGCCAATAGTAACCTTCCCACCAACACCAGACGTCAGGTTGAAGCAGCATTACCTCATAGATCAAAGGTTCTCACGAGGAGGAGACATCCCACGTCATCAGTCCAATATAGCTGCAACCTACCGGTTAAAGGGAAACCGGTAGGCAAGATCTAGCCAAAATTCTCGATGTACGAAGCGGGTGACACCTGCAGCATTCGGAGCCCGGATGCACCGGAATCGAAGTTGGAGTAGGGGCGTAACGTTGGAGTGGAACGAAACCTGTTCGGACCGGAAATAGGCTGGCTGTGCGGCAATGTAATGAAGCGTTAGAAGAAACACCTACCACCCGCTAGGGGATCTCCCAGCCAGCCCCCTACAACAACCGGGGTGGTAGCAGCAATTTATCTGCAGTCTTGAGTTATATTCCGGTTTGTGCTTTCCTTCCTACTTATTTAACGTTTCTTCGAGAGATATGACGCAAACCACCACCACGATCACCGGCGACTGGACAGAGTTTGCGGGAACATGTACTAAATGGCAGAAGAGAAATAAAAAATCATACACCGTACATGCAGATAGGCAAAGAGAGAGAGAGAGAACTGCGGGACGGTGGGGTGGAATGGCGAATGATACAACGGTAATTAAAGAGCAATCATAGATCCAACCATCTACGAAGACGGAGCACTGTGGAGGTACTCTGTGCCGCTCTCGGCAGATACGGTTTAGGTCTCCAGATATTACTATGTCTGATCATGGACGGTTGAGGTTAGTTAGGAAGTCCTAACGCCTCTAACTTTTTGCGATACTCCTAATCTATTGAAACACGTTAAGTTGGTATCTGGTCATTGCCCTTCAGTATAGTACCAATGAAGAAGAAGGAAAAAAAGAGACGTCTAAGATAAGGCGGCATGGATGACGGAGACGTCGACGGGTCATTTGAGGTTTACCTCACCTCCAGCCACCGGAGAGGCAGATTGCAGGTCCAAGGTTCGCACATTTCATTCACGGATCAAGCCTACGCATTCGTTGATAGCTTGCTGATAGCGCCGCTCCAAGTGGGTGCCACTGATGGAGAAGTCTTCTGGTAGTTGCGTCCACGCGCTTCCAAGACTTCTAACATCGCGAGCGTCTATGCCGTTCGTACACGGAAGAGAGTGCACTTGAGTCACTCCGTGTGTGGAATTTCCGGACAGATATCGTCAAACATCAACCTGGATGGATAACGCTCGTCACGATGGAACTCTTCCTGAAGATAGAAAAGGCTAAGAAAAACAACCGAAACCGCCATCGCAAGCAATCATAATTCGTAGTGGACTCTTTTTTGTCGTCATCGCGGAACGAATCGCCGTCCTCCAACTGTCCGTGAGAGGAGACGCTAATTTTGCGAACAAATTAGCACCATAAGATCTTTTTGTACCGGACCACAAACCTCATCATCCAGCTGCGGGGCAGCTACTTGAAGGACAAATTCTTCGCCCCCCCAAATCGGTAGTCGTTCTTTCACTAGGCACTAATTTTCTGTTTTCTGTTTTTACAATACTCTTACTTTACGCATGCTGCATGTTTTTCCTCATCACCTCATCATCGTCGTTTGAATCCGTTGACACGTTGAATGTTGGTGTGCTCTCTGTATGGCATGTGTGTTTGCACACACATCGCGAGCACAGACAGGATCGACACCGTTCTCCAAATGGGTAAAACGAATGTGGGGAGCTACAATGCATATGAAGTACACTGGTTAAATTTTAGCTTTAATACACTGAAAAAGTAAACCAAAACATTGGAGTTACAAGCGAAGAAAATGCCACCTTTCGTTCCTCTCTGACTGACCAATGTTTCTTCGTTCCGCCCCAGGTCATGAGCCAGGACGTGCAGAAGGGCGATCCGCTGCTGTTTAAGTTTCGTGCCAAATTCTACCCAGAGGACGTGGCCGAGGAGCTGATCCAGGACATCACGCTGCGCTTGTTCTACCTGCAGGTGAAGAACGCCATCCTCTCAGACGAGATCTACTGTCCGCCGGAAACGTCGGTGCTGCTCGCGTCGTACGCGGTCCAGGCGCGCCATGGCGACTACAACAAGGGCACCCATATTCCCGGCTTCCTCGCTAAGGATCGGCTGCTACCGCAACGGTAAGATGCGATTGTTGTTTTGTCTCTTCCACTGTAATCCTTCTAACACACACGCACATACACATCTGTGTGTACTGTAGTGTCATCGACCAGCACAAAATGTCCAAGGACGAGTGGGAGAACTCGATCACGACCTGGTGGCAGGAGCATCGCGGGCTGCTGCGCGAGGACGCCATGATGGAGTACCTCAAGATCGCCCAGGACCTGGAGATGTACGGTGTGAACTACTTCGAGATCCGCAACAAGAAGGGCACGGAGCTGTGGCTCGGCGTTGACGCTCTCGGCCTGAACATCTACGAGAAGGAGGACCGGCTGACACCGAAGATCGGCTTCCCATGGTCGGAGATCCGCAACATCTCGTTCAACGATCGCAAGTTCATCATCAAGGTGGGTGCATCCTCCGACACCTCTTCCCCGGCCTTGTATTAATGAATGTTGGTTCTCTTGTTTGCAGCCCATCGACAAGAAGGCGCCGGACTTTGTGTTCTTCGCACCGCGCGTTCGCATCAACAAGCGCATCCTGGCGCTGTGCATGGGCAACCACGAGCTGTACATGCGCCGCCGCAAGCCAGACACGATCGACGTGCAGCAGATGAAGGCGCAGGCGCGCGACGAGAAGAACGCCAAGCAGCAGGAACGCGAGAAGCTGCAGCTGGCGTTGGCGGCGCGCGAGCGGGCCGAGAAGAAGCAGCAGGAGTACGAGGACCGGCTGCGGTCGATGCAGGAGGAGATGGAGCGCAAGCAGGCGAACCTGAGCGAGGCGCAGGACACGATTCGCCGGCTGCAGGAGCAGCTCAACCAGGTGCAGGCGGCCAAGGAGGAGCTCGAGCAGCGCCAGAACGAGCTGCACGAAATGATGCAGCGCCTGGAAGAGACGAAGAACATGGAGGCGACCGAGCGGGCCAAGCTCGAGGAGGAGATCCGCATCAAGCAGCTCGAGATGCAGAAGATCCAGGAGGAGGTGTCGCTCAAGGACTCGGAGACGAAGCGCCTGCACGAGGAGGTCGAGGAGGCGATACGGAAACAGGTAGTTGGGCGCAGCAGTGTATGTATCGCTTCCCCTTCCCTTCTTCCGCGCTCGTTCACGCGCTTTACCCTGCCACTCACCTTTCGTTTCACCATCCGGCACCCCTACCCCCCATCTCTCGGGGGGCGAATAATCTTTCCAACATTCTCTCTAACGTGCAACTGTTTGAGTGTGTGCCCTGTTTTTCTCTCCATCCTTCTACACACGCCCGTGCCCCGATTCGTCTGCACAACCACCGCACACATGTAAACACCGAATACAAATCACAATCAAATCCCCTCAGCGAAACACTCCACTTTGCCACTTGTACACGTAACATTCCTGATGAATCGAAATGGGGAGGATTAGCAACCCCAATATAACCAACACACACTCATTCATACACGCAGCCGAAAGGTTTAGAGAAGGATGCTTGAAAGTGAAAAAAAACCTCCAGCCGAAAGAGTTGGCTCGCGTCCGGATTGTTTTGTGAATGTAAAAGAAAGGATTGGCAGGCTTTGGAGGCAGCAGTTGAACGGAAGGGGAATGCTATGGGTGGGTGGGGGCATTTATTCGTGGGTTGTGTAATTATTTTCTATCGCTTTGTTTTATTGGAAGAACTACTAGCTTCCGATTCGAAGTCGTATCATCTGAACGATTAATTGCACCTCATATATACTCAAAATACTACCTAAATGGTTTGTTTGCTTTGCTATTAAAACTGGCAAATCTAAACGTTGGTGTATGTAAAAATGTTTCTTCCTAATTTGTCAACACAACACATCAATTGAGAATTTCATAATCCTCCATTCATTCATTTTTAGTTTCCACTACTTTTAGTTTGTTGATGTAAACTTCTTTCTGTTTTTTATGGTTTCGTTTTTACAAAAATCGGTATAGAAACTTTGCCCTATAACTATTCATTTTTTTCAAAAAAATTTGGTGATATTCGCCCGAACCATTTGAGGGAACATTGGTTCATTGTTAGTTATCTAATTTCCATTCGTACCGATGCTAAACATATCGATTGTTACTAATTTATTTTCCAGAGTTCTTGTATTTGCGGAATACTTTTACTATAAATGTTTCTGCTTGATCCCCTCCCCCTCCGCCGGGGGCTTTTTCACTTTCGTACTTGAAGTGAGATGTTTTCCAGTGTAACAGAAGTGCGTTGACTTAAATAATCGTATATCATTTCCAGTTGGCGCCGATGCTAAACAAATGTTGGGTGTTACTAATCTGTTTTTCAGAGTGTTTGCATTTGCGGAATGCTTTTCTATTGAATTGGTCTGGGTGGAACCACTGGGGGAAAGGGATTTATACATTCGAAGATGAACAGAGCGAATTTACCAGGGTGTAACAGGTTTGTTGGAACAGACTCGACCGAGTAGCAGTTGGATTTGCGCTTTTAAAAGACATTCTAAAAGTCAATAACACATGAGAGGAAAAGGAGGAGAGATGATTAAACTGTGTTGCTTTGTGTAAAAAAAAAGCATATATATATATAATGCCTTAAATGAGGAGTACAATTTCAATGTTTGTACACCCTCTGTTGGTCAACTTTTTCCAGTATGGTGAGCACTAGATCTTTCATCCTCAAATTGTTGATAAGCAGTGCATCCATAACATAGGATATCGTATAAATTGTAAATATTCAAATGCATACGTTAGATGTTTAGACCTCCAAATTCAGCTATGCTTCGGCCTTTCCAATAATTACCCAATTAGACAAAAGTATGTTTCTTTTCGAAATCATGTTTTCCCCATCAAAATTCTTATGCATTGAAAACCAAACAAATAACTCACGTAGATCGTATGTAGTTACTACTTACCTGCCAGAACACGCTTTTCAATTAACTCTTCTTCAGTTGAATTTACATTTTTGGTTTCGCACGGCGTGCACGATAAACAAAATTTGTGAGTGCACTGGATTTAGTGGCAGTTTACTCATCCCTTTGTTTTTCATTTGTCAAACAACAAAAAACGCACACACAATAACAGAACGAAGCGGCTGCTGCACTCCAGGCCGCCACCACCACCCCGAAGCATCATCACGTGGAGGAGGAAGAGGAGGAGAACGAGGAGGAGCTGATCAACGGCGAGAACGGTACGCAGGATTTCTCCAAAGATTTCGACACGGACGAGCATATCAAGGATCCGGTCGAGGAGAGACGCACGCTCGCCGAGCGCAACGAGCGCCTGCAGGACCAGCTCAAGGTAACGTGTACCACCACCATCACCATAATCATCGCCTGCAAGGAAACCCTCTAACGTTTGCTTCTCCTTTTTTGTTGGCAGGCCCTCAAGCAAGATCTCGCCCTTTCACGCGACGACACGATGGAGACGGCGAACGACAAGATCCATCGCGAGAACGTGCGCCAGGGTCGGGACAAGTACAAGACGCTGCGCGAGATCCGCAAAGGCAATACCAAGCGCCGCGTCGACCAGTTCGAGAATATGTAAGCGGCTTTCGCCACGAACGCAGCAGGCCAGCAGCCAGCCAAGACCACAGCCAGACCCGATACGATGTAGTTGGGTCGTCTCAGAACAACAAGCAACAACCATTCGCAAGGAAACCGAATCACGACAGGAACAACTTACACTCACAAGCAGCGATCTTCATCATCGTCGTCGTCGATGTCCTCGTTTGAACGGGCTGGGGGAACATGTCCCGCACCGTTTTCCCTGCAGGACTTAAAATAAGCCTCTCCCTCCAAGTGAATGTTAACGTGATGGTGATGACGATGGCTGAACGAATCAAAGGATAAGGTGTACGCTATGGAGGATGTAATATGACGTGTGTTCGATTAGGTTGGCTGGCTGGCTGGCTGGCAGGACTACATTGCAGTGGCGCCGATGGGCGATGATGTTAGCGATGTAAACTACTACATACACAGTATATAGAGCGTAGCAGAACGCGTCGTGTTCTGGCTTTGTTTTTTTTTCACCTAGGATTAGTATTGTACGAAGTAATCAAACTACAGACAGATACACACACACTAACACACACACACAAAACACAAAAAAGAGGTTGACACAACAAGCGAGTTGATAACACACATGTTGAAATGATAGAGTAATCAGAAAAATTATACACCACGCTACACTCTACACAGTTAGATGGTGAAATAGGCAGAGGTAGCATCATCGAAGATCAGCAAAATAATAAAAAAACGCTGTAGAAGTACATAACAAATTAGGGAGAGGGTTAGGGGACGCAAGGTGGACTTATGTGTTAGGCAAGAGGATTATACAGTTTAAAATACAGCTACAGACGATTAGTCCAAGCGAGGGTGTTGTTTGGGTATTATGCGGTTAGAAGTTTTGGTTTCTATTTTGATTTCTATTTGCTATTATCTATTTTTTTCTTCCTCGTACGATCCTGTGGTTTACAGTCCATAATTGAGGTCATCATGATTGAAAGGACCGAAAACGACGGTACCTCTCAGTTTTCTCGGCGGGGTCCCACGCTAAAGGCAAAGAAACACTGAAAAAAAGCGAAAAAATGGACAACGTCGAGAAAACTGACAGATACCGTCGTTTTCGTCTCAGCAATCATGATGACCACAAATGTTAGTTTTCTTATCTATACTATATATATATATATACATATATACACACATGTATTTTTGACAATGATAAAACATAATAATTGCCCCGTTTTACGTAGACGAATGAATTATCATGGATGTAAATGGAACTGTCGTTTTACGAAGCTTGGTGTTTTTTTCCTTCTTTCTTTTTGTTTTTTTCCCTAGTAAAATCAATCCTTGCGACCCCGTTGCGTTTTCGTTGCCCGAACATCCTTGGGTCATAGAAGCACAAAATGCCGATGGCTTCATGTCCTGTATTTGCTTTCCTTTGCTTGCATCTTGAACGGCACTTTTTTTCTGTTTTGTCAACGCGCTCTTTGCCATTGTCAGCAAATTCAATCGAATTCAATCGACGAAAATACACCCGATTAAAATGAACGCTCTTTACACTTTATACGTACCACACACGGCTGAATACAGAGAATTCCGGAGGAAAACCCCGTCCAGAATGGGATGAAATAACATTTAAACATATTGATAACACAACGAGCAGCAATAATAAGTAGCAGGCGGGGCTTTTCTTAACCCAACTTCGGCGAAAGTATATGCCCGAGCGCATATTCGACCCCTTTCGTTCGACGTTTGGTACGAGATAGACGCAGAGTTACTATAGAAACAAATATCAGAAAATCAGATGAGCGTAAAATGGTCCAGGAAAATACACTATTGGCTTTGTTACTATATATACCTGGAGGTAGAGCTATATTTGATTGTACTTTGTAAGATGGTGCACTTTTGCAGCAGCATACTGCTGCAAGAGGGGGTGGATAGTTGTAAGTGATGCCAACATCTGTAGAAGAGGGACCGTTGTTGGCCCCAGACACATAAATATATTCTTAAAACAATCAAAAGAAAAAAACATGTGGTTTCCGAATGGAGCGTGTTTGCATCTAGAGTTAACCGTTAATTAAAGTAAGAAAAGTAAGCAAGAGGTTGCGCAGGAACGAGGAAACGCTGGCGCATAGAGAAAAAAAAGCAATAGATAACATATTAAAAGAAGAGCAAGCAACGAGCAAAACATGTTAACTAAGGGTGAGAGAGTGTTGTTTACGAGAATGGTTTTCGAAATTTGCGTTGCGCAAAACCCAAACCCTCTTTAAATTGCAAACGTTCGTGGCTTTGAAGGTTTGCATCCTTGTTTCCTTGTTCGACTTTTTCCCAGGTTGATTTTATTTTATCTGTATTATTATGCCGTACATTTTTAAACTAGAATCTTTCAATTTGGCTGCAAGAAATTCCGTTTATTTTTTGTATAAGATATAAGAAGCACCTTTATACCTTAACCAAGTCGCGAGATTGTGAGTGCACCGTGCGGGAGCCGCAGAAAAATAAAATAGAAACAAAAACGTGCTTGTTCAAAATATATCGTTAGAGAACGAGGATAAACACCTCTGTATTCCTTAGTTTGATAGAGAGATGGGTACCGGAAAAGGAGAATAAATTACAAGCAGATAGAAAAACACACAAACACATTACCTACCATCCATTAAAATAACTCGACGCGCGTATAGGGACTAAGGGTAATCAAGTAATCAAATTGAAATCGGTCGCAACTAGCCTCGAAATAAAAAAAAGGAAAAAGGAATGTGAAGAACAAATGGTCCTTCTTTTGCTGCAGTGAAAACCCCACAAAATAAATCAATCCCTTGCCGAGCTATAGGCGAACCCGCCAAAGCATGAAAGTGAACGAACAAAGCGTAAATAGACTGGAGAACGCGTCTGCCTTCTGTGTGGGAAGAATCAAAACTAAACGCAATCGACGTAATTTCAATAAAGTATAAATGAAACTCTTGGTAAAAACTTAAAATCAAAAGCAGGTTTGGAGATGTTAATTGGATGAGCGAAGAACTATCTAAGAAAGTAAGATCGAGAAAGTGCAGAAATGTGGAAGTGGTAGATAGGAGGATAACTTTAAACTATCAGCGAACAACATACAACAGCGTAATTATAATCTGCCATTTTGAGTTGGTTTAATGATTATTTTAGAACGAAAAGATAAGCACACACTTTAATTTGCATGACACGAGACAACTGACACTGATGCACACAGGAACCCAACACACGCCCGTTGCGAGCCCATCTTTATATTATTCTTCAATATATTTACCTATATTAAAAACAAAACGAAACACATACCCCCTACATATATTAATTTCCGTGCATATAAAAAGGCTGAGAGATCGGAAAAAAGGAAAAGTCGAGTCGAGGATACGAAGGAATACAAAGCTGCTCGCAAAGGTTTAAGCAAAAACTTCCGAAGGTGATAATAACGATGCCTAATTATGAAGTAATTATTCGTTTGGTTTAAAAAGTTCTAATGTTCGTCGACGTGCTTCCTCCACCTTTCGTTTTTGGTTTGTTCGTTTCACGGTTGAGGTCTGGTTTATTCTGTTTTCGTTTGAATTTATACATTCGCTTCGTTTGTCCCGTTTGCACATTGGGTTTGTTGATTGCGTTAATTATTCTTCTTCGTTATTGGCATTTGGTAGGTATCAGAAACATACGAGCATGATTTGATCTAATGAAAAGAAAAGACAAGCGCGATGCGTCAAAAATATCCGTATAAAGAAATGTGCATTTGATGTGCAAAGAGATACAAGAACAAGCTGAAAGCCACAAACCAGACAAGACTAATTCTTTGCCTAAGCGGTCGCCGCTTCTAGTGAGAGGGGAAAGTTAGCAGAGCCGAGCTGACTTATTCTAAAAGCAACGTTTTTTGTACTAGCTCTCAAATCAAGGATAGGATTAGCTTTTTGGTGAACCTCTCACTGGCTTGTCAGGACGCGAGGAAATTCAAATGAGAAGAAAACGAGTACCAGTTTGTAACACCGTATGCTTATGATCGGATGAAACATGGCAGGGTATGTTTTTGTACGATACTTTTCCGTCGGCCTGCCCTTCGCGCGCTGGCTTTAAAAGCGCGGTTTAAGACAAGCTCTGGTGATTGAAGATTAGCAGAACGAACCGATTAGGCGAACCGAACAAAGTATATTTTTTGATAAACTGCTGATGGTAGAAGTAACCGGAAATAGAGCATAGCGATTGGTACGGTTTGTTCAAAGCAACTCAAATCAATTCAATCCCGAGCAACGAATGTCGAGGGCGGCCGAGATATATCGTCCGTTCCGACCGGGTGATGGTGATAATCCGTTTAAGCGATAGACAGTAAACAGAAAGAAATAAATAAAATTAAACTTAGCTGCGTACCACTGAGATGATTTTCGATTTTTCAGCCGAATTCCTTCCATTTCAATCCAACCCGTACGCTTCAGTTAAATAACATCTTTATTCGTAATATATGTTGCTTCAACGCTCCCTCATCAACTTCCTTTCAAGTAAATACATTATCCATGTGTGTGTGTGTATGTGTTTTTTTTCTGTTTCGTTTTGTTTTGTTTTCCTTCAAATAATATGCTTAACTTAAACAATAAGTGTTTTCCCTATTTGGCTCGTAAGGTTGGTAGTGGTTTAGGTGCAATAATATTATTATTATTATCATATTACAACTCCCTTTGCTCGAGGCGTTGCTGGTGATGCGGTAGCTATAAATCGAAACGCTATACGATAATATATCTTAATAAACCGATAGAAGCCGTCAGCAAGGAAAACGGGATGGAACGGTGCCATCTTGGAGGATCAAGAACAAGAGGCACTAACTAACTAACCGCAAGGCCAAGCGCAAGCGGAGATTTCGAGAACTTCTGGAGAATACTTGCGTCCTGCCTTGTGCTTATCGAAGGCAGCAAACATCGGGCAATACTGTTCCTTTGCTTGCAATGCGGAATGTTGAACCCTCTGTTTTGCGTGACGGGAACAAGCAGCTTAACGTTCCGTGTCCCCAATGTTGGCTTTGGTTGGGCGGAGCTTGAGGGGGGGGGGGGTGGAGGGCTGCTGTTGTTTGCGTCGCGAAACGGTGGCGGATCGAATGGTGAGCGTAAGAAACTATAGCTATCAGTAAGAAACGTGTTTTCGAATGATTTCATTGTTTTGTTTTCTAAAACAAAACCACATGTGTGAAGAAACTATGCAGTGAAACTATTTCACCAAAAAAAGGCAAGCTAAAGTATTGGAGGAATGCTCCGAATAAATAACTGCAAAGGTAAAACAAATGATGGAAGAATCGATTAGCAAATGGTAAGAATCATAAAATATTTCAGCTTTTGTTTTTCAGCAATTTCGATACTCTATCTACTCCTCCAAAGGAATGGAATAATCCTAGTATTTTTGTAAGCCGATGCTCTTGGAGCCACCGTTTTTGGAACTAGAAAAAAAGGAATCGTGCGCCAGTTGTTGAACAAGATCGTAGTAGAGAGATTCGCATACTTGTTCTTGTTTGTTTTGCTGCGTTTGCATTGCAGAACATATTAAGCGAAAACAAACATGAAACATTTGAATGCTATTCAACAACGAACTCAGATTGTTTATGGAAATGAGGGCCGGAAAAATAGCGCATGAAGTTTAGTAACGGTAATAAAATTACAACTACAGCCGAATAAAGTGATGAAGAAAAAAGCCCGTTTTGCACAATAGAGATTCAGCATTGGGCGTTGCGATTGAGAATCGCCCCTAGGGCACAGGGTTTTGGAAAGCAAACCAGCTCGGTGGTGAGATGGGAAATGGACATCTGGAAGCACATCTCGAACAAGGGCACCGTTGGCTGTAGCTGTGTGTGAGTGTGTGACCTATGCTTTTTCGTTTGGTTCGGTCAGCGGTGCATCGAGATCGGTGACGGCAACGGTGACGGTGGAGGAGATGTCGGCGTTGACGTGCTGCTGGCGCAGTTGCTGCTGTTGCTGTTGCTGCTGTTGCTGCTGTTGCTGATGACGATTGCGTTGGAGGCGCTGCGGTTGGTTGCTGGCGAGATGGGAAAACTCGTTCATGACGGCGACGTAGGTGGAGTCACCGCCGGTGTAGGAGTCACCGTCCTCGCCCGAGCCGATCTCGTCGTTCAGCAGGGTGAGCCGCAGCAGCGTGACGATGTCGGCGTCCTCCTTCTCGACCGCGATGTCGATCGGCCGGCGCCCGTCGACGTCGGCGATGTCGTACTGCGCCTTGTGCTTGAGCAGCAGGTAGGCCTGGGCGGCAGAACCCTGCTCGGCGGCGAGATGGAGCGCGGTGCGGCCGTGCCGGTCGGTCGCGTTGATGGAGGCGCCGTTCAGCAGCAGGAACTCGCACGACATGACCGAGCCGGACAGGACGGCGGCGTGCAGCGGCGTTCGGTCGGCGTCGTCCGCGTTCACCCAGCTCTTGTCGGCGCCGAGCGCGAGCGCCTGGCTCATCACCGGCAGGTTGTGGCCGCTGGCCGCCTTGTACAGTAGATAGTTGGGCGACAGACGCTCGAGCTCCTCGCACGCCATGATTGCGTTGTCCTCCTCGCCGCTGGTCGACTCTTGGTCCGAGTTCAGCAGCAACAGGTCCTCGTCCGGCAGGTGGTGGTCGTTGGTGAGGATGCTGTCACCGATCAGCAGGATGTCGGCGAACTGTTTCGGCACCAGCTCGCCCCGCACGTCCTTCTCGTCCGCGTCCGGCACGGCCCGTGACCCACCCGGCTCTCCATCATCCTCATCTTCCAGCCGCTCGCAGCTGTCGGCTTCTTTCTCCCGCTCATCGTCGCCGTCGTCGTCGTCATCGTCATCCAGGTTGGTGACTGGAACGGTCGTGCCGCTGGGGGCCACACCTACGCCCCGGTGCGGGCGTCTAAGCAGCTGACGGTAGCTGCGACGGCGCAGCTTCTTGATGCTCCACTTCTCCGGGAACTTTGAGCTGTCCGCGCCGATGCTCTTGAACGACAGCGTCGACGACGAGGTGCTACTGTCGTCCGGCAGGCCCACTGGCAGCCCGCCGAGCCCCTCCAGCGGCACCACGAACCGCCGCTCGATGTACTTCGCCCGGATCCACGCCTCGCGCACCGCGATCTCGCAGTTGTCCGTCGCGCGGTCGAACCGCGCCAGCCGCGCCGTATTCCCCTCGTACACCCGGTTGATCACGTCGTTGCCGAGCTCGATCATCACGCGCAGTATCTCCGGCTCCCACACGTCCAGCGTCAGCGAGCGCACCTTGCTGTAGTGCACGCCCAGGCTCCGATGCACGCCTGAGCACGCGATGCACAGCGTGATACCGAGATTGATCGAGGCCCAGCGCGGATCCGCGTTGCCGCAGTCCGCGCACCGCGAGTTGCCCGGGATCTTCAGCATCTGGGTCCAGTTGCTGTAAAACACAAAGCAAATCATCGATTGAGACTCCAAAAACAGGGGTCAACACACAACTTGACGCCAGCCATTTGTCTTGGAATTATGATTAGTGATCCATAAAACCGTTAAATCTGTCAAAATCTATCTGAACATGAATAAACCATTTGGAAGTTCTCAACCAATGCATGAACAACCCTATAACCATACAAAACTGCAACTGCACACTTACATTTTCTTGTAGCCTTTCCGGGTGCCATCGGAACCACGGCTTGCCCGGTCGCGTCCGCCCGCATCTCCTCCGCCCCCATCCGCCGAACCGCGCGAGTACTCTCCTCCTCCTCGGGCACCCCCGCCCGCTCCTCCCGCACCTCCACCGACAGCTCCGCCGCCACTGCCGGCCCCTCCGCCACCACCGCCACTAACGCCGGCCCGGCCTCGCATATCGTTACTGTACGGGCTGTTGTGCTGGATGGCGGAATCGATGCCCTTCTGCAGTGCCCTGATCCACGCGCTCATCATCGCCTCCGAGTCGGCTTGCAGGATGTGCGATCTGCAAAGTGAACAGGGTACCAGTCACAAAACAACGATGAAGGTGTGCACCGAGCTAGCTTATCAAAATTTGCAATATAATACAAACTACTATTCGTCTCAATTGCGCATTATTATATGCCTTATATGTCCTATTCGATGCTTTCAAAACATGTATTAGCTCGCATTACAACTTAACAAATCGGATACACAATGTTTACAGAACATAATAACGGGCAAGTAAAGATAGAGAGGACACGAATGGGACTTACTTGGTCGGTGAAATCACCTCAAAGCAGAAGCGTCGATCGGAGTCGGCCAACGGGCGCACGGTGCAGAGCCGTAGATCCTCCTCCATCACGGTCGGCTGCTCCTCGCCGGTGCGCTTCCGGTAGAACAGCTGATTATCGCGCATGCAAAACCACCGCCTGTTCCAGGTTTTGAACGCGTTCGAGGTGCGCTTGAACAGGTAGCCCTCCATGTAGCCCGGATGGCGGTGATCGCTTCCACTGGCGCTACCACTTCCCCGGTTGCCACCACCACCACCACCGTCAACGCCACCTTCCGACTCTGAATAACTACTCCCGGCCAGCGTGGGGTCACCGTCGGAAGGATGATTGTCACCACCGTCGCCTGTCCGGGCCGCGTCGTTGACGCACATGTGCCGGTTTTGCATGTGCTTGTCGAGCACACCGTACTCGCTGCGCATGAGACCGATCTCGTCGACGAGCGTCTTGAAGAACGAGCCATAGTCCTCACACAGGTCCGAGCCCTGGTGGAAGTAGGTGCTGCACGCCTGCAGGTAGCTCAGAAGCGTCGCCAGTATCTCGTGGCGCTTGCGGTTCTGCAACAGCGTGATGTAGTTGACGTAGTCGAGCGCCGTGTGATTGAAGCAGCTCTTCGTCGCCGATAGCAGGTTCTCCGCCTCGACGATGTCCGCCGGGCGGCCGCGGCTGACCTGCGAGTTCTTGTACACGGCCGCGTCCAGGTTCTCGGACACCTTGGCAAAGATCTGCCGGTACTCTTTCACCTCACGGATGTCGCGCTTCAGGAAGCCGGTGAGGTCCTTCAGCACAGTCCGGTTGGCCTGATCGAGCAGCGTCGTATGAAACTTGTTCATCTCCTGCAGCAGCTGGATGAGCTGGGCCAGCGCGTTCGTCGAGTTCTTGCTGTCCTGGAAGTGCCGCTGCAGCTCCCACAGCGAGGTGGCGAACGTGCTCTGATGGCGGATGTACTCCTTGCCGCTGTCCACCGCCGCACTGCAAGCTTTGATGATCTTCTCCAGCCGCACCTCCAGGTGCTCGATCTCGCTCTCCTCCTGCTCAAGTCGCAACCTGAAAGGAACCAAAGCATGTAGCAAACGCGCAAGAAGCATGAGTCATCGTTGCGCGTTGCATTTGCTTTCTCTAAACCGTGCGTCACCCCATCATCGTGCAGCGTGCGTCTTTCTCGCCACGTTTATTATGCTCTACATTACATCCATTCCCCTCACCCTCTTCCTGCCACTTTCGCTCTCACCTGAACTTGGGCGAGTCTTTAAGACACTCCCCGAAATCGATCTTGCACTGTGCCATCGTTCCGGACCACTTCTTTTCTATTTGGCAGCAACAGCTACGACGATATTTACGATTGATAGACAAAACCGTTGATTGTTGGGGTCATCAGCGCACGGCGAGCCTCGGCGGTATGGGGATTGACTTGTCGCTGATCGTACTTGTCCGTACGGTGTTCGGGTTACAGAAAGTTGATGGAGCTGTTCGCAGTGTAATGCATGATTAAGACCATCCCGAAGGGCCTCGCTCAAAAGGGCAAACGGCTGGGGAAGGGAGAAAAGCGTAAAAGATAACGTGCACATTGAAATGAAAGCCACTTTTTGCTGCGAAACGGAAGTGCGATCTTTGCCGGTTGCAGCTGTCGATACGATACGTAGTCTGATATCTACAAGATGTAGCAACGATTGATGAACTGAATCCATAGGATACTATTTCGTCTCCATCGAAACCTTATTCATTGGCGATCGGGTGTTACAGAGGAATACACCCCTTCACCTCCTTCGATTTTCCATTTTTTCCCTTTTTTCCACTCACGAGCCTACTTCTTCCGGCTGCACACACATTGTTTGTCATTGCGCTGCCCTGATGGGGCACACGCACACTTGAATTCCCTTACTACGGTACAATTCCGTTTCGATCAACTAAAAACAGAAGTTATAACATGTACGATAGGGTACAGCTATGAACATCAAAGCAAACAGTCGTTTTTTCGCATAGCAAAACAACGCATATCATAGATCTGTTTCAATATGTAAATAAGCTGCAAAGGTAACAATATGTTTTATGATCGTGTCAATGGCAAGGGCCACGATCTGTTTTCATGATTGGTTAGACCGACTGTGCAAACTATTATCAAACGAGCCAACACAGATCGTACGATACAATTACGTTTTTACACGTTCCTTGAGCTGACTTCGGTTCCCTGGGTACGTTGTGCAGGTACGAGTTGTCCCCATCGCTTCTGTCACAACACTTCCGTTCCGGTATGCTTGGCAAAGTCGTACATTCGGAAAGATGCCACATCTGCCTTGGCGCAATCTATTGCAACTTCCCGGTACTTACTTACCAGACGGCCGCACCTCCCACCTTACAACACACTTTGATTGTTGGCAAATTTGCGAAGGAATGGTTTCTACGTCATTCACAGGAAGATGTGCTTACCAAAATGTAGATCACCGGACGGACCGGACGGACCGGACGTTGGACACAATTATATCACACGAACGAATGGGCGCCTTTTGCTATTCTTTTGCAAACATTACTTCAAAGGCACAGAGGTATTAAAACAAAGTATAAACACAACACGATGGCGCACGTAAATCCACGTCCGAACTGTGCGATGAACAAAATGTTACTGACTGATCGAAGTGCTACGCATTGACATATGTCATTATTATTTGTAACTCTTGTAACGGGTACCAGGCGCACAGCAAAACAGGATTTTAAAATTATTTTTAAGAATCTTAAAATGATGCCGCTATTAGACAATGGTTTTTTCTTTTTTTTCTAGTTTGGGAGATAGTGACAAATTGTGTTTGAGAGAAATATTGTAGCCAGGAAATATGAAACAAGTTTTTATCGATTGATATAACGTGTGTAACACGGTTACACTCAGCTGTCAAAAGTTTTTTATGTTTTAATGCAATTCAATAATAATCAAGGATTCTTATACAAAACTTTACATGATTAATTAAGATTAATTTACAATTAAATTATTCAAATGTTCATTCATTCTTATTTAGTAACATACGCGAAACTGATTGACAACTGCTTGTATCGTTTCAGTAACGTATGTAACACTACATTGTCAAAAACGATTTGTTGATGTTTTAACACGCACTTGTGCAAATCTACTAAAAATTAATTGTTTGTGCTCATAGTTTCGTATAGTTTCAAGTTTCGCCGGGGTACAGTATTTGTGTTTTATCATCAGTGCTATTCGACATCAAAAGTTAGCAAAGTTAAACATTTATTAGAACTGCATTCATGCACCATCAGAGATCTTACAACCATCATAGGAAATGCAATACTCGATCCGAACGCTACCTGTTGCTCGTTTCGTTCGAACGCATCCTACCATGGCAACTTTTTGCCATCGTACTGCAGAAATCCGGCATTGTGTGACTCATTGAGGGAAAGTAATGTGTTTACCATGCCAGTGCAGCTCTGCTCCACCGTCAATGGAGCCTTTGTGCCACCCATATCAGTTTGGACCCAACCGGGGTGCATCGCAACGGCCATAATTTTGTTCGCCTTCAGATCAATGCTCATGGACTTAGTAGCTGCGTTCAGTGCTGCCTTCGAAGTTCGGTATCCGTACAGACCGCCGTCTACGTTTGCCTCAATGGAGCCGAGAATCGAGCTCATGTTGACGATGCAGGCGCGATGCGACCCGACCGATGCATCTTTGTTGCCTTCCGATGCTTTCCGCAGCAACGGCACAAACGCCTTAGTCATCATTATCGGCGCCACCGTATTGGTGACGAACGTGTCCACCAGGTCGTCGCTTTTCGTGAAATTCAACCGAGTCGACTTGGGAGAAATACCGGCGTTGTTGAATAGCACGTTCAAACCGTCTCCCTGCAGGGCCGATTCAACGGATTTGGCAAACTCCTCATAGCGGTCGAAATTTTTCACATCTGTAGGTAAACAAAGTAATACAAAATTAATAATGTTTAAAATCGTCTCACGCCGTCTGTGCCTTACCAAATTGCAAAGGGATGATGCTGGAATGCTGTTTGGCCAGCTCTAACAGCTCCTAAATTTTAAAAAAAGATTTAAATTAATTCTTTGACAAGATAGAACTCTACAACAGTTAACATATAATAACCATAACCGGTTCGAAACCGAAGCGTTACTTAAAGAAGAACTCTACAACAGGCAAAACTCTACAAAAGTCATAACCGGTTACGAAGCGTACAGGTTAGTTTTCACGAGCGCCATTGCGACTCTACGTACGCTGTGACCCCAACATTTTTAATGGTGCTTCACAGGAGCCGGCGCGTATAATAAATACAACTACGATATAGCTCCATCAAACGCGAGTCGAGTGAGTTCGATAGAAGACGTACAGTGCGGAAACAGCACCAACAGTCCCGGCAACAATCATCCGTCAACTTCAACATCACATTCCATATTGGTGTTCATAACCTAACCCTAGTGCGGCAGAGTGTGCAGTGATAATTGGTAAAACCGTCGCTAAACAGTGAAAGCAGTCTCTAAAAAGCGAAGATATGGCGCCTTTGAATCGTAAGTTTTTCGTACACTGTGATTATTTACTAGTTGTGTTCTAGGTTATGCATGACTTTGCATGTTTGTGCAATAGTGCTTTCAATAGGATCACTTGCACAAGGTAGCAAGATGGTCGAGTTCTAATGAGCAAAATAGCGATTCGAAGAAGGGAAAGGGTGAGAAAAGGGGTACAATTACAACCTACTTACCCCCGATGTCCCCGGATCACGATATGTTGCAATGATGTGTGTGGGACGCGAGGTCGGCAACCCAACGAGAGCCTTAACAAGTCCCAATCCGAGGCCACGGTTGCAGCCGGTAATGAGAATGCTCTTCATGTTGTGATAAAGATGTCCGGTTATGGAACGCCGGGAAATATTGCCTCTGGTAGAGAAGACGATCCGGTACTGCTGGCTTATCTTCCGCTGTTTTCCTCGCTTCCAAACACCAGCCTTCACTAATTGCTGGGAGTGACGTAACGTTGTGCAATGTCTCTACAACTCAAGTAAACTTTTAGTTCCGTTCCACGCAGTTTGAAATTAGCCACAGAATAGAAAACTATCAGCCATTACAATATCTTTCCGATTGTTTGGACGAAGTGTGGTGGAAGGCTACAAGAAACGGTCAGAGCAGCGACGACTGGTCCCGTAAAGTGACAAGCAAACGCAGCCTGGCCATCTCATAAGACGTTTCGCTCTCGCTTCAATCATGCTTGGCTACTCTTTTATGTCTCGAATGGTCCATCATCGAAATTCACCAACACTCACGACAAGTCCATGCTAGCGGTCCAAAGCATTAATGTTTTTTTTTTCATAATTATGAAAATGCCATCCGCTAAAAGTTCCTAATTAAGGTTTTTCTTGTGTAAAATGGAATCATATGAAATCATCCCACCTACTACACTATCTTGTGACATTGCACTTATCTTTCCTCATCGTGCATGATTAAACAATAATGATTCAAATGGGCCCACTTGATGGGCTTCCTTGGTAATCACGAAAGCTGATAAATGATATCAATATCGTTTGCGTACTCGGGTTGCGGCAACTAAACTGCACAATAAACCTAGCAACATTCGTCCGCCTGTTGAATGGATGCCAGTATCGAGAATTACAATTATGGTACGGGAGTTTCATAAATACGATCAAAGTGGTCTATCAGATTGAGGAACTGATTGAATCATTGTGAAGGGAAGCAAAGGGTTGAAGTGTGACGCTTCTCGTCCGTCGATAGATTTGTATTGATCGCCATATGATTCACAATTCCAAGCATGCTATTCGTTTGTTCCCTCCATCTGTTGGTGGAATACCCTCGGTTACTAAGCAACCAGCGGCAACGTCATGCAGCAACACACATTCCAATGCGCTCGAGGCTTACAGAGTCCTACTCCAGTTCGAAGGCTTTTTAGAGTGTTAGAACCCACGCTAATGGCTTTCAAATCACACATCCGACGATAGGGTGGTGTTTTTGCAAGTCATCCTAGCCGGCACGTTTTCCCAGTATGTCTTTTCCACGCGAGAAGCTTCTCGAATGGATCGACGGCTGCTAAATGGCGGAGACATCATCATGCACATCGTGTGATTTCCGGAGGGAAACACTGACGAAATGATTCACTCGTACATAACGAAAAATATTTCATCTGAAGGCAGGATTATCAGTCTCATGCTGTTCATCTTTCTGCCATGATGAAATAGAGTCCTATGAAATTACACGGTACAGCTACATAGCCTCAACAATCGCGTTACCAAACAAAGTAAGCCTTGTTTAACTTACTCAGCAATACAATGTATCGAAGGCTTTAAGGTCTAATGTATCAAACCAACCTATTAAGCATCTGTCTGCGCTTTTAGTTATTAATTTTTGAAATTTATGCTGTTTTTATTCAAGGCGTATGCTACCAAGACGTATGCTACCATGCTTGTGTACGTGCTGATCGGTCAGCATACTTTAGTGTGTAGTTGTACAACCGGTGAACCGCTTCAAGGAACGACTGTCATTTTGTCCGACATTTAGAGCCCTTCGGCGGTGTGCCAATATTGTTGTTTTTATTTTCAAAGTTTCGCGCTTTGTAGCTAAAAGAAGTGATTTTAGGGCCGGCCGGCTATGTCTCTTCTTATAAGTGTCTCTTGTTCCCAGTGATGTGATGGTAAAAGGAGAAAATCGTTTCCTGTACGCGAAAGACCTGATGCAACACCGCCATTGCTAGGCTTAGTTATTCGTGCTGAGACAGCCGGCACGATTGGTTGAAGTTCGTGAGCGATCCGAAGAAAAAGCGAAAAAGTTGGACACTTTTTGTGAAATCGAAACTGTGTACAGTGCCGTCACATTTTTGGCATTCGTTACGACATTTTGTGCGGTTGCAAGTTACGACAGTTACTTCAGGGCGATTGACAGCTGGAGTACCCTGCGTTTTCATTTCATAACAACCAGCGAAAGCTAAAAGAACCGCAAGGAGAGCATAAGAAAGCACGAACACCAGCAAGACGCCAAACATGACGGTGGCCATCCTGACCAGACGTGTGCTGGGCTTTATGACTGTACGGCAGGTTCGATATTTCCGTACACAGTCTACAGCGATGTTTTCGAGTGAGTTCAACATGTTTCTAAGGTGTTTCCTCTTTCCTTAGTCGAACGAATCTTGAAGATAAAGTGCACTATCATCTTCTTCATTTGTACCCGAATAGAGTGTGTGCTTGTGTTATCGCCTCTCATTCCCGCACACTATCAGCTGACGCTTCATTTCCTTGGCACCACATTTCATCTGCTGGACGTTATACCCGGATACATCTTTGTAAAACTGTTAAAATGTAATTAAACTCAGCAACGCGTAGCAAATCGATTTAAAATGTCAGTAATCGAATCGGCATCCTTTTGCTTGGTCGTGTCACGGCGTTTACTTTTGCTACAATTGCTGCATTCTTTGGCACCGTCATCATCGAAATGCCCAATACGCGTTGGTTAGTAGCAATCTTTTGGGAACGTCCGAGTATAAATGCGGATAAACATTTGTCTTTAACCATTTAGTATATTATTTCAACAATTGCTAAAACAACATCAACAACACCAAAACTAACTATTGGTTCATTCTTTCGCAGAGGAAAACTTCGATTATGATCTGGTGGTGATTGGAGGCGGTTCCGGTGGGCTTGCCTGCGCTAAACAGGCCGTTCAGCTGGGAGCTAAGGTGGCGGTGCTAGACTACGTGCAGCCGTCGCCACGCGGAACCAAGTGGGGCCTCGGTGGAACCTGTGTGAACGTGGGCTGCATTCCGAAAAAGCTAATGCACCAGGCGTCGCTGCTGGGTGAGGCGATCCATGATTCACAGCCGTACGGATGGCAGTTTACCGACCCGGCCTCGGTGCGCCACGACTGGGAGAAACTGACCGAGTCGGTACAGAATCACGTCAAGTCGGTCAACTGGGTGACGCGTGTGGACCTGCGCGACCAGAAGGTGGAGTACGTGAACGGGCTCGGTCACTTTAAGGATGCGCACACGGTGGTGGCGGTATTGAAGAACAAGACGGAACGCGAATTGCGCGCAAAACACGTGGTCATTGCGGTCGGTGGCCGACCCCGCTATCCGGACATTCCCGGTGCCCTCGAGTACGGCATAACGAGCGATGATATCTTCAGCCTGCCGCACGCCCCCGGCAAGACGCTGTGCGTTGGTGCCGGTTACATCGGTTTGGAGTGTGCCGGTTTCCTGAAGGGACTGGGCTACGATGTGAGCGTGATGGTGCGATCGATTCTGCTGCGTGGCTTCGACCAGCAGATGGCTACGATGATTGGCGACTCGATGGTGGAACGCGGCATCCGCTTCCATCACCGCACACGCCCGCTAGCCGTTGAAAAGCAGGCGGATGGGCGCCTGTTGGTGCGTTACGAGACAGCAACCGAGGACGGGCAGACACAGACGGGCGAGGAAGTCTTCGATACGGTGCTGTTCGCCATCGGGCGTCAAGCGGAGACAGGTACGCTGCACCTAGAGAACGCTGGGGTTGCCACGGCCGAAGGCGGCAAGTCGGATAAGCTGGACGTGGCCATGCCGGACCATCAGACCAACGTCCCACACGTGCACGCCGTCGGTGACGTTCTGTATCGCAAGCCGGAACTGACGCCAGTCGCTATCCACGCGGGCCGCATCATTGCACGCCGGCTTTTCGGCGGATCGGACGAAACGATGGACTACCGCGACGTCGCCACCACCGTCTTCACGCCGCTCGAGTACGGCTGCGTCGGTTCGAGCGAGGAGGACGCCGAAGCGGCCCACGGCAAGGATAACATCGAAGTGTACCACGCCTACTACAAGCCGACCGAGTTCTTCGTGCCGCAGCGCTCCGTACGCTACTGCTATCTGAAGGCGGTGGCGCTGCGCGAAGGCGACCAGCGCGTACTCGGTTTGCACTTCCTCGGCCCGGTCGCCGGCGAGGTCATCCAGGGCTTCGCGGCCGCCCTCAAATGTGGGCTCACGATGAAGGTGCTCCGCAACACGGTCGGCATCCATCCGACGGTCGCGGAGGAGTTCACGCGGCTCGCGATCACCAAGAGCTCCGGGCTAGATCCGACTCCGGCCACCTGCTGCAGCTAAACTGTTTCTCCTTCACCTTGTATCGCCTTTCCTCGGAAGACCATCGTCCGTTCAGAATAGTAAGGGCATGTTAACAATAAGGAAGGAAAAAACTCGCAAAACACGAAATCAATCACATGAGTTTAGATACAACACAGGGAAAGGCAAAACGAAGCATGGATAGACGAAACTTAAATTTATAATAAAAGATTGCTATAAGATAGCACCGAACACAGACAGGGACAGCTGCACAGGAAATCAAATCAACGTTTACAGGACAGACAGGTGTAGTGTGTGTGGCCCGGAGTGTACGAAAAGCGGATACAATTAGGTTTGGTTTCCTGCTGGTTTTTGTTTCTTCGTCCTAATTGGCATCATTACCAAGGCTCAATCAAATTGAGCATATGTGATCTACAAAGAAACAAGAAGACGAGAATGTAGCAAGCAAAACACACTATCCGCCCATTCGCCGATATTTTAACTAGCTTTTCTCAAACAACACACCAACAAAAAACACTCATTCAGGTAGGGGTCCTGAGCAGCGCTAGAAGAAAAACAGGCAGAAAAGCATGGCAGAAAAGGACACACCCACGTAATCGTTATGACCTGTGTCCAGTTAAATTTCGTTTCGTATTTCATAATCAGTATAATTTCCAGCATATCCTCTGTTTCACGAATGAAATGAAATCTTTAATAAAATAATCACAATATATCTCACAATTGCTGCATTCCCTCGGCATCCAAAACTGGGTCATGGTAATAAAAGCAATTTCCCAATAATGCAATGATTGTTGATGTTTAGTTGTGTGTCCCTAATAGTGAGGGATTTTATTATTTTATTCTTTCCATTTGCTCACCTCAATAATACTTCGCGGAAAGTCACATTCGCGTAAAAGTGGAACTGTATCGTAATCCACTCGGCCTAGTTTGTCGCAAAAGTTTGGATCGAATCGAAAACAGCGGAAAGAGATGGTTACCGCTTTTACAAAAAGGGGTTAACGAGTGTGGGCGAGTCACTCCACCAATAAAGAAGGCTAACTAGTGCCGCAAGGGAAGTTGTGTAAGTCATAGAAACTAAACTAGCGTCTATTTCATTGACTAATAACGCGACCGAATGAAATGAAATCAATTTTGCTATCGAAAAGACTGCCTCGTGAACTAACCAATGGTTAAGAATCTGCTTTCTTATACAATTCATTGTACTTCTCAACTTCAAATATCTTATCCAGCTTAACAAAGGGATTGGAAAAGTTCTATAGGTTTTTTAAGGTTTTAAAGTGTACCACAATGCTTAACTGTCTTATTTCCAGAAACTGGCATCTTTAAGGAAAAGGTATAGTTCCGTTTATCTATTTAATGCTGGATCAATATTTTATATTTTATGACCCATCGGTTCAATTTCTTCTCGGAGCTCCTAGGTTACTATCCAGTCGAGAAGTGTTATTGTGGACTTTTGGGTTCGAAGGTAGATATGACTGACAGACTGATTGTTGGCTCAGAAAACAGAAGAGATAGGTATTTTGCTTCTTCATTTTCGTTCGGTTAAATGGTTCGTTTTATGTTTTTTTCCCATAGTCTCATCCGTTGCGATGCAATCACGAGCACATTCTGACTACCCACTACAAACGATAAAAGCGAACGCTTCGGTTTCATTGAACCTGGATGATACATTTCAAAAGTTTAAGATGAACCAACCTGTCTAAGAAGATGCAAGATTGTTTTGAGGAAAATCTTTTCGAGTATTTTGCAGAGCGTGGTCGTGGCAAGGAATACCGGGAGTTGGTTTGTGCCGTTGTTTCATTATGATGTTTTTTTCCTTTAGCTAAAGCTGATAGAAGACGAATGCTGAATTTCACTGCAATATTTCGATCCCTAATCACTCTTATTGGATCAGTGCAATGTTGCAGTGAAATACGCATAGAAATATTGCAAGTCGTTCACATTTATGCGGTTGAGTATTAACTGATTGGAGTACAAGTATTCTCTATTTAAACGGTAATCATGCAGTTTGCAGTAGGGGAAAGTTGCATCCCCCTAACCGTTTCCATGGTTTTTGTCGATTTCATTCAATTCCTTCTGTTTTCCATATTTTCCGGTTCCCATGATTCGTTCATTTGGTTAACACTCCAACTCTTTTCGCTTTCGCTGGGACTCGGGGAAGATTGGAGAGGTTGGAGGGGATTTTATGCCAGCCTACCTAATTTCAGGTTGCTCATAATTCAACATCTTACTATAAAAACTCATCGTGCACACTATTCTCCTCGCCCCTTTCGGGCTCTTTCACGATATCCGTTACTGCCGTATTGTTTTTTACAATTGAAAATGCAAATCTCCTTCTTCCTCCCGGGCGCCTCATCACCGGCGTTCCTTCCGTTCGGATGTGCTGCCGGTTTATGCCAAACTTCGACCGTCCACTATGGCGTAGTCGATCACTATTATCTCGAGCTGGTACGCGAAACATAAAAAAAAACCTGATACGAAAAATAACTTTACACATTACAACCTACGTTTTAAGCCAAACAAATAATATCTGGATCTATAAAAAAAAATCATACATAATGTAACCTACGTTAATCAAGGTAAAAGAAAACTAAGGAAAAGCTTACTCTTACACTCTAAGTTCTATGTGTCTATCGCTTCACCGTCGTGTCGTGGTACCTCTGCAAAGTAGTGGAATTAATTCGCTTTCTAATGCATCCTGTTTTGTACATATAATTTCCTCGCAAGAATGGTTTTTGTTTTGTGCCTCGTGCTGTGACTTGCAATAGAGTTCCTATACAGCTCTTTTCGCAACCTGCTTCCCCTTCCCGTATAGTCTTGGTACATCAAAGTTTGGGTTGGCGTCGTTCATTGCGCGATCTTGACGCTGTTAATGAGAGTATCCATTTTATCCTCGCTACAGGGCACTGCGAGACTGGAACCGGAAATGTAACACACTTTGGCGAGCATGGTTGATTGCGGTGGCATGATGGGAATTGGTTGATCCGTCGAGAGCGTTGTGTGTTGTTTTGCAGTAAGCAAACTAAAGCAGGATGCCGACGATGACGACGATGAAGTACGCAGCACGGTGGCGATTTGAGAACAGCAGTCGCTTGTTCTACTCTGTTTTCATCCGTTTTGGCTGCGCGCTGTCGCTACCCTGCGAGTTCGAGTCCTCCGAGAACATGTTGGACACAAAGTCGGTGGCGCCCTGCGAGTCGCTCACGATGGAGAAACCTAAACCGACCGTGGAAAAGGAAAAGCATAGAACAAACAAGCGGTTAATGCTAGACTTTGGTTTCAATGCGATACAATTTGTGCAACGAGAACGAGCAGCTTAGAAAATGAGTTAAATAAGAAAAGAGTGAACTATAAAGATTACAGCTAAGCAAGGAAACAGTTTCTTTTTGATTCCGTTTCTCGTTGAGCATATTGTAAGTTCCAAGCAGTGTTCCTTACAGGTATTGGAGTCCTCGGCGAGGCCGAAGTTGGAGTTGGAGTTCGAGTCCGTGCCGACATTCGGTAGTGGTTGCTTTCGGCTGCTGTTGTTTTCCTTATTTTCACTACTGTTGCTGTTACTATTGCTACTGTTGCCGTTAGCGGTGACGGAGGAGGAGGAGTTGGTGGCGTTCGTGTTGCCGTTGTTGTTGCTATTAGTGGCTCCGTTCGTGCCGCCGCCCGGTAAGGCGGCACCACTGCCATCCGCTTTACCACCACCGACAGCACCACCGGAAGAATTCGTCGTCCCCGGCGTCCCGTTGGCAGTGCCGGTCGTCGTCTTCGGCTTCTTGTCGTTGGTCGAGATCGGTACCCATTTGTAGATCTTCATCGACGTCTCGCCGATGGTGACCCACTTCTTCTCCCAGTGCCGGACGCGGTCCATCGACAGCATCAGCTTCTTCACGTCGTCCTTCTTGCTGGCGCGCGTTTCCGCGCGTACGCTTCGCGACATTGTCGAGCCGGTGCTGCTGCCACTGCTGCCCTTCTCCTTTACCACCACGCCCACCATTCGCCTCGCTGCACCCGCCGTCGACGCCGTCGTTGCTGCCGTTGCTGTCGTCGTGGTCACTAGAATCCCCTCGTCCACTGACACGCAAAGACGCCTTCGCCGATTCGGGTACAACGAGTACCGGATTGGAAGTCACCTGTTCCGTCCTAAGCAGAACAATGGTGGTCGGAGCTTCACCCGTTCTCAAACACTTGTTCCTCGCAATAGGTCCAATACGATTTTATTAGCTGTTCTTCTGAGTTGGTAGATTGCAGATAGATGAGTTGGATGCAGATTGAAAGATGGAAACTGGACGAGTTTTGTTTTTGCTGCAGCCCACTAAATCATTGCCATGGGTGATCGTGATCGGACGCAGCAGAGCTTTGCGTTTTACCATTCATTAACTGCTGGTAAAAGAGGCGATCTTCATTTCTTAAAACAACTTGTGCTCGATGACAGCCCGAGGGATTTCACTGGTGGTCGTTTACACGGGAAACGCCAACGAAGGTTCGTGATAGTTGAATCCTGCCTGCGACCCAGATGTTCAATTTTTTACTGCGCGGACTTATGGCGGCCGTCTGTGGCCCTAAAACACGTTTCAACTTTGCCTTTATATTGACGTTACCCGTTTTTCTCGTCGTTTTAATTGCTATTTGCTCTAATTTTAAAATGCAACCTTTTTCTCCGCTCGACAACACTCATTAAAATACAATGCACCACAAAAATATTCGGTAATTGTGTGTCCTGTGCGTGCGTGCGCGGCCGCTACACCGAGAAAGTCAAAGATGGAGTTTTTGCAACGGGATAATCAACATCGCAGCGTTACAGTGCTAACGCTCACCGAATCGCTCCGAAATGGTCCGCACGACGACGACAACGACGACTATGATGATGGTTCGCTGCGGTCCACAGGACGCCGGTCTCTCGCTCACTCCATGACCTGCACGTTCTTCACATTTCGCTTACTCCTGTGTGTTTTCAAGCGCAATGCACTGCCCGTGGCACCATCTGCTTGCCATGCAGTAGGGCTGCTCGTACGCACGCTTCACGCAGAACGTAGAAGCAGCCCTGCGCGTGTGCATGGAGGTGGATCATGCATACTTCGAATTTAACCAAAACAGTACCGTTACCACTAGCGAGCGGTATGTCTTTACCTAGCCAATCCACAACAGCCAATCCGCGACAGTCGCGGGACGTCAAGCATAGTTGATTAAAAGCATAAGTAAACTTAGTAAATAGCGGAATTTACTGCATTATTATTCATTCATATAAGTAAAATACCAGCTAAGGATTAAGAGCGTTTTTTTTTAATAGAATTTACATATTTTCAATTAGTGGTGAACATAGTAACTGCAGAACGTCGGTGTGGTGAAATTGTAACTTATCGAGATTGCTTATGAAAAAGGTATCGGAACATGTGTTTCAAGTAAGGTTTTTGTTTTTAAATTTTCGAATTTTTGCATTATGCATTGTGAAGTTGGATTTCTTTATTATACTCTTGAAATTGTCAGCCCTGCAGATTCGAAGTAACTGTCATTTATGACCACTCGACACCACTCGATGTCGAGTATAAACGCACGACTTATCCGCACATCTTTTTCGCTGACCTCGAGCACTGAGAAATTGGTCGATCCGCCGTCCAATCCGTCAGTCAGCCATTTGAAATATTCTTCACTGGTGTAGTGGTTGTTCGCAGAAAAAATCCCGTGGCCCGTGTGTTTCGAACGTCATTTTCGGCGACGGTGTGGGCTGGCAAGAAAACTGGCGAATAGTTAAGCTAGTTAGAAACTGTGGACAAGTTAGGAATCGCGAGTGCGCGTGTAGTTTATTTTCCTTCCTCCGCGAACCACCGTGACGTGATTGGTAAAAGCGGGGCCCTCCTGCTGCAGATACTGGGACTTCCTCCAGCTTAGTTGCCGTCCACATCACAACAGTATAGTAATCCGCGGGGCCCCGTCCGAGGTCAACGATGGACCATTCGCACACGTTCTTCGCACGCACGAGTAAAACAAAGTGAAATAGTCGCAGCTAGCTCCAGTTTACGGTGAGATTTGATTATAATGGCGATAGAAGGAAAATAAATAAACGGCTTGTGTTACATTGACCCTGGTTGCCGTGCAAAAACCCCAGATAATCACCGCGTGACGAAACGGCAGACCGATAAAGGGACCGAGTGTTTGCATATGTGTCTTATCCGTAACTACCGCGTTGAGGTAGGGTTGTCGGATTTCGGATGAAAGAGGGTGTTGGTTGCGGTTGGAAAAACGGAACAGGAAGTCGTCCCAGAGCGATAAGTCTGGAAAAAGTACATTCCAAGATAGTTTACCCACACACGCACACACATACGCGTGCTACATGCACAGGCCCTGGAAACGAAACTGGGCAAAGTGGCTCGTAAAAGTCGAGAAGGACTCTGTGGTGTGTGCTGTTTTGCGGGAAAGCAGAAGGAAAAGGAAAAGAATAAAAAATAATGCCCCGTGCAACAACCACTGTGCCCCAGTAGGCATAGCAATTTTCCTGAAAAGGCTTCGACTCTTGAGTCAGTCGGTCGGAAAAACAGGGCGAAAAAAACGGGAGAGAGAGTAGCGGAGCGAAAGAGAACGTCACGGCCCGACGACGGCACGGCTGTCCATCTAATCAACCAAAAGTCTTCCTTCGCCCCTTGAGAAAATAAGAGGCAGCACCGTCAATGATACCTCTTCGCAACCGCCCGATGGGTGTGTACCGAAAAGAAATATGAAATGGACGTAAAAAAGACGGACGAGTCAAAAAAAGGAAAATATATGCGCGCACACACACACATGATTCGACCGCGGAAAGCGCACCGCTGCTTTTCTTACTCTCTTCTGGCCCTTTTTACTTCATCGCTCTTTATCTCTCCGAGCCGTATTTCTATCGACCGATTGCAAAACCTCGTCTAAACAATCCCTGCCCTGCTTTTCGTCGCTTGAATTTTCCTCGACAAAGGGCCATACACCTGTGGGCCGTGTGGGGGTGGAAGGATCCGGTTCGGTTTGGCGACCTGTAGGACTCATTGGTAGGGACGAGGGCGGAGGTCATACGCCAGGCAGAAGATGCTCACCAGTGCCAAGGAAACGAACCGTGTGCCATATTGCCGCTGTCCGCCGTGGGAAAAGATGTAGGCACTCGGGCGTGTGAGCTTGCGCCTGTTTTTCCCTTGGTCCCTCATGTACTAGTGTGCGTGTCCGTTAGCTGATGACCGCGTTAGAAGGGTGTTTTTCTTGATCTCTACCTCGTAGGCCTCCATCCCCATCCCCACACGCATTCAGATACCCTCCACAATCACTGGGTTTCTTTATCGGAATTGAATTAAAAATTCGCCCTTTAAAAGGAAAGAGCGTAGCAGCGCAGCAGTGGATGTCATGTATGGTGCTGTCAGCAAACCCGTTACGGCATTGGGAAAGCTGGATTTTTTAATGTACTTTAAAAACCTCCCCCCTCTCTAAAAGTTAAACGCATGTTCCGCGAAAAAAGGGTGCGTGCGGTCGTCTGTTCGTGGAAATTACCGGCTTTCATGTGGCAAACAGAGCATCAATAAATACTCGTAATGTAGATTGTTTGAGACTCCATATGTGGACAGGACCAGCTACTTATCGAACATTGCATGTTCGGAAAAAGGGCAGCCTGCAAAAACGGTGTTAAGTCTTCATGTCGCGTACACTTGCCTACTACCAGCTATAGAAGTATATCCGTTACGCGACCGTCACTATCAGCTACTTTGCCTACTGCCGCCAAGCCATCTCCTTACTTTCCTTTCTCTCTTTACTACAGATTTACTTCTTCCGTGGTGCGCAATCTACTCTGCCGACCATTAAATGTAGATGCAGTCTTGCTTCCAACGGCAAGGGACACGGAGTCACGAACTGCTTAAAAATCGAGCCGTGTTAACGCTAGTGGCGATCTGCGACCAGAAGCGTTAACGCCGGATCCTTGTACGAAATTCGTTCTGCATCGAAAGAAAATTCCCCGGCCAGCTGCTGCACAAACAATCAATCGACAACTTCTCATCAATCAAAAACAGAGACAAGCACATCGAGCGGGTGGCCGGTTTAGGAATTTCATGCAGCGAAGGGCGAACGGAACGAACGAAAAGAAAACCTGTCACAACCAACCTGCAACGACGAGTCAACAACACGGCGCGCCATTGCCAAGTCATCGCTAGTGACACACCGATCGTCGCCGGACGGTCATTTCTAGCCGAGCCAGGGTGTGAAAATGCCGAAATGTGACGTTAAAACTCGATACATCCCAGCCACTTTCGCCTGGACGCTGCTGCTCAGCACCACATTCCTGTTCTTTTGGTACCCGTGAGTAGCTCCCCTTCGCTGGAGGATTCTTTTCTATTCTGCTGGAAGTGATTCTTCCAATATATCTTTTTTCATGTTTCCCAGAACTGTTATAGGTAGATTATAGGTTTCAGTTTTAGCGCAACAAATTTTTCGAAAAAAAAACAAAAAACTGGCAAAATCTTAAAACGCTTTGATCTTCGCACTATACGTTACTGACTAACTATAAATGACAGGTTTTAATTTGGAGCTTACTTTTTCGATTAAATTCACATAGTTTTGCAATCAATGTTTTCCCCTTGTGAATAAGGACATAAAGTGCATAATAGAGAGAATGAGAAAAAAATTTATTTGATTGCACTTCACTAAGAATTCGTGTGAGGCAACAAAGCCTTTGTTCCAAGCGATTCATCAACCCAGACTTGTATTAATTGCTTTTTATGTACCACTTACAGATGTCGCCAGTTCTACATTCATCGCCATCCATGGGTGCCAGTGTGTCAGGCCGTTATCACATTCTTCGTCATCGCCAACTTTACGCTGGCGACGTTCATGGATCCGGGCGTGATACCAAAGGGTAAGGAGATGTTTCCACCGAGAGAAAGTAAATCAGAGATCAGCGTCTATAGCTATCGCGTTTTCCTCTTTTTGTTTGCAGCTCCACCAGACGAGGATCGGGAGGATGAGTTTCGTGCACCACTGTACAAGAATGCCGAGATCAACGGCATCACGGTGCGCATGAAATGGTGTGTCACGTGTAAGTTCTACCGGCCGCCGCGCTGTTCGCACTGTTCCGTCTGCAATCACTGCATCGAGGTAAGGACGTCTAGTAAGGCGAAGACACGGGTTTCGGCTCTGATCTAAACATGCTCTCTTTTGGAATATCCCAAACCAAAGACGTTCGACCATCACTGTCCCTGGGTGAACAACTGCATCGGGCGGCGGAACTATCGATTTTTCTTCTTCTTCCTCATCTCGCTGTCGGTGCACATGCTGAGCATTTTCTCCCTGTCGCTCGTCTACGTGCTGCAGAAGGAGAAGGATAAGCTGACCGAGGTGGAACCGATCGTGGCGTAGGTATCGTTTAATTACTTTCTGAGGTGGGGATAGCTAGTTTTGACGGTTGCCTATCTTGTCTTGTTTCCCATTCCAGCATGATCTTGATGGCCATTGTGACGCTACTCGCCATACCCATCTTCGGTCTGACCGGATTTCACATGGTTTTAGTGTCCCGCGGGCGCACCACCAACGAACAGGTGACCGGCAAGTTCAAGGGAGGTTATAATCCGTTCTCGCGCCGCTGCTGGAGCAACTGCTGCTACACGCAATGCGGACCACAGTTTCCGAGGTGAGTGAAGATTCGTGATATCAGTGACAGTATCAGTAGCTTACTTGACTCGCCTTCTCAATTTACCCGCTTACTTCCTTTTTAGCCTCCTCAAACCGCAAAAGTATGTGGCTCGCCGCTCGAACAAGGACAACCAACCGATTAGCACCATCACCAACGACGGTGGTCCCGGTGGCGGCAGTGGTGGTGACGCTAGTGGTTCGGGCAGGCGCCATTTGCCCCCGGGGGGCTCGCAACAGCAGCAGCAGCACCCACAGCAGCAGCTCCAGCAGCAGCAGCAACAGGCACTCAGTCAGGGTGGTGGCATCTACGATAATAACCGACACACGCAGGTAAAAACCTATATGGATCATGGCAATGGTCACGGTATACGTACAGTTGGATCCAGTCATTACAGTAAGGTGCGTAGAATGTTTGGTTCTGTTTATCTTTATCCTCTATGTATATGTCCTATTTTTATTTGATGCCTTTGTTTTCCGTTAGACGAAACCATGTTATTCTCTTCCTTCACTATCCTGTTGTCTATGTTCTTTATCTTTTATTCTACACTCGGACTCGACTGTTTTCTCTCTTACTATTTTGATCACACCCCTTTGCCGGCATACCGAAGGGATACATTGTCCATATTCTGTACAAATTAATGAAAATTGCTTCGATCGTTGACATCACTTTTTTCGCTAAAAAGCCTGACCTTGAATCTACCTTAAAGCATAAACAAATTGCACCTCACAAGCACAAAAGCGACAAGCGGTCCTATAAATCATTGGCTGTGAATTTTTTCTACACCTCGCGACCCAGTTTTTCTTTATTATTCTAATAAAAACCTTTCCAACGATTCCTTTGTTCAATATTTCCCACTGTGTACATGGTTTGCAGTTTAGTTTCCCGTTTTTAGTTTAAATTGTATTCCTTTTTTATTACTTAGCGTTATTGTTTTGTTTGATTGTGATTCGTTTCTTAAATCATGTATTATTTTTTTCTTTTTGCCCACCAAACCCCGATCACTACTACCCCGGCTTCCATTCCTTACCACAACCACCACCTCCCAACATCACATCCACAAACATATTTCTCTGCAAACGCGTCAAATGCAGATGACAGAACGTTAGTTTGTGAATGAAAAGCAATGCGAAAGGTGCTAGGACTCCTTATTCGAAGTTACGTCTGTGCGAGTGTTTTTAAGCTTATTTTCTTTGCCGTTTCAGCAAGAAAAGATAACGTCAGTGTACAGTGTTTATCTTAAAAATCAGATAACTTTGCGCTTTGCGGTTTTATATAGAAAATATTGATTGGTTTTGAAAATAACGAACATTGAGACCGTGTTCTCTGAAGATCTTGGGCTGCCTGATAGATTTATAGATCGAAGCAGTTGGGATTGTTAAAATTCGTTGATTATCTTTTTCCGCGTTGCGATTCGTTGGACGGAAGCACACTAGCAAGTCAATCATTCTCATTAACCATAGAAATCCACACAGGATCATGATCGTCCGTATCTCTTTATCCGACTTGTGACGATACAATCAAACGTTCCACGAATGCGGTAGATTGATATTTGGCGTTCTTTAACACGGGTAGATAGTTAGAGTACTAAAATGCGCTGTCGTATGTAGAATAAGGTTATTATAGGTAAAATTTCAATTATACAAGCGCGTAGTTGACACGATTCATTGATCAAAACTAGTGGCAGTTATTGTCGAAGCATAGTGGATTTAGCAAAGTAGAATATGCTATAGGAAAGGAACCCCGACAGTTAAGAGAGATCCGGAATGGTTTTGAAACAGTTGTACCATACTTCGTTACATTCCATTTAGTGTTAAAATGTTATTTTTTTAATGCTGTTCGCCCTACAAAAACAAAATAATGTTCTAAATATACATTCTTCCTTTGATCATGGACAAGCCTTCCGCAAGTGGATCACGCTTTACCACTGAAGCTATGATTTTTCTGTTTTCCTGAGACACACTCCTCGCAAAGTACTAGTTTCTTTCCAATTCCCATACCCCGTTCTTTTCTCTTTCTTACTTTATCATGCGTGAATTCTATCTTCAAACATCCTTCCGCTGCTTCTACTAATATCCTCCTCATTCCACTTGTACGCATTTGGAAGGGCGCGCATTACGTGAAGGGTGGTGGGCTCATCTAAAGTTCTAAATAAGTTTATTGATGTAATCGATTTATGTTGTTGGTGATTAGTTTTATAGCTTTATTCTTTTCTCTGATTAGATTCTACTTTAATTTTTTGTGGTATTTTGTTATGTTCTGTGGCGTTGGTTTTTAATTTTTTTTTTTTGAATTGATCATAACAGGATTCTCGAATGCACTAATTCAGTAGGTTCTCGGCCGACTTCGGTTGACAGTACATATAACACCGATACCATTTGGAAGCGATCCAACTTGAAACTCTTCTGCTCCCCAATAACAAATATGTTGTTGTCTTGCACTTTTGATTCCTTTCCACCTATCTCTCTTTCTATCGCTCCGATAATTCCCATTCCTGCCCTGCGACGCACGCCTGCGGCACACAATCCTCACCTCTCGGATTGCGCCCTACTATCATCCACTTCACCCTTTAAAGGCACTGCAGGGCATCACCGATGAGGTAAAACAAGGTTCACTTCATTCGCCTTTCCCTCGGTTTTGTGTCCTTTATTCTGCGAGCTCAATTCTGTTGTTCTGCTTTGTTCCAGCTTGCAGTTAAATTTAGTTTGGCATTATGCGGTTGTAGGAGACATATAATTTATTTTCTTGCCTCTAACGAGTAGTTTCTTTATCTCAACATCTTTAATCATGGGCTTATATATTAGCTTCTTGCTCATTACATTCTTACAAATGGCTACGCAGTTTATTTCTTGATTTACTGTAAGCTCACGCATTTGCGTATTGCATTGAAGATGTTTAGTTGCTTTCTGGGCCTAAAATCGGCATAGATGTCAAAGATATCGGTCCACCCTTCCCCATCCGGGACAATCAGTTAATCTCGAGCCGATGTAAACTTATCTTATCGAACGGTAGGAATCGGATGTTTTGTCCCTTGCCATAGTAATTCTTCTTATCAACTATTATGACTGTTCGTATGGCCACAAAATATTTCGCAAGTCAATTTGAACATTGCGCCAACCATGGGAACACGTTCCGCGCAAAAAGGCAAACGAGATACAAAACAAAAAACATATGTCTGAAGGATGGCTTTTTTATTATCACTCCCTTTGGCGGATGCAACATTTGCTTGGAGGTTCAACTTTGAGAATGAGAATTATCTTTGTTAATCCTACCAAAACATGGTCCATACCGTACTTTAGTATTTTGTGGGAAAATGTATTCTGCACACAGGATCCACCAAATGCGGAAGGTAAGTGACCCGTAAGTGTATGTCAGTTCTGTGTGGGTGCTCCGATTCCTTCCTACCCATCCAAGCGTATGCTACTACCAGTTATGTATGTCGTAATGCAATGGAGGTACACGAATGTGCATGCGAGGTTAGCAAGTACCACCATGGATTGTCTTTGAAGATGGCGTGCAATGTTTTTAAGATTCCCAGGCACTATCTTTTCAAGCAACCCGTGGAGTTGGCTGCTTGAGCACCGCTCTAGTGTGAGCACGAGCATTTACCGACGATTGCGGACATTTCGCAATTCGATAGAAGCAACACGTTTCCACTATTTGTATCTCTTGGAAAGTTACGGAATGTCGGTGGGCTCATTAAAACTTTGCACTAGCAAGTAGCTGTGGTGTGTTGTTTCCTACGTGTGAAGGGCCAAAATAATTGTTTACAAACCGAATGCAATGAAATGGAGCTCTCTGTGTGTCCTGTCGTGAATGGAAATGCAACTCGTAGCCCGTCGGCCTAAGGCTTCCCCCCTCACGGTGTGCTAATGCCCCACCCCATATATTCCAAACCGATAAACCTTACTACTTTCCTGTCGTGATGGCTCTTTGATTGGCTTGTAACTGGCTTAGCAAACGTTGACTTGCCTGTATGTGACGCTTTCCTGCTTTGTTTTTCTATTCTGTTCTCTATTCCCATAACTCTACTCCGGTCCTTTATGTGCGTGCGTGTGTGTGTGTATGCGTGTTAGTCATGCCCTTAAGTGAGATGTATTTCGGTAGTGATAGTTAACATGCAACATGAGGTGGAATCGCATACGGATTTGTTTGATTTTACTATGGTTAAAAATAAACGATCGCTCATTTTCAAAGACCTGGGAGCTGAAAATTAAGCTCGGTGAGTAACGATCGTTTGTACTGATTATAACCACCATTTATTTCGACGAAAACGATTGACAAATGCTTCCAATTCACCAAAAATTAACGCTATCCGTATACGATTCCACCTAGCGTTAATTAGATTTAAAAAAAAACAGTATACACACACACCGAACCGAAATGACAAGGCTTCGTCAGAAAGAAAGGATGTCGAGATAAATATGCTGTGGAACGGTTCAAATGATGATTGCGCGTATTTTCGCGTTTTTCTTTCTCTTTCTCTCTCTCTATCTCTTTCTCTCTCATTCCCTCCTTCGCTTCCCTCTTTTCCCTTTCACTTAAATCTTTGATGTCGATACATAACTACAAAAAATAATTAAACAAAAATTTAAAAAAAATCAAAACCAAATATCGCCCTCCCCAAAATATCCTCCTCCCCCCGACCCGTCTCCATCTTGGTGCCCCCTGGTATCTAGCTCTCACCGGGCCGTGAGTGTTCCGATATCGACATGGAACCGCAGGCCTCGCAGAGTCGCGACTGCGAGCCAACGCCACCGCTGCAGCGCCACGGTTCAAAGAGCAACTTCTTTCTACCGCCGCTAGATGGCGGAGGCGGGCAGGGTGGCAGCGGTGGGGATTCACCCCGTCAGCAGCAGCAGCAGCACATTCGCATGTACCATCCACGGCACAGTCCACATCCGCGCCAGCGTGGGCTCGATCCGTCGCGCAGCTTCACCCCGGAGGGCTTATCGCCCGATCAACCTCCTGTTGGCCCTCCGCCCATGATCACGATACAGTCCCAGCAGCAGCAGCAGCAACAGCAGCAGCAGCAGCAGCGAGGACCGGTACCGCCATCGTCCGCTACACCGACTATGCAGCAGCGAATCAAGGCGCTTGGGGTGGCAACGCCGCTCGCCATGTCCAGTCCAGTGCGAAGGTAAGTTCGTGTTTCATCTGACTTATTCGGCCACGTTTTCATTTCAGCCATCCTCATACCACTGAATGCTACCCAGGCGCCCTAGACAGTCTGACTCCTTGGTCATCAGTCGTCGAGTTCGGTATAACGAGGAATCTGAATTGTTTATTATTGTTTATTATTGTTTATTATAAAATATTCCCCGTCCGCCGCGAAGGCTTAACGAGAGCTTCATGTTCAAACACATTGTACATACAAAACGTTATAACTTAACTTTAGCGTCGAATCCTATTCTTAAATGTGCTAATAGTTATTGAAAAGTCAAAATGACTTGCTAAAGTATTGAATATTCGGATCATCGCGTTCATCGGGGCATTTGCAGCGTATTGTACTTCTAAAGATTCTAAACCTAATAGCTGGCAACGAACATTATATGGGGGTAAGGCGGTTTGATCAGGCCAATTTAGTTTCCTTATGGCATAACGTGAACATTTGAATTTGAATTGTTTAAGAATTGGGACAACAGCTATATTATGCTTTAAATCAAAGTATCTCCAGAGAGCTAATTAAGTCATTCGCCCTTCGGTGTCAAAGAGTTTGACTGTTTGGAGTACACCACTCGTATCTGTGCATTCCCGATGGACTTGGTAAAGCGTTACGCTATGTGGTAATCGCAGACAAATATTTCTATTTAACCGAACGCACCAGTTCAACATACAAACGCGTCTACAAAGCATGTTGGTACGGATTGCTGGTACTCGCGCTTATACAAAATACCAAATGCCCGATAGGTAACGCTCTGTCCATGCTCATCTTTGTGGTGCTCAAGAAAAATTGGTAGTTCAATTGTGTTTTCTCCGCGTTTGCCCACCCAACTCATCTTTAATATTCTGAATCTTCGTTTTGTTTCTCTCTTCCTTCGTAATATACTTCACCGGCCACTGTGTGGCATTCACTGTTAATGGTTGGGCTGCTTTTACTTTTGGTGGGGGTGTTTCCATCATGCTAACGGACAACGTTATAGGTGGACGTAAGGGATGGGCAACATTCGAGCTCGATCTCTGGTCTGGATCACACATTATCACTGTACAGAATTGTCGTGCGATCTCCCATCGGTTATCTGCATCATTTCCTTCCTCATTCCATACACAAAAAAACACACATACGAGGAGTTGCTATAAATACAACCAGCACGATGCGGTGTTATATTATGTCGATGAAGTATACTGTACCCCATCGCACCTAGATTTATCCTCGGCTCGGACCATTGTCGTGTTCGAAGAATATTGGCCAAATGCGTAATATCGCTCAGGAATGGACGAAATTTTTTATTTCACTCACGTGTTTGTGCACAGCGAAGCTCATATATGAAGTTTTGTGAAAAGATCAATTGCAAAATGGTAATGCGATCGGCGTTGAGACCACCCTGCACCTGTGCGGCCCGTGCTACTATTGGCTCCGAAATTGTATGACATGCAGAGACAGCAACTGTACAGTTGAAGTAGCTCCTCGCTAAGACCACCGATCCACCAATGTATCTTCGGTGCTTTCCAAAGTTGACGATGCGGAAATAAAAAACTGGAGGGCGGGGGAAAGGAAACACATGGTTAGACCTATACCTTCGACGTTTGCACGAACCCGCCTTCGCGAGCCCGGACATCCCCATCCAGAGCAGCACGTGGGTACCAACTCTTTAGCCGTTCCGTTGAATTTCACGTTACCTTGCGTTACACTTCACCCGTGCTCGAAGGGTCGCTCTGTCGTTGGCTCGTTTTTGCGTCAGTGTTTAGTTCGTTCACTTGAGTTATTTTTTTCTATTATAAATTGTACAATCATTTGTTCGCTCCATTTAAGTGGTGTTACGTTTCGGCTAGCTTTTTGGAAACGCTTTTAGCTGCGTTCTCCATTGTATTAGATTGCTAGTTGGTTCGGAATATCAGAGATATACGATTGCTCGGCAGCATCCATATTCGTTTTGACGAGTTTTGTCTACCGGTTTGAATGTTACATTTAATTGCATTATTATTCCTGTTCTTCCATTTGTTATCGTCAATTTTCCATTTTGGTTTCCCTTTTCTTATTACATTAACTAGATGTTTGTTTAGTATGTTTTGTTCTTTTGGTATGAATATTTCGCTTTGCTCTGTTAATCTTCACCACAAAAATCATTAGTGATATTTTTAATAAGCATCGTTTGTCCCTTTGGCTGCAGTGTACCGAGAGCTAGAGAAAATTGTAGCTGTCCTCATCCATCTACCCATCCAGTTGATTTTGGTTCTGTATAAGTTGGTTATTTTCACTACATGTGCTTTCTGATGGGTCAGGCTGGGCACGACAAGAGTTACGCCTAAGCGTTCCACTTTCTGCCATATGCATTCAATGTTGTTTTCTAGTACACAAGTAGCAAAGAGTTCATGCGTACTTGTTCACTGCGGCAGAACCTTCGCCTTCGCAGGCAAGTTGGCCAATTACCTATTGATACGCCTAGTGTGAGTTGCAGGTTATTATTGTATGGTTTAGTAATGCCATTATTTAATCATTAATGTTTCGTTCGTTTCAGTTTTTTTCTGTTTCTATCAGGCCAAGACTTATTAAAGTGTTGTTGAAAAAGGAATGGTTTTGAATTGTAATATTGCTTTGGATAGACAAATGTGTACAAATAGGGTGAAATATTAAATAACATTGTTATTTTATGTGATATTACATTTCACAACTGAAACTTGCTTTCAAAACTACATGGATAAGTTGCGGCCTCACTCAACCCTGTTGTTTCTCCTCACACCAATTGTATTGCGGCAAGGCAGGTGCATTAGTGTATTTGTGGTCATGCTTTATTCTCGGTACTGCCAAGTGTTGTTTGCGGCAAAAGTGAATACTTCTGGGCACGAGCGATGCCCTCATTCGCATTCCATCGTAGCGCGTATTGATGCAGTCCGTTTTAGCAACTGTTCCCCTATTCGCTGGGCGTTACTGTGTGTTCTTCGACTGTAGTACGCTCGAAAACTTGTTGGCCATTAGGTTTAAGCTTATCTCCAGGGGCGAGGATTCGGTAGGTCCCTGGAGAACTTAGTTTCTTTAGACTTTGCACAGTGACAGCGACCTGTTGCTGTCCGTTCCTACCCGTTTCGTTGTCGAGTTTGTACTAAACGAAACTTCACTGCTGCATTCTAGATCCAACCCCGGCACACCGACCCAACCGAGGAGGCCCGATTTTATCAGTGTTGGGCAGCAGCAGCAGCAGCAGCAGCAGCTCGTAGGAAGTGGTGGTATCTCGGGCAACTACTATGATTTCCCACTGCAACCACAGCAACAACAGCAACATCAGCTTGCCCCACAAACAATGGCACTCCATCAGACAACGGGTCTTCCCCCGCAACATCCATACCATCAGCAACAGCAGCAACAACAGCAGCAGCAATATCCGATGGTGCACCATAACGGAGGACTGGTCGGACCGGTTGCTCCGCAGTCCCAACAGCAGCAGCAGCAGCAGCAACAACTCCGTGGTGGCAACAACGGGCCGTCGGTCGTTTACCATCATGGTAGCCCGCAGCGGCGTTACCTCTCTGAAGGAGAGCTTGTACGGCAGGGAGCGGAGTTGTCGTACGCCCGAAACAATCAAACGTCGGATAACATCCGGGAGTTGGCAGGAAGCCCTCAGCGCGGCGTGTACCACTGGAAGGACACGTCACCCGGGTTCAGCAGTCAGCCGAACGGTGGTGTCGGCCAGCCGCCACCGCCACCCCCCGGCGTTTCGGTTTATCAGAACACTCCCAGTCCCACTGCCCCCCAGCAGCAGCAGCAGCAGCAACAACTTCATCACCAACAACAGCAGCAACAGCAGCCACAACAAATGGCCCAATCTATGGCTCCGTTTGGAACGGTCAGTGCCGCCCGCTACCAGCTGCAGCAGCAGCAGCAACAGAACAGTCTCTCTGGTGGCACTGCTGGTGGCATCGGGGGATACCATCCGGCCCTGCGTGGAGGAGTGCCCGTCTTTCCACCCCAACCACCTCCCCAATCGGCACTACAACAGCAGCAGCAACAACAACAGTCTACCACCGGACCGCAGGCACCATCACCCTCGATTAAACGCAAAGCAACCCCGACCAGGCCCATGTCCTTTGTTCGTGCTCTCGAAATGACCGACTCGATGGAGATGTCGGCAGCGACAGCCGGCGAGAATAATGTAGGCCAGAACGCTAGTGGTGTGTCTGTCGGTGGCGTTCCGGGGCAAGCCGCAGGGCCCGGCGGTGGCGGTGGCTTGCGAGGAGGCAACACTACCAGCCCGCCGGACCAGCGCGCCAGTGTGTACGATATGAACTACGAGATTTCAGTGTAGAAGCACTACGCGAGCGCAATGGCGATATGCGGTAGTAACACTAGAAACTAATTGTAACGCAACGCACCCTTCCTGACAAAACCCTACCCAGCAAAAACCGCCGGGCTGCTTGAGGAGTGCTCTATGTTTAACGGACCGGGAAGAAGGTTGCTGGGACGGTTTAGGACACGACCATACCCTGCAACCTCTCCTCGAGCGGAGAAAAGCCAACCACTAGGGTATAGGGTTAGGTTCGATGTGTCGCACTACTAGATCCCACATCCTTTTCCCATCTCGGATGGGTAAAACGTGTGCTTATGCTATGCGCCTCGTGCTTGTGCATCTGGGTGGATGTGTGTGTTTGTGTGCGTGCGCGCGTGTATGAGTGAGTGTGTGTGTGTGTACTTTACCGTACGCTACAGGAGTAGAGTAATATGAAGCAACTTCCAAGCATCGATTCAATCCCTAATCTTCGCCGGATCGTCAGTACAAACATGGGAACGATTCGTACAACACCAACCCCCACACCCACAGCCACACACATATACATCCATCCACATTTGCTGCTGCGAATACGGTATAGTCCTTTCCCACGATCAACTGGCTGTTGCGTTACGAGTTGCGCTCTCGAATCCGATCTCTCAAAGCTCGAATGCGTGTCTGGCATAGTGTACAGATTAATAGTATTTTTCTTTTGTCACTTCTATATAGCAGGCATGCAAAATCTTCGTCAGCTTTACATTTTTCTAGGTCTACTTTGGGAAAAAAGTATATCTATAGCTTTTGCTTTTTCGCGGTTTGTTGTGATTCGATTGTGTACCGACCTTTATTTATGGTCTTCCTATTTTTTGTTTGCTAATGATAGATAGGAAAGTAAGCGGGGTGCTTTGCACACATCACACGCAGAAACAATGAATGCGAGCAGGCCAGGAACCAGTCTTTAGCAATTATTTATATTTATACACGAATGCATTACTTCCGTCACGGCTGCACGTATCCGTGCATCTATATTTACGGGCCGTAGATAATCGTTGTTATCTAGTGGTTAGGCATATATCTGGCGAAGGCAAACACAGGACACACATTTGTTCGGTTCTTCGCACGAAGTATTCACGTCCCCTTATTCCCTTTTTAACATTTTTTTATCAACTAAGGTTTAAGTTCGATGGCATTTTTCTCCTAGCTCTTTTCGGTTAGCCCGATATCCTGAATGCCTTTCAACACCCACTCGTCTCTTAACCCGCCGTCCAACAGAGCCCACTGTGCAAGCGGTTCTTCCGGGGTTCGCCTGGGCTAGGAGGAATCTATTTTTCTCGGGGTTTTTGACAAGGCCTCTTGCATCCTTTCCATGGTTTAAAGAAAGATAAAACATAACGTTTACTAATCAAAGTAACCTGCTGTTCGAATAGAATCATATGTTGTTCGAATATAATCATATGTTGTACGCGGATAAACATACTGATAAGGGATTAGCTTTAGAAAGCTAGAAGCCAGGATCCTTCGTTCTTCATTGTAATGCCCAGTAGCGGTCAGGCAGAAAAGAAAATGGGAACAATTAGACTGTATCCAAAGCATGAGTCGAGGACAGCAGTAATCCGCATCAGCTCGCTTCCTAACCCTGCACAACCTTTTCTCATGCTCATTCGTGGATGTTCTCGCGTGCGTAGCCAAGCTACACCAAACACACTCATACACAAACGCCCACATAAGTATGAATACGTTCGAAAATGTATTTTGTAATTATTTGTTGGTGCGCGCAATTAATGAAGGCAAAGATTCGGAGATTTCTGGCGCACTGGCAACCACATGAACGACAGGACGCTACTAGCTGCCTGTTGTGTATAGGAAACAATCGTTAGCAAGGCGACATCGAATTAGGGGAGGTGTATGAAAGTGTATGAAAAAGAAACATAAATATTGATAATGATGATTTGTTAATGTACATAGATGAAGAAAGTAATACAAAACCCACAAAAACAGACCCTCGAACATTGATACACACACACACACGATCTGGGAGCTTCGTGTCAATGTATAAGAAGCGGTTATGGAGCAGAAAAACTGAACTCCTTTTTGGTACGAAAACCCTATAGGCATTTTTTGTGGCACTGCTATTAGTTTCCTATTCTCCCCATCAAGACAAGAAACTGCACCGTCCACCCCGCAAGGGTGTGGGATACCTGTAAACTGTTATCTGCATTTTCTTGAGTTTCTTCTGTCGGTTGCCTCTGTACGGCTCGTGTATAGTGTTTGCTTTTACTCCAGGACTGATGAAACATATAGAGGTGTAAAAGATTAAATTAACAAAACAAAAAACCAACAAAAAAACAAAGATAAAACATACACACAAACCAAACATACGGAAACACGTATTATGGCGGAAAGCAGAGTAATGAATGGATCAATTAGTTTTCGCGTTTTAATTCGACCACTTGATGGCCGAATGGAAGAGGCTCTCAGAGTAGGACGATATTAAACGGCCGCATGCTGCCGGCAAAAGACGGAAAGCGTGGCTCAGGGACATCTACTATCTATCATTACCAACACTACCGCCATCGCCACCGCCGACCGCCACTGCGTTGTTCGTTGTCAGTTCCGGAATGTGGGTAGAGGTGGTTTTTGCTAGCACGGCGAGATAGAATTTAGAGGGCTTGTGTGTTGAAGCCCCATCTCACTGTTAGGTGGGATGGGGGAAGGGTTAGGACGCTAAAAAAATGATGAAAAAAAAAGAAAAAAAAAACCAAAACCAATCTTACAACAAATTTACTAACCAGCTGATGATGTAAAAGGCGATCAGTTCTATGTGGGGTTTCCTTTTGTAATGTATAAAAGAAAAGAAGGAGTACGGTATCAAATCAATGTCACCCTAGCGAAAGTTAAACATACTTACAAATACACATACACATACACACACATACACACACACAGATACATACAAACACCCACATTTTTTCACTACAAGCAGATAGTAAAGAAGATAGAATAAGTGCGCTGCTCCGTGTGGCCACGTTGGCCAAGTTTGGAGACAACATTACGATCTCGGCATTGGCCAGACGTGTGTAAGTTTTTCAGTGTGCATACCAGTGGGGGTGGGGTATGGGGTTGTGTGTGCTGGAACTAAGGGGGGGAGGGGGGGGGGGGGGAGTAGGAGAAGGTGTGCAAAAACTGTTTGGATTGTAGCAGACCGGTCCAGGTGTCCCGGGGGTTTGAGCGGGCGGGACTGGGTTAGAACGCAGCCGAGAATGTTTTACTCGAACTGAGTTATTATTTGTGTCAAATAAAGAAAAGAAATCGAATGAGAAAAAAATGGAATAAAATTATATAAAATTGTATTGAAGCTGGTTGTGAGCTTTTATTCTAAGTTAATGTATTATATACGCCAGTTAGATGTACATAGAGTAGAGTATTTAAGTAATTTTATTCTTTTCTTGTAACAGAGCGCGATGCAAAACGAATTGAAGCTGATTGCATGGGAACGTGGTACAGAAACATGGGAACGCCTGCGCACTAGCGACGATGGACGATGGTGGAATTGCTCCCGCAAATCTTATCCGTGCCGAACCGGAAAGGTTTCAGTCGGTGTCCTTTATGGTGAAACATTTCGGCACCGGGTCGGGGTGAAATGACCAAACACTCGAACAACACAACCTGCATGGAGTGTGCGCGATGGCATGGCTTGTCGACAGAGAGAGAGACAGAGTCACCGAGGAGAGTGTGAGAACAGGACGCGTAGCACACGGATCCGGCCAGGCCAGCATCGGTGGCGCTTGGTTGCACTTTTCGATGCACACGGGCCGCAGATGCGCTCCGTCTGCCAGCCGGATTGCATACTCCACGGCGTGCATTCAACCGGTGCCTGAACAGTGACAAACAGAGAGAGAGAGTGAGGGAGGGAGGAAGGGAGGTCATGAGATAGAGTGTGCCAGGGATTCGCCGAATGGAGGATACGAAAATCGGTCCATAGAAGGTGTTACTGCGGTTGTGGTTGCTCGGTTCGTTAGGATTGGTGGCCAGCTAGAACCTAGGTGCACACCGTGAGTCGTGGCTAGACAGAACTGTCCAGCAGGAGAGGAGTGTCTGTGGGTGTGTGATGCCAAGCCCTTTGTTGGTAAATCGTCTGGAATTCATCTGTTTCGGGATCAATCGGCCCTTTTTCATCTGCAGACGGTTTGGAGTTGCCCCAAAATTGCTTGATTCCACCGTTTGGTTACATATTGCTACAATTTAGTGCATCTTGGGCAATGTTAATCCTCCACAAATCCTACCTCACCGAAGGTCGCTACCACCCCTACCCCTTACGCTCAGTTTCTCCTGTTTTTTTCCCAGCTGCATCTCGGACTGTTCGGTCATATCTTGTCGATCGCAACAGTGCATAATGTTGTGGTAGTTTAGTTTTTTCTCAAAACTACAGCCGTAGCTTGAGTTCCCAACTCGTTAAAAACGATGGAGCGTGTTTTGTCTGGACCCTCTGGCCAGCCATTGCCAGACGACCATTCACTGGACCGTGGTTCAGGGCGCAGACGTGTGCACTTGATGCACCCATCCTTACACTGGGTGTGTATGTTCGCGTTTGTGTCTACAAACGCTTTTGCCCTAACAATTTCTTACCCTGGCATTGCACCTCTTAAGTTGAGCAACATGATGCAATTGCTTGGTTTCAAATGGATTAGATCAAGTTGGGATGTTCGGCCGTGACTCCGATATTTTCTCACCAAGCAAGGAAGGTTTGCTAAATACTCAATCGTGCACGGGTGAAGTACACGCCGTGGGAGTTGACTAGAAGCACCATCTTACCCGATAGTGTAATATAACAATACTCAATTCAGTATCTTTTGGTTTTTCCCCAGCGTACCAGCAAAGGACCTGTCTGCAGGAGAACGCTCGGTGTGTCGGCCACCTGGACTTGCACAAAATGACTTGCAATCAAACTTCGTAAAGCTGACGGACGGACATGCTAGCAGTGTGTGGGGATGTCCTGCCATGGCTGCCGTTACGATTGCTGGAAAAATACCCTGCCTCCATCTCTATGGTGGTCTGCAATTTGGAGTCTCATTACTTTAGTTTCTTTTAAAATAGTTTCTCTCCTTAGTTTGTGGTCAGTGGGTGCAATGTATTGTGTAACTGACAGCTATGCGCTGTAACTGGGATAACACGCTGTAAATGAATTAGTCTTAACATTTGCGGTTTGTTTTTTATGCTTTTATTTCCTACATACACACACACGCACATACACTGGCAGATGAGCTCGGTAATGGTTCGTCGTCGTCGAGGGCCGCATCGACCGCGATCCACCCGCTGTTCGGTGGAGGCGCCTGCCGCTGGCCAGGATGTGAGAGGGTGTTCGACGAGTTCGACGACTTCTACAGCCACCTGCACTCGGATCACATCAACGGGGACTACTCGGCGGCGCAGGCCCGCATCCAGATGGAGGTGGTGTGCCAGTTGCACCTGCAACTGCAGAAGGAACGCGACCGGCTGCAGGCGATGATTCTGCACCTGAACAAGAAGAACGAGATGATGCGTGCTCCGTCGGCCTTGTTCGCGGGGCCCGCCGGCTTCCTGTCGCAGCTACCCGCGCTTCCTTCCCTGCCACCGGCACCGTCAGTCGCGCAGTCTACGATCCCACCCGGCACGGCTTCAACCGCCCGGCTAGACCCGACCCAACACGGCACACTTCCGGGGCCGTTCGATCTCATAGCCGGACTGCGCTTTCCCGCAGATCTGGTCGCCGACATGGCGGCCAGTGCGTCACTGGTGGCCGGATCCTTCGGCAGCCGGCTTCACCAGCATCATCAACACCAGCAGCAACATCATCAGCAGCAGCAGCACCATCAACAACAACAACAGCAGCAGCAACAGCAACAGCAGCAACAGCAGCAGCAACAGCAGCAGCAGCAGCAAAACCATCAGCAGTCACCCTCGGCTTCGTCGGCATCATCTCAGCATCATTTGCATCACCAACAGCATGGTACGCATTCGCCAACAACGTCGGCAGGCTCGGCACCGCCACTGGGGAACGCCCCTGGTCCTGGTGCGAGCTCCAAGTCCTCCAAGGGTACCGGTAACGTTCGCCCCAAATACTTCTCTGCGCAGGACAGCGAAGGTAAGATTCCATATTCATTAGGTGCGTTCCGACGATACAAATGTTGCACATGGCCATCAACATGGCGTACTTTCATTAGTTCCTAATCCATATGTTCTTCTTCGTTTGCATGCACCTTTTCTGGACGCTAACACGTATAGAACTCAACTATCCGGATGTTCAAGACGGTAAGTAGATCCAGTACTAGGTACAAACATCGTAGAATGTTACCTACTTATCGAAATTTTCGTAAAACTCTTTTTGTATTCTTCGCACTAGATGTGCATAAGAACCGCGAGTTCTACCGTAGTCACGACGTGCGCCCACCGTTTACCTACGCGTCGCTGATCCGTCAGGTAGGTGTCCCTGTGAGCCAGCAGATATTTCATTCTCTATCTTAACCATTTCCCGTTTGACGACATGTGTCTTCAACAGTCTATCATAGAGTCACCCGAGAAGCAGCTGACGCTGAATGAAATCTACAACTGGTTCCAGAACACCTTCTGCTACTTCAGGCGCAATGCGGCCACCTGGAAGGTAAGTTCTGGTGCGATTACAGTCTTGCTTGCTCATAGCCGAGATGTGGATTATGGGGATATTCTATCTTGGGGAAAGCGACAATATTATTTACAGTCTACGGCTAATGCAACGTAGCCGAAGTGGTTAGTATAACTGGCAACAGCTGTTCGTAAACACATCCCTTTTCTTTCGTGGGGACTCCCGGTGGGCAGAACGCTGTTCGTCACAACCTGTCGCTCCACAAGTGTTTCATGCGGGTGGAGAACATAAAGGGTGCCGTGTGGACGGTGAACGAGGCCGAGTTCTGCAAGCGCCGCCCGCAGAAGCTCGGTATCATGCAGTTCAAGTTCCAGCAGCAGCATCAGCAGCACCCACATCCGTCGCAGGGTACCGTGTCCGGGCACCAGGGCAGCAAGAAGAAGCAACCGTCCTCGCAGGCGACCGCAACGGCGGCCCAGTCTGCCCAGCAATCGTCTCCTCAGCACCAGCCGGGTCAGCGGTCGGTGTCCGGCTCGCCAGCCGGTTCCATCGCCTCTTCGGTCGGGGCGGCTATTGTGGCCAGTGTTGCCAGCACGCTCAAACCACCACCGCCGCCATTCTTCTACAAACGGTTCGTTCGCAAAGCCCATTTTGTGCATGTAGCCAAACCCGTACCGCTCCTCTCACATTACTTCCGATCATTTTCCGCCATTTGTTTGCCGTTCGAGGGCACAATGACATGTAATGAAGGTACAGCCACCGGCCGTGAGGCTTACTAACCGCCATCGCACACTTGTTTACTACCTGCGTCATTGCGGTTCGTGCCTCCAGGAGCCGGCTTTGGCATGCTTTGACTAGCATTATCCCAACGGATTGCACTCAGTAGCATATTCAAGGAGACATAACACCGCTGCCACGAGTTGCTGCACTCGAGTAGAACGACGATTGTGAGGTAAAGACTCGTTTTGTCTGCCTGCGCCAAGTTCGGTGCTAACGCTTGCGTTTCGGTTCCGACCAACTGCGGTGTTCCGTTCCCCCCCCCACAGAACGCGATACGCACCAACCTTTCGCTGCACAAATGCTTCGTGCGCTACGAGGATGACTTTGGTTCGTTCTGGATGGTGGACGACCACGAGTTCCTCAAGCGCCGCCACCTGTCGCGCGGACGACCAAGGAAGTATGACATTTCGATGCCCCCGCTTAGCGACGGTGGTCCCGGTTCTGGTCCGACACCGGGCCGGCAATCCGCCAGTGTCGAACGCACCGGACACCATCCAGGAGCTGCCGGCGATGGACGATCGATGGAGCACGGTCCACATGGTGATGGGGGCGGGGCGGACTGCATCGAACCATCGTCGCAGTCGCTTGGTTCTGGCAGTTTTCGCTACTGTGCGGACGAGTACGGCGAACCCACAAGCACAGCCGGCAAACCAGATAAGGAAGGACAACTCGCCAGCACCGGGCGGCGCTCGATGACTAAAAAGTCCGACTTTAGCAGACGGTAACGATTCACATTCTCGTCGCTGGACAGCTTCTCTGGCCTGCAATTTGCAAACATTTCCCCTGCTCCTCTTCGCTCCCCTACCGATTCTTTCCATTTTTCTCTTCGTCTTGTAACGCCTTGCATGTAACTTATCCATGGGTGGGAAAGTTTTTCTTTTAAAGTTACATTTTCGTAGCCCATGCGCAGACAAGGCTATTGTTTTTCACATGCCAAGCATTTATCTTCGTTCAGTTTCACCTTTCTTTAGCTAGGTCGGTTCACGGAGATGCACTTCCGGAATGGCACACGCTCAATGGTTAGACATCGTTGTCCACAGGTGTACACAATCTACTTCGACACTCAACTTCGATATCTAGCGTGTTGTACATATTCCATTAAAACTAATTTGAACAATTTTCCAATTTGTTTTTCTCCCGAAAGCAGAATTTGTGTCCCTCCATTTTCAGATAGTTTTCTGCAGTCTTCTATCTGGCCCGGGTACCAGAGCGGATTGTGGCAGCAGATCAACCGTACGTATCAGCCATCGATCGTACATTCCTGTCGACAGCGTACCATCAGCCTCAAGCTATGAACGGTGCCGACCAATAAAAAAAACTATTTACTAACTAACCAGAGTAAGAGAGTGTGATAATGGGTCAAAATTTATTCACTCTATCACAATGTGTCATTCCATCACACAAGGTCAGCAGCGATGTTGCAGTTCTTTTAAGACAACGAGATATCTCTTACTATCCATAGCGATAAGAAGCACCAGCTGTTTCGGAGGAAGTGTAACGCAATCGGACCGACGAAACAAAATCCCCGCCGTTTGTTGACGGTAATCAACGTGTGTCAGTTGACAAACATCTCGTTTTGTCAAGTGAATGGATTACTTCGTTTGCTTCCAGCGCGAAGTGTTTGACCGCTGGCTGTTGGATATTGGCGATCTACGACCGATATGCGACTCGGTCGAGTGGTCGTTTCCTTCGATAAAGGGCGCAAAGTTGTGGTAGGAGGTTGCGGGTGGGGTTACTATCTCTTGAGTGGCACATCCGTTCTCATGCGGTCAAGATCGTCTTGTAACCTACTTTTCGCGACGCTGGTTCCTATAAAACCTTATAGATGCTCCTCCATCAATCATCAGCTGCAGTCTTCCGCCAACGCTATTCTAGTAAACTGTTTCTTCCGGTATAGCCACGGGTTCGATATCGTACAGAATCACAATGCGCTCGCTTTCGGTAGCAATTTGTTTGGGCATCGCATTGGTGCAACTGCTCGGCAGTGCTAGCTGTGTGCCGTCGTCAGAAGAGGCGCAGGTTCTCAGGAGCGTTGTCACGATCGAAACAGTATCGGATATCGATGCGTTCCGCAGGGCCAACCCGGAGCTCACTGTCGCCAAGCTGCCATCGACGAAAGCAGAGGTAGCCGAAGGCCGCCAGCAGATCGTCTATACGCTAGGGTATCATATTGCGAACGAGCGGCTCATTGGACTGTCTTCGGACAACAAGTCCTGGTCTACACCGCAGAACGTGAAGCTTGATCTGGAGTATCCGACGGTGGGCAGCGGGAACGTTGTATCTTACGTCGAGGTGGTGGTTAATCAGAGCACGCCCAACGGCGTTGGCTACCTCGTGTCTGGAGGTGTCGGTCAACGCCACGTTCGCCTGGTGATAGAGGCATACGGCACAACCTACTTCAACTACAATGCCGCCATCTATGGGTACTAGCCGCTTCTAACCGCGATACGAAGTACGAACGCAAATGAAAATAGAACCAATCGAGTACACCTGAATGTTTGATTGTTTACTTGCAAGTGTTTTCGTTTTGATTTGCTGCAATGTTTTGCTTTAACGTTTGCAGGTTTAAAAGTGTTTTTGCTGATTGCGCAATTTTCGATTCTATGTTCCGGTTTGTTTTTATAGCAATAACAAATAGGACACAGAAGAAGGGCGTTATTGTTTCGTGTGTTTTGCATTTTCGAGCACGGTTTGAATCGTAACTGAACCAGGCGTATGTAGTGATCTACCATTGCTTCCTACGTTCACATCAGTTTGAACTTATCTTCTCCCACTGCTGTAACGAGTCGAGTGGCTATCTGTTCACCATTAAACATCTGTTTGAAGCCTAGTCTTTTTCCATTTTCGTGGTGTTCTGTGTCGTAAATCTCCGAAGAAGATGTTGCATGGCCTACGGGATTGTTGTGTATTTTTGATAGCGTACACTACACTGCTAGGCGTACTTTTAGCAACTAGCTACGCAAGCGAGTACAATTGTAAGTAAGGTACGGCACAAATTTTGCAGTTCACTGATGTGTGCGGACGCACGATGTTTCATTGTACACCTGCAGACATACCCGATCCATCTGAACTCGAATGTCCCGGCAACGTAACCTACCGGGCGGTAACGCTGACAGCCTACCATCCGATGTTTGACTCGGATAGAAAACGCGACTATCTGGACGCCAGCAACCGGAAGCTGTACACGCTGCAAGAGTACCTAGATAACCGCGCACCGTATGTGACAGTTGGAATGGACCCAACACTTCACCTTCCGTACGGCAAGGAAGCCTGCATTCCTGAGCTGAATCGGCACTTCCGGCGCGCTATTCGGTTGCAGGTGCGTGACACGCACGAGGATCTCACCGGTGGTGGCTTTCGACGGGTGGACGTGTGCGTGCGAACGCAAGAAGACAGCTACGATGATGTTGTGAACATGCTGCACGTAACACTTGTACTCTGAGGTGGTGGTTTCGAGATAAGGAATTAAAACGATTCGCAGCCGTGCGAACACAAGAGAAACTTCACACAACCAAATTCATCCGAAACGTTCGCAACAACATCAATGCGCCTTCAGCGTCAAATGGTATTCCGAAGTTATCAGCTGACGGTACGTTCCGGATCGTAGAAGCCACAATCGGCGAATGACGAGTCCTTGAACATTTTTGGTGATCATTAGAATTATTGTTTCGCCAGAACGAGACAAGAAATAGACTGGCCAAAAAATAACCACTGTATGCAACCATCACGAGTGAAAGTGAATATGTACTATTCTGCACGCTCGCAAAGCTGTGTAAGTTCAAGTTCTTCATGGTTCCGGCTTAGTGTTACCTTGTGTCATCCGATTTTCAAATGGAAACCAGAAGGAATTTGGACTCGGTGAGATAATGATGTGTCTGATCGGATGCGCCAGGAATGTTGCTAGTAGATGGACGGTGAAGGTCGTTCTTCTACTCACGTTAGCCATTATCGGAGGGAAAGAATCGATAGGTGAAAATAATGGTGCGTATAGTGTAAAGAAACACTCTCTGAGCATCTTGTTCGTTTTCTTGATATACTCCTCCGCAGAAGGCTTCGTGTTTCCTCCCGACCACGGCTCAGAAGGTGACCCGTGCACGTTCCAGCCAGGCTGGGAGGGTGTGTGCCAGAGCGCAGAGTCATGTAGGTTGATGCATCCGTCAGTCCGCAAATATTATAACATTACCCTCTGCGAGTTTATCGGACATGAGTCGTTCGTGTGCTGTCCTAAGAATTTAACAGGGATAGAGCTTGCAACTAAACTGTCCAAGAGCGTCCCAAGCGTGCATAAACTAACGGAACACATCATAAACGGCCAGCCGGTTGATTTACCATTCATCGCGGCACTTGGGAATAAACTGAAAAACCAAGGATCAAATGAAACTTCATATAAATGGCATTGCGGTAGCAATCTGATCACTCCAAGTTTTCTGCTGACGGCAGCACATTGTGTATTACAAAATAATACAAAATATATCGCAAGAATGGGACACTCTGACGTACTCTCCCGTCAGTATCGCCAGATAAAGGTGAGAAATTGGCAATGAAGGTGTAGGATTTGGAACTGAGGCAAACGTTCGCTTATCGTATTCAATTTTGCTTTTCTGCAGTACATAATCAAGCATCCCGAATACCGTTCCTTTTTGAGGCAAAACGACATCGCATTGGCAAAGGTGAATAAACCTTTCGTACTTGAGCAAAAGGTAAACCTGGTTTGCCTTCCCACCAGCCTAGAGGACAAAGACAACATACTGGAGCTGCATATAGCAGGCTGGGGGTCCACGGAGAATAGGAAAAACTCAGTAAAGCTCTTGTGGGCAAATGTTACCACTGTACCGATAGGCAAATGCAAAGAAGCGTACGGTCGATTGCCTCCAGGAAGAACCAAAGTAATTCCAGACCAGCACTACTGTGCTATCGGAAACAACGGGACACACATCAGCGACGCCTGTTTGGGTGACTCAGGTGGGCCACTGTTCACCATCGCCAACATATCCGGTACACTGAAATACCAGCTGATCGGTATCATTTCGCGTGGCATAAACTGTGGATCGCCAACCCCTGCAGTGTACGTTCGAGTTGCGTCCTACTTGGACTGGATAGCGTCGCAATTTCAACTGGAACTTTTAACAACCACTGGTTGACTTAAAGTACAAGCATTTAATTAGTTCTGCCAACATAATCCACACCTAATTTTACATTCTTGCACCAATGCATAACGCAAACAGTGCCTAAAAGGTCAATCAAAAAGATACATCGATTGTATGAAAGGAACGATTCCCAAACACAACTCTAGAACTGCTCACCAGCGTCAACATCACCGGTATACTGAAGTAGCAGCTCTCAAAGTAGCAGAGGATTGCGGCTTACCTGTGCGAAGACTGTCAGCGTAGGACCCAATGTAACTAATTTTACATCCCGGTCCCAAAGCATACAACTTCAACAACCTCTTTAATGCGCGGATGCTACTATAACCTAGAGTTCACTTTAAATGGAACACATTTACTCATTAAAATAAAGCAAAGCAAGCAACAAAAACGCAAACTTTCTGGCAGCTTTTGCTTGTTACCAATAAAGTATAAGAAATGTTAAAACATAAATACAATCAGTGCCAAAGTTTACCCTTAAAGACCATTATAAAATGGTCGGTTAGAAAATCGGCAAGGGCAGCTTTGCTATTGGCCAGTTTGTTGGAAATTTACAAACGAACAAACATAGTATAATATCATTTTTACTGTATTTAGAAAGATACTGGACTGATTGTTGTGCGACCGTGTGAAGGTGGACTTTGCTTTCTTCGCAGACTTAAATTAATATTTAACAATTAACGTTTTTAGGTTCCACCGAGCTTTGTCGAATTGGATTTTTGTACTGGAATCTGACAGTTTCTTGAAACAATGACACAGAATGCTGGAATTTCGTTTGCAATCAGTGAATTAATTAATGCGTGCAGCATAGCCAGACGCTGTTTTCGAAGAACAATGACGTTATGTGTCTGCTGGAGCCGGTTTTTCGTCTCAAACTTCTTCTTAATGCAGCTTTATGTGTCTGTGTGATAGGAAAGAAGCAGCAGATAGAGCAGAGGTTGGCAAACTTTTTTTTTCGTTGCGCCATTTAGCCGAATAAAATTGCAACTAGAAGAAAACCCACAGTCATGTGCATTTGCATATTTTTTTTCGAATTTTACTTTGCTTTAGAATTGTCTTGACGAAATTGGCAATCTTTAAAAAACGAAGAATGCATACTGGTATCAATTTATTATGTGTTTTACAACCAAGCAATCATGTGGAGTGCAACATGAAATTAGCATAAAGCGAGTGGAATGGATTATGAGTGTTATTTGCAGTTGTTAAAATGATGCTGGCGAGCCAAACTTTGCCGACCTCTGTGATGGAGAGTAAACGATACCAAGAGAGTGGGACTGATAGGAAAAGCGTGGAAGAACGAGCATGTAAACGAGGTCTTCGAAACCGCGCAGACCACAGCAAAACAAAGCTGAAGGAACTAGGAGGAGCGAATTTTGTTGGTTCTAAGAATCTGCCGACGCACTGAACACTTCGTTCGACCAGTTGTTGGAGGGACGGATTGTCGTCAAGTTGTGTATGTTTCAGTTCTTCATCCTTTCCTTACTGGGAGTTCGCAAGGAAGTGCTCAGTATCTTGTTGGTAGTGAAACCGGATGTCAGTGTGCGTGTCTTTATGTGTGTACTCTAGGGCTTCAAGAACGGCTACTAATCAAGGAATAAGAATCCGGCGATAGTCAGTGGTGGTCATGTTTCCAACCGGCTGTGCTGCGATTGCTGGAAGCTGCAAGAGGGTGCAGATCGTACTCACACTCGCCCTCACCTTCTGCGTAGTGCAAGGATTCATAGAGGAAAAGTTTGGTGGGTATAGTGCAAAGAAACATTCTCCACCATCGTCTTATCCCATGTTCTGCTGACCTGTAGTACCTGGTTGATTTCGTCCTCACGATCACTATTCAGAAGGTGACCCGTGCACGCTTGAGTCTGGTGCGGAGGGTGTATGTCAGAGGGCAGAGTCGTGCAGCTGGTTGGGACAGGCAGTCCGCAAACATCAGACGATTGTCCACTGTGGGTTCGATCGGGAAGTACCGATCGTGTGTTGTGCAAAGATAGGCTCTACGTAAGTCGCTCACCGTCTGAAGCGTTGCTAGCCCCGTCAACTCAACTCTACACTATTCCCATTCCGTTCTCCTTAGAGGCCCTTCAGAGCTGGCCATAAAAGCATGCAAGAACATCGAAGGCGTCTATTCATCGCTAGCCTATCACATTCTGGGCGGTATAGAGGCGAAAGATGGTGAAATACCATTCATTGCGGCGCTCGGCTTTCCACGGGACAACGCGGGACCGAACGAAAGTCCTTACGTATGGCGTTGCGGGAGCAGTCTGATTACTCCCAGCTTTCTGCTTACGGCAGCACACTGTGTCCAGCACGAGCCGCCAAAGGTGGCAAGGATGGGAACGCTCAACTTGCTTGCTTCGGAACGAACGGACGCCATACAGGATCGCAGTGTGAAAGTTAGCAAGAGCAACAGGTCACAGGCATTGGCATAAGGTTAAAGGCTCGCTTATCATTCTCGTTTTCGCTCTCTGGCAGCACATCATCCCGCACCCTAGCTACGATCGGCCCAAAAGGTACAACGACATCGCTCTGATAGAGGTGGAGAGTAGCTTCCAATTCGAGTCGACAGTGAAGCCGGTGTGCCTCACCACTAGCCTTGCAGACAGGGACGTAAACGAGCACCTGCGAGCAGCTGGTTGGGGTATGACTGAGTTACGCGCGCAATCACCAGAAGCACTGCTTGTGACGAATCTGACGACGGTGTCGGTTGGTAAGTGTCGGGAACAGTACGACGCTTTGAAGCAAGTCAAACGTCGGGCACTGCCGAACGGCATTCGCTTCTCGCAATACTGCGCCGTCGGTGTATCCACCAGTGAAATCGACCGCTCCGACACCTGCGAGGGTGACTCAGGCGGGCCACTTTATTACATCGAGAACAGCGACGGCGAGCAGAAATACTTCCTACTTGGAGTCATCTCTTTCGGTCTGAACTGTGGCTCGAGTCTGCCATCCGTGTACACTCGGGTTGCGTTCTATCTGGACTGGATAGCGACTCACGTTTGGCCAGAGGGAGTCGTCAGTAAACGATAGGTTGCAAGGCGGTCTAGTAGCATCATCGTTGTCAGCTGGTATTCTCTTAGTCATTCGATAAAGTAAAACTATCTGCCAGAATACAGAATAAGTGGGTTGGACATAGGATGGAAATTTACAACAACAGAGTTGTCCTAGGCTCACAGTGTTCGTAAGACCATGAACTAGAGCCTATACTGGCAAATTGACGAAATAAAGACGAAGCAAACAAAATGAAATGTTAACGGTTACTGTGAAACTTTCATCAAATGTAGTGAATGCAACAAATTAGCTGTACGTACTTCTACTATAGTGACATCGTGTTAAAAAATCATGATTCTGCTCGGTTGTTGCACATCCGAGACGGTCCAATGAACCTGGTCCAAATCCGATCGATCAAGCGTTTGAAGAGGCATCACGAGCAAGGTTAAACTAAAACGAAATATCGTACAGCCTCGCGAGCATCGCCGTTCACGATCCGCAGCGACGGATGACCGGGCAGCATCGCGGGTGACAATTTCTGGTCCATCCCAACCAGCCTTTAATGGGTTCCATTTGAAAATTGAGCATCGCAGAGAAAACTCCATACAAAAAAAAACAGCTCTCTCGGACTTAGCCGATTTTTACGATGCCACACTCGATGATTGCCGTCCGCAGATGCCGCGATAGTGGCGGAGACCCGTCGCTCGCGGACTTAGCCAAATTTTTCGATCCCGCTCTCGAACATAGCCCGCCGCAGATGCCGCGATAGCAAAGGAGCGTCCTTTTTGTGCGATCGAACGAGCGCGACGATGTGCGTGCGGATGTTTTTTCCCGTTCGTACGGCGCATCTCACACGCAGAGTGATTTTGACACATCGAAGTAAACAAAGCAGCACGGTAAGTTCGCTAAAGTTTTTCGCTGATAATTACATATTATTTCTACATTTCAGCTGTTATAGGTTAATATTTCGGTTCATCAATCAACATTCAACCATTTAACATACGATTCTGACCAGTTCGCGTCTTATTTTAACCACCGGAGGGCGATGGATCCTGTACAGTGAAAACGTAAACAATCAGGTAAGCAGTGAAGTGAAAGTGTTTCGGCATTAGAAATAGTCTATAATCATAACATTTCTAACATTACTATTCACCATCATCAGAGCAAACTTTTGTCGAATTGGTGGTTACATCAAGTGTTCACGGATATGCTTTAGGATTAAACTGGTTGAAAAGAGAAAGGGCTTGTATTTTTCGATTATCGAATGCATTGCTGTAGGACCGGCATTGAAAATAAGGTGAAGTAATGCCGAAGCAATCAAACCGATCATGCAAGTGTGTTGTTTTCAAGAATGTTAATTAACGTTTAATCAATGTTCTGTTTTTACAGCACCAAAAGCAGTGCCCTGTTTCTTGACAGAATATTAACGACATCAAGGGCGTAAACAATTGATTCGTCCAGATAGTTCTACACGTTTTCGAAACTATTTATGGAATCATCAGTTCATATCAGGTAAAGTATGAAGTGTTTGTCATGAAATAGTTCCCGATGTGTTCACATAACTGAATTACGTCATTTCAGCAGCACGGGTAGCGGATAGTAAAGCGTGAATGTTTTGCTTGCGCGGTAGGATTTGCTGTGCAATCAGCTGAGATTTGCAGGAAAAATGATTGTCTCGAAATAGCCAGTTAACATCGTGTGACTAATTCAATGTTTTCTGTTCTTTCATCTACACTTGCTTCTTTCAGTGGTGCTTTCCGACCACACTTCAGTTTCAGAATGTGCTAAAAATCAGGCGTTGCGTGTTCAGAGCCCCAAAATCAAAGGCGAATGACATAGAAGACAGTCTAAATCCTTTAGAAAAGGTACAAACAAGTGTGTTTGGATAGGTTCGGTTTCAGGCTGTCCTTGCAGTAGGCGCCGACGCGTGCAATCAGGGGATCAGAGCCGAGCGATGTGTCGAATTATCTATAGGTCATAGATTCAAAAAGTCGCTGCTATGGAGCATGTGCATTTCCGCAGTATTCACCTAGGCGAAAATCAGCATGTGCCCGAACAGCAATCGGCTGTGTACCTCATCGAAACCTCATCGGCAATTGCAGAGAGATATCCGCGGAAGAATCCGTGGCCTGTAGATACCTGCTTTAGGTAGAAGTAAATCCGCCCGTGCCTCCAGATTCTCCGTAGCACGATTTTGAGCAATACACGCACGTCAAGCACATCACGGAAAAAGCCACCAGGGTAGTATCCACGATAATTTGCATCTAGGTATCGGATATTGCGCTAATGTGAAAAGAATATGCTTCTGTGTTGATGAAGGTGAATATCGGATGAAAATAATTGGTAATGAACATATATTTATAGATATTATATTTTTTCTTCGCTTTCAGCAGCAAAAAAAGCAGCTTTTTTGTATTCGAGATAATTAGAAGAAATTACAAGCAACGGATTACCGTTGTAAACTATACAGGTAAGCTATCTATTTAAAGATAAATTAAACAGCAGCTACACACATGCCGTGAAGTAGTTCATAGCATTTTTTGGGTTGTAATTAATAATATTTTTGATACGTTGTAGATCATTTGCCGTACATAAGACCAGCACCTCTTAGATGCGTGTTTCGACAAGGAAGAAGAAGATCTTAGCTTCCTCAACTAAATTTCTAGTGATTCGGATCATCATCATAGAAGGTACGACAAGCAATTAATTAGTAAGCTCATATTTTATTATGTTAGGACTTAAAATCTTCATAACACGGAACGGAATATTTGGCGAGATATGGTATTCCATAGCATACCATTAAAAAGAACAGTCTTCTTTAGTTTCGTGGCCAAATATGTGCTATTGGTATTCATTCATTTGTTTTAATCTGCATGTTGTTTAATGCATACCTATCATATCTCAAAGATTTATTATCATTTTGTAAAAAATTGATATCATTTACAATGTATATTGCTAAGCAATATGTAATTTAATAACCGTGTTTAGTTAATATCATAATTAATTAGAATCAATCGTCTTTAGTTGATATCGTAAACATTTAGAATCAAAAGATTTACATCATTACATTAAATTTGGGTATGAATAACAATGTATGTTGCTAAAAAAAATGTAATTTAATAACCGTGTTTAGTTAATATCCCAAACATTTAGTATCAAATCTGCTATGTTGATATCATCAACCAAAAATATTAACTCGTTAATGCTTTTCACGGGAATAGTTATTTATTTATGTTTTTTTTCTTATATTTCATTTCAGATTTATTATTTCATCCCACGTTGTAAACATTGAGAACTACCAGCGAAGAAAATGGTAAATAAAAAGAAAAATAAACTGAAATTATTTTCGTTCAACGTATTTATTCGGCGCACGGGCTGTGACGTCACAGCCAAGCGTCGGAGTGAAAGAAACAAATACACCGCGGGGAAAAGTAACTCAAGGCCCTGGGGTGCTCGCGCGCTCACCACTGAAATAGCCCGCGAAGACGCTGCTATCGCGGGGAGTTGTCGCTGTCGGCTATTATTTGCAGATAGCCGGCTATAACCCGCTCAACTCGAGTTTATAGCATTCAAATGGGTAGTTGGGATGGAATCCCCACGGGCGCACATTGTGAGTTCTATCCATCTCTTCCCCTGTCGCGACTATTCTCTTTCTCATGTGATCCGCTGTCGAATGGGCGATAAAGAAGGAAGAGGGAGGGAGCGGTTGGGTGGGGGGGGGGGGGGGAGGGGGAGGTATTGCCCTCCGTGTGGGAAGTCGCGGGGAATGCCCTTGGATGCGCGAAACTTACAAATCGAACTGAAGAGCATGAGAGATAAGCGCGATCCGCGTATGTTTGGGCTCCACATAATTCTGAGAGCGAGCTTCTTTTATCCCTTGGATGGATTGGAGGCTCAACCGCAATGCAAAGATTCCAACATTATGTCGAATTTTAGAGCATTCGGTGAACCAGAATTTAGTGTAAATGGTTTCTAAATGGTAAATGGTATTTCGCCGTTCCCTTTTAAAAACAATTGTCATGACAATAATCACATAGTGAGATTTTAAAATTTCTTATGGGTATTTTTATGCACACACCACAGCTTGTGCATTAAATTATACCGCGTCAAACATAAAGAACTATGTCAGCATATTTTTTGTGGCGCAAAGTAAGCCCCGAATCATGATGTTTGTCCTTCGTGACGCTAGCTCCTAAATCCAGACAATTTTCCTCTGAACATTTTTACGCCATCATCGAATGTAGCGATTTGAGGTGAAATCGTTTGAGACTTTTGACGCTGCGCAGCGAAGGGTTCCTCTCGGAGATTCCAATCGATCTTTCATTGCCATGAGGAAGCTGGGTATAGTTATCAAACGAGCTTTTGGATCCGGGGCCAATAAATTTCGAGCCAAAAACCGGTAGAGATCCTCACGCAGGGTGTATGCATTTGTGTGTGTGTTTACCACTGGAGCGGTTGGGACGGGTAGGGAATGTGGGTGGGAGAAAGGGGGGGGGGACTGTTTGTGTGTGTGTGTGTGAGTGAGTGAGTGAGACAGAGAGAGACAAAGAGAGGGACAGCGAAAGGCAGAGTTGATTGCTGCAGCGCTGCGTGTTTTGCCGGAGCAGGGTCAGCCCGTTAAGAATCCGTTAGTCGCATTTGTGAGCTAAGTCCACACGGCTCGTCCAGCGCGCAGGCCGTCGAGGACATCACGTAGTTCTGGACGGATGAGAGTGTAATCGTTTCGTCGAATCCGCGAAATACCTGAACGCAGCACACGACACAGGGCCGCGCTTACAGTGGTACAAGTGTCGCACGCGATCCCATAGCAAGGAAGCGGTGGACCGCTTCAAAAAGGCCGTTACGAAGACACGCGTGCCGTGCGGTGTTGTGCGTACGCGTGTCCGCTGAGTCCGCGGAGTCTGTAGCTGTGCACGGTACGGCCGTCGAGTCAACGGCGATGCTACAGCGGATCCTCTGACAGCTCGAGGTGTTATCGCTTGCATCACGCAACCATACGGCGAACGGTCGAACCCGACCAGGGGTTTAGAGTACTAAAACAAAAAGAGAAGGCAACCTGAAAGAGAGAGAGAGAGAGTGAGACACTCTACGAACCATCGTCCGCAGCATCCAGCATCTGCTCTTGAATCCCGTACCGCTTCGCTCGCACCTGATCGAGCGGTCAAGCAGTCACTTCCATCGGCGCATCCTCAACGTTTCCTACAATCGTTCGTCGAATTCAAAACAAACGATCAACCAAACCCAAGCGACCATCAACCAACCGGTTCCGGAACGAATCCAATCGGACGGAAGAATGGACCACGTCAAGCTGGCGCTCTTGTTCGTTACGTCTGCCCTAGCGCTCCAGGGTTCCTCCGGGCAGACACTTTACAGTAAGTAGACACCATCCAAAGAAGTTCACTGACATTTAGCTTTCAATTTTTGTACCCCGTCCGTCCCGCTCCGAGTTGACAAATTCAGGTCGTTGGCCAACGTTCCGGTTGTGATGGAAAAACCCACATGAACCGTGGATCGTAAATTCGCGCAAATTCCTGCTCCCTCGGCCAGCCAATCCCAATGGAAGCCAAATGAAGCTTGTGTCGAAGATAACCTGCAGCATGACCTTAAGTTAACCAAAACAACAAAAACTGACCCAGCGATTCGATTTGGCGAACTTTCAGCGAGCGAATCTGGAAGCCGATAGCAAAACGGGGAAAACGAAGCTCGCCGATACGTTCTCTTATTGCTGTTGTGTTCTACTGCGGGGGAAATGTTAGAAGAAAATGGTACAGCTTTGCATCGACTGATGGTTCATTGTTGTTCTTTGTTTTTTTTTTTTTTTGTTTCCCTAGAGGACGATGCGTGTGAGCTGCGTGACGGAAAGCCCGGCATCTGCACGGTCGTGACCGATTGTCCCTGGTTTCTGGAGCACATCGTCAAGAATCGACGCTTCGCCGATCGCGTTTCATGCGGTTTCGAGGGCGCGGATGAGATAATTTGCTGCAAGACGAACAAGACCGTCCAACCGCCCGGTGTGCAGTCGCGGCTTGCCTGCGAGAAGGTGCCGAAGTACAACGAGCGCATCACCTTTCACATCATCGAGGGTGAGGAGGCGAGCGAGGGCGAGTTCCCGTTCATGGCCGCCCTCGGCTACCCGACGGACGACGGCAACGTGAGCTACCGGTGCGGGGCCAGTCTAATCTCGAGCGACTTCCTGCTGACCGCCGCCCACTGCATCCCCTCGAACGACCGGCCGACGGTGGCCATCCTCGGTACCAACAATCTGGCTCCGGAAAACAACGGCGTCGTGGTTCCGTTGAAGGTGAGCTGCGCCGTTGGCTTGCGGTGGCAGGCACCCTTACAAACTCTCACGCAAACACGTTTCTTACCGGTTGCAGGCCTTCTTTCCGCATCCGGAGTACCGATCGAGCCGAAACTACCACGACATCGCGCTGGTACAGCTCGAGCGGCACATCGAGAACGAACCGGACGTGAATCCGATCTGCCTGAACGACGACCTGGACGATCTGCCCGAGTCGACTGTCCTAACGGCCGAAGGTTTCGGCATAATCGACCTCGATCGTAAGTCTTGGAAAGCCTTCCCCAACGGATCAACGGACGCAAATCGCTCGCTTCTTCCGCAGGTAACCTCCGGTCGAACCATCTGATGAAGGTCAATCTGACGACGGTGGCTTGGCCAAAGTGCAACCAAAGCTTCGCCGACGCCAACCTGCTGAAGAACAATCGCAAGCTGGCGCAGGGCATCGTGCAGACGCAGTACTGTGCCACGGGGCGTGAGAACGACGTGACGAAGGTGGTGGGCGACACGTGCCAGGGCGATTCCGGCGGGCCACTGCAGATTCTGGACAACGGCAAGTACAAGCTGATCGGCGTCACCTCGTTCGGCAACGGGTGCGGCAGCAACACGCCCAGCGTTTCGACGCGCGTCGCGGCCTACATCGACTGGATCGAGAGTGTCGTGTGGGCATGAGCGGATGCGTGGATGTGTTGTAGCATGTTTTTTTTTCTATTTTCGCTCGAACAAAACTTACGGCACTTGCTGCGAAGAAATGTTAGAAATCTCAATTCCTGCACTTAAGAGCATCCAGCATTTGCAGCAAGAGCATACCAATACTCAATTAATACAAGCACTCAAAGGTGGCAAAAGGTGTGCAATGCAAGAACAGTGAGGTCTCTCGCCACATTGCATCTCTGAGAAGGAAAATCAACAACAAACAAATCTAGCCAATTTTAAAATGCCACCCGGAAGGGTCAAGGACAATCGGTGTTTTGTTACCCCGTCGGCGCGTGAGTCATACATTCATCGGAGCTTCGTTGATGCAAAAATCTATAATAAAAAAAAGTAGAGATAATGCAACTAAAGAGAAATGCTTCGCGAATGCACATTTCTTCCACAGCATTCCAGGATAGGTATGTTGCTGATCGTTGCGGCCGCTCACTGTTAAGGTCACCCATGTATCGTCAATTCCGCTATAATGTGAGTATTCTCAACATAGCATCGGATCGGAATCTGATCGTAAAGGTAGGTTATTTCTAGTTTCCTGTATGTATACATATTTCTACGCGCACGTGTGTGTACGTGTGAGTTTTGAAACTCGCATTTAACAGGCGTTAAGTAGTGAAGAAGGACCCTACCCTGCGTGCGTGACATTGAATCCGAATCGGGTGCTCGGGGAAACCCGTCCTCTCTCGCAATGTAAGTTTGCTGTCGTATATCGCCAGTCGATCGCCCAAAAACCAGTCCTGCCGGAGACAGGTCGGGAATTAACGGTGGCGCGACTGCTCGGTGCCACCGGCCCAGTCCCAGGGTTTCTCCGCGTCTGTCCGGGCGTGAGTCACACATTCCGGTCCAAATTTCCGGCTCCGACTTGCTGCCCTTTTCTGCAATCTTCATTAATGCGCATCGCTGGACTTTCCGTGCCCCATTATACTGTCTCTGCTATGCTACCTGCAACACACACGTACACAGACACACACGCCCACAAGCGCTGGCTTAATGTATGTGCATCCGATGTTCGGAAAGCATGGTGCGCTTGAAGCATGTAAACAGGTGAATCTGGCATTTAAACCTTTCAGTAAACTTTAATATGCAAAATTTTACTTTACAATTTTATGTTTGACCTTTATTATAACTGGTTTAATATGTTACCTTTGTTTTGCTTCCGTTTTCGTTGCGAGGATCGAGGAAATTGTGGGTATAACCAATGACATATCAAACGGACATTCATTTAAAACACGCGTTAATAATTCAAAAGCACCTCTTTACAGAACGGTATGGACTCTTTGAATTGTCGCTCGTTTCGATGGCTTTCAGCCCACTGTGCTTGCGGAAATGGAATGGTACACGGCTACAAGCAAACGGAACGTGCACAGCAAGATCCGCACGATTAGGTCCTCTGTGAGGCCGGGAAGGAGGAAGCGCATCCAGTGCGCTGCTGTTCTCTTCTCCGTAAACATAGCATCTTTTAGCAGGTTGCATCATTCAACGTTTCTTCGCGATCAACCTTCGATTGGCCAGCCACGCCTGCGACGCACTTCGGCGATCGTGTGGAAGTATTTGTGTCCAGAATGCCCTTGCAAAATGTGAAACCTCCCTTCACGCTGTCCCTTCTAAACCTATTTTCAAAGAGCGACGCCTCTCTCTCCCTCACTCTCTTGGCGTAGTGAGCTCTCTTGCTGACTAGATGTAGCCAGCGAGTTTATTTGTTTACAGCATACACGTCGGGCATCGGCTCGACCAAATTTGGCCTTCAGCCGCGTCGCGAGTCGCAGTGTTACCGCGACTTTGGGGCAACGAACTGTCAACTGATCCACCGATCCTCGGCTGGGAAGCTGCCGATTTGTTTTGACGTTGCCGAAGCCCGCACCGTGTGACAGCTGTGCACTGCTGTTGCAAACGAGAAGAGCCAGCAACGCAATGTACGTTTTCGACCGCACGCCCTGGCTGCTGTTGCTCGCGTTCGCCAGCCACTGGATGCTGGTGCCGCTGGCGACCGCCGACACAATCGTGCACGAGCCGCCAGATTCCGGATTCGGTAAGTAGCACGATTCCTGCCCCATTCACTTGCGGCCCCCTAACGGTGCTCCTCTCGTTCCCCTTCCCCCATGACACACGGCAGAAGGCGACCCGTGCAAACTGCACGATGGCTCGCTCGGCGTTTGCCGTCCAGCAAACCAGTGCTCCTGGCTGATGGCGAAAAGTAAAACGCCCGAAGATCTGATCACTTGCTCGTTCAACATGTCGCTTCCGATCATATGCTGTATGCACGAGTTCGACAACACCCGGACCATGTAAGTCGTGTGTGTGAGTGTGTGTGTGTGTGGGTGTTTGTGCTTGTAGAGAGGCAGTGATTGTAACTCAATGTTCGCCTTTTTTCTGGGAATCATCTCCTGCTTCCACGGTTTCCGCAGCACCCCGGCGAAGCGCATCAGTGAGGCACAGTGTGACCAGTTTCCCAAGAGCAGCAACCTGGCGGACCACATCATCCACGGTGCCGATGCGCAGTTCGGCGAGTTTCCGCACATGGCCGCACTTGCGTACAACGTGTCGAACGCGATCACCTTCAGCTGCGGCTCGTCGCTCATCGCGCCTCGCTTCTTGCTGACCGCGGCCCATTGCGTGACCGGGGTCCTCTTCGCCCGGCTCGGCGTCCTCGAGCTGCAGCCGAAGGTTATCGTCGACACACCGATCGACATTGCGATCCGGAATACCACCCGCCACCCGGGCTACAACCCCGTGACGGTCAGCAACGATATCGCACTCCTCGAGCTGGAGGAGGAAGTGCCCGCCAATCTACCGTACGCCCACCCGGCCTGCTTGTTCATGAACACCACGGGTGAGCTGCTCGGTCCGGACGTGCCACTGTCCGTGCAGGGCTGGGGTTCCGTACAGGTGGGCGACACCAATCAACCGCGGCTGCAGAAAGCAACGGTGAACCTTGTCGACAGGGAGGCCTGTCAGCGCAAGCAGGTGCCAAACCGCCGCAACAGGGACGGGCTGCATCCGACGCAAATCTGTGCGCTCGGGCGTGACACCAACGATACCATCGCCGACACCTGCGTCGGGGATTCCGGTGGTCCGCTCGAGCTGATAGTCGACGGGCGCCACTACCTCGTTGGGATCATTTCCGCCGGTTACGCGTGCGGTACAACCATACCCGGCATCTACACCGATATCGCGCCTTACATAGACTGGATCGAGTCCATCGTGTGGCCGCAGCAGTAACCCCTCCGCGCTATGCTGTGCCGTGCTGTGAAATACGACGCAGCACTGTGTACTAACCATCGGCACAGTCGCTTAGAAGCGGAGTTACCCTTTTTACCTTTTTCTGCCCTCGGAGGTGATCACAGAAGCATCGCTTTGAGCATCGCCTGGTAGCACGTTTGTGTTACATTATTGATCTTCTGTGATAGGCTCACTCAACTAAAGACGCCCAAACCTGTTGCAAAACCTTTTTGATTGAAATCTTCTGGATGGATGAGCTCCTCAAAGCCACTCCGAGCATTGCTGTAATTGTGTAGCATGCATATTTTCTAATAACCAAACCCGATCGTTTGCAACTCAAAAGTGGTACATAGATTGACACATGTACCACGACCCTTTCCCACCCCGCTGATCATATATACAGTACATTTCCGATATGGATCGCTCATATGGGTAAACCCTGCTGGTATTTTAAAATTCTTAACTCCTCATGAAAGGTTTGGAAAGTTTCAACCCACTCCTCTGCCGATGCTGTCTCGGCATTTAAACGAATGTGTTATAACGCTAAATAGTCTAAGATGTTTTCAAAAAATAAACCTAAAATACCTAGTGGTAAACGTGACATATAATTATGGCTTCCAGCAAAAGTCGGTAAAAAATAAACAAAAACAAGACACGAGATCCATTTGATGACAATCTTAACTACACGTAGAGGGTGGCATAGAGCAAACTAAGCAGTTGCCTTGTACTTTTCGATACTCTACTCGCAACCAGTCCCGGGCAGATCATTACACATTTGTAAAAGCTTCATATATTTTTTATCATTCAAAAAAACCACACTGGTTTATATTTGGAAGAATAAGTTCAATTAGTCACGACGTGTATGATGTTAAAGGCCTTCAACTTATTATTAATCCGATGATGACTACAAATTCAATGTAGCAACATCAATGTTCCATCGGGAGGTAAATATCAAAACATGCGCTCCCGGTTCTATTTTTGACAACCCGCGGTGTGTTTTGCCCTTCCTTCCAATGTGCACAAAAGTTCCTCTCGCGCGTCCCGAGCTGAGGTTGGAGATTTAAGAAGCCGGCGATTGAAAGCGGTTGCGCCTAACAGAAATAGCCATTCTTATTGACACCATCCGCACTACGCTAAGCCGCGCCACCCGATCCGGTCCCCCTTGCCGCACAGTGTATTGAACCACGGAGCAGAGCAACAAGTTGTTGCCAGCGGTCGCCATTTTGCAACGTTTTCTTCGCCTTTTCCTCGCCCGCAAACGACACAAAAACTGCTACTGGTTCTGGGCAAGCGAAACACGTTGCGTGTCGCTTTCCCGTCCCCGCCAGTTTTTCCAGCTGCACTTTCGTTGGCATCTCTTTCTACTTTTCCTTTGTGAAAGTTTCCGATTGTTCTGATCTCGACTGCGACGCGGTTGGTATTTGCCCGCGAAGGTACGCGTGTCGCACACGTTCGTCGAGCGGCTCGTGCCGGATGGGAAAACAGGTGCAAAGGAGGAACCCTTGAACCCCCCTTTTAGAAGCCCTCCGGCGTAGCCCACGCGTCCCGCGTTGGAGCACGAGCACGAGGGGGCAGAACAGGGCGCATGCCGGGTACCGTCGCCAGATCTCGTCGGTTTCCGGGAGCGCTGTGCGCCAGTCGCAGCGCATTCCGGTTGCGGCCAGCACGTGTTAATGCGGCAGATGAAGTGGAAACACTGCCGGTAAAAAACGTTACTCGCGGCGTGGAGAGGGGGGGGGGGTTCCGAAAACCTCAGCAGTGCGCTAGTTAAAAACCCCTTTGGCACCAGTGTCCACCATGTGCTAGGTGAACCGAGCCTCGGAACGATCTCAATGCGTCCCCCTTTGACGTAGAAAGTAAGTAAACGGTGGCCAACGTTCGGCTGCCAGCCGAAGCGAAACCAAACATAAAACGAGAAAATCAGCTGGCCGATGCCGATGTGTGCCGGTTTTACCGCAACAGCGTTTTTCGCAATCGATTGCAACCTTGACTCCGATTCTCGGGTAGTAAAGTTTGTTCCCCGGAGCGGGCGCGCTCAGTCGGCAACGTGCGGCCGTGCTGGCCCCTCGCGTACTCCAGTGAAGCCCGAGCTTGGGGAACGACGAAGCGGTGAGTGGGTGGTGGTTGGTTAAATAAATAATCAAACCGTTGAGTTTTGTTGTGTGCCTTTGAAAACCAGGGATGAACAGCAGGGCATGCAACCTAAATAGTAAACAAAGCAGTTTGATTGACATGCTTTGAAAGTTTAAATGATTTTGGGTGAAACCAATGTCATATAACAATTCAGTGGTAAAGATATGTTTGTATTCTCGCCAAGTTGCAATAACATTTGCCTCACCAGTGCTGTTCTTAAAAACCATCCTCTTTTGGATGTATTCTCCCTCGGTGTATAATATTGAGTCACAATTTTGCTGTACCAAAGCATGTTAGTGTGTAATTCGTAAAAAAAACGTTAGGCGATGGAGGCGCCTGGTGGTGATGGAGATGATGCGGCGTTTAACTAAACTTATGGGATACATCGGTACATTGGTACATTGATTTCTCTTTTGTTTTAAAATAATTTCCATCAATCAATCAACCGGGAAATAGTTTTATTACGCTCATTTTTTCGACGCTCGACTCGAATGCCCACAGCATAATGGAGGCGCCTGGTAAGGGATACAATTTCAAAGCACCCTATTTAATTGTCAACATCATTCTTGGTTTATCAGTCGAATTTCGGATGGTCTTTTCGAAGACATTAAGTTCAGAAGCTAATTTACACATATAGTGTGCTGTCGAAAGCCTTCGACCTCTTCTTAGAGAGTGGTCTCCAGCCAGAAATTTGACCAGAAAGTTTCCAGTACGACTCGAGGAAAACACTTAAGTGTTTGAGAATATATTGGACACGATGTACAATGTGTGTGATTATTCTCTATTTTCTTTATCGAATGGCGTTTGTTCGTGACTTTATTATATTGCTAAATTCATTTTGTTCTGTCATGTGACCGGAAACGAATCATTGCCTGTATTTCGCGAACCGTTCGTGAAAGAGAGAGCTTCTATAGGACTCCCAATACTACTGCGACTCCAAAACAGACCCGCTGGATCTGTGCTAAAGCATTTGCTCATCGATTGCTAGATTGATTTTCGAATGCCCTTGCTTACAACGGCTTCGCTTGGCTCGTGACGGTTTCAAGATACTGGGGTTTCGGTTTTGTTTATGATGGCAACATTGCCAACTTCCCTCTCCTCGATAGTAATAAACCAACCTCCGGCCGCAACGTGCGGCAGATTTCGAAATAGCGTGTTTCTCAACAAATCAAACTGTGTTGGTGGAAATCACGAATTGCAAAACACTCCGCCGGGCCGCCTCCAAACGATGTGGCTTGGTTTGGGTTTCGGTGTACGGCACGACACGCGGTATTTGCTCTGGGTTTTGATGGGAACACTGTGTTGTTCCCTTATGACAAATTATCGCACCCTCCCAAAACCCAAAATAAAAAAGGTATTGACAGAGTAAACCTCGGGGACACGGGGAGTTGGGATTGAGTGATGATTTCGTTGGGTGAATGTGTGTGTGTGTGTTGGTTGGGTTTTTTGGGGTACTGGCCGATTCGAGTGATGTTGCCGATGTTGAGATAGCGCATTTCGTAGCCCAGCACGCGCTGGCTGAGTCTCGCTCACATCGGCCGGCAGTCAGTCCAAGGAAGTCGGAGGCGCCACGTGGTTCCGTACGCTACGCTCTGTGTGCGTGCGCGTGTGTGTCCGTTTTCTGTGCAGAATAATCAAAACAACATGTCACTTGTATGGCCGGCATGGCAAATGGTTGCCACGCGTGTCGGGAATCGGGAAAAATGTTGTGAAAACAAGCGGATGGGGGAAGAAAATGCGCAGACGCTTGCGCACCACGTGGCCAGGAAAGCTAAATTAAGCATACGCTGGCCGATGTTTCAGTATGTCGCATCACGCGGACGGCGGCGCGCGTGCCTTACCGACTCGAACGCCCACTCCTCGCAGTGGACTGTCATCTGGCAATGTCATCTAGCAACTGGCCGCAGCCTCATCAACCCCTGCAAGCGTGAGACATCGGTCGGATCTCTGACTGGACCGGTTCAGAATTCGGCAGAACGATGCTCAACCGAACCGCAGCCTGCGATCAACGTTGAACAAGTCGGGTACAAACTCGCACGGCGCCTATTGACCTAACTGGGATAGCGCTTGGTGATAAGTGATAAGCACCGATTACGTGCGCTTTCGTGTGGTGGTGTGTACAGTATAGGCATTCGTTTTATCAATAAGATAACAAGCGAGCGTTACTGGCCGCTTCGGTACTTCATTCATCGAAGGCTGATCGTTAGCCGACATAAGTGGTCTTACGCTACACACCCTGCGGCATAAGTACCGAGCTACAGGCAACCTCTTTCTATATGGAATTCTGTTAATCAGGAAACATAAGGTGTCAGATGTGAGTGAGAGTGTTGAAAGCCATTCTCAGGGTTGAACGTGTCAACAGACCTCTAGACGGCTTCCAAATGCCTCAAGCCACATCTAAGCCCAGACAGTTGTCAAGACGACGGCATGGTACATTCACGGATTCACGTGATAAAATCTATATCATCTCAATGGTTGGATCTCGCGCATTTATCTTCACGAGCAGATGAGGAACATTCCCGTCGTTTAGATAAGCGGGTGGCTAGGCTCCCTTCTTGAACCACGTTGCTTTCGCCTATCTTCCTAACCGTGTTTGCTGCTGATCATCAGCTGACTTAGTGTTGTTGGTTTATGTTAGAGATTTCCGGCCGCAATCTACAGACGGAACACGTTCTCCCAAGAGGAAGGCAAAACGCAAACAGGGGTTGTCGCCCGTCGGCACTATCATCATAAACCGTCTGTCAGCTTTGCATTTGTTTGCAATGGTGCCAGACGCTACCCGCGGGCCATGTCTGTTGTTGCTTAGAACAATTTTCGACGTCCTATAAAACTGCGTCCGATGGTTGAAAGCAGGAGGCTTACCGTTGTAGCTCGGAACGAAAGAGACCCGAGAGTCCTGTGGGATTTGAGTCCTCCGATTTGTAGTTTCCATTGCCTCGTTGTTGGCTATTTAATCTCCAAATTACTTTTTTACTTTGATTACTTTTTAATTTGTAAGCAAAGCTGAGTTGCAAAGATTGCCTTGTTGAATTGAAGTATAGCTGCATCGCCTCGATCGAGCTTGGGGTGGACAGGGTGAAAGTGAAAAGCAAACTATAAACCTCTTTTCCCACAAATTACTCCTCCCCTCCCATCCCTTTTCCGTTTCTATCATTCGTTGATCTTATATTTCTAGTGCGTGTTGCAGCAAAGGACAAGGCGACAAGGGAATCTAGCAAAGTAGAGTATAAAAAAAAGGCCGCCGGAACGACAAAATCGGCGACAAAGCTCGCGGAACGCATTCTACGTTGCAGCGTTTATTTTCAGCATCGCCGGCACAAAGATACGTACGTTACAGTTTACAGCCTACTGTTTGGTGGCGGGTTTCTACTGCGCTTCAAGACGGTGCGCTATTTTTACCCCGTCCCTTTAACGATATACACAGCCGATACCACCTTGTTGCTGCACCTTCCGTCGGCGACGTCCAGAGGGTGGCCGCCTGCAAAACAAACCAGGCCAACCACGCTCGGTAGTTTCGTTTTCTAGGGCCCAAGCGCACAGGCCAACATCCACGAGCAGTACGCAATGTGCGCTTCTTGACTCACCCCGTCCGTATAGTGCAAGGCTGAAGTCCTCCTTAGCCTCCCTCCCGTCGCGTCTAGTTTTTTTTTTTTTTTTTTCTACATCTCCGCTCGATCTTTGGCCAGCACGAGGCACTGTGAAGGCTCTTCCGTGTTGCCTTGCACTCTAGCTGCTGAACTGTGACAATCTGTGCCCGGGAACTGGGGTGAAGACTACCAGAGCATGGTCCTAATCAGCTCTCTAACCAAGCAAAAACTAACCGACGCTTCAGAACTGAGTTGCTAGATAAAGTAGATTGAGTGCTGAGTTTAAAGTATTCAAAAACATCGACAAGCAATCAATTGTTTTCCTAAAGCGTCGATCATCAAAAACATGTTGTTCGGGACATCTCGTTTGAACACATCATACGTTGCGTTGAACGTCGGTGGCTATATGTAGCTATCCAATCCAACATTTCGCAGATAGTGTACTACCACGGTTCCTCATCTCTAATTGTCGACCAAACTCGCTCCCGAAGCGTGTACCTTTTTGGAACAAGTAGCGTCGTATATACGAACAAGTAGGAAATCTACTATCCTACGTCAAGCTGAAAGAGAAAGTGGTTCAACTGTGCGCCGGCTAATATATCTTAGTGATCGATCGATAGTGGTAGTGATCGGTTGAGCACGTACCGCACCATTCCGTCCACCTCCTCGGCCCTCACGCTTGGATCGTGTTGCAAGCCGCCGCACTCGCACGCTCGCTGTACGCTGTACGTAGTGATAAGGAACGAAATAGGCTGTTGGGGTGGTAATCATCGCGTAGTCGCTGCTCGGTTCTGCACCCGTTCGGTTGTTCGCCGAAACTCTCGTCGATCAGGCAAGTGTGCGATAGTGGCGCTGACTGGGCTGTCGGTTTGTGTCTCCAGGCTGCGAATCCTATGGCCAGATCGTCCGCGACCGTATAGTTCTTAGTTTCCACGAGTTTCCTGCTTCGTTTCTATAACTGGAATCAGAAGATAGAGTGGATGCTGCACTTTGTCTCGCTTTCTATTTCTCTTCCGATCAACCCTTAAATCTACGCGTGGTACAATCAACTCGTGGTGCATTTTTCCTTGGCAACATATCCAAGCAACCCTCAATTCACCAAACCTTGTCGACACATGGCCGTGAGTCATGGTTCGATGTGCGCCTTCCATCATTGTCCATTATAGACAACGAAAGTGACTGGCGCATCCATGTTATTCGATTTGTGGCAGTGTTTCTTTATTATACTCACGGGATGTCTTTATTCAAAGAGACAGAAATAACAGTTTGATTGCATTACAAACCAGGAAGAAAGAGTAAAACTCTCCGCCTGTGCTCTGGATATTGCTTGCCAGTAAATATCCTGCCTTCTTTCAGCATACTGGACGGATAAACTGCAGAGTAGAATAAGAAGTGTTGCCGAGCGCATCTGGGTGATTTCAATACCACGTGGGTGAGTGAGGAATACAGGTGACTACTGTCAGCCTCAGCTCTCCAGCACGATTTACAGCGACAGATAAGCGACGCACTTCCAGGCGTGTTCAGAAGCCCCGTCCGCATGTGATGAAATTGAAATAAGGGCCGATTAATCTTTCGCAAGGCCGCCGTTGCCCGATAGTGTTTGAAGATTTTGATTACTGAAGACATTCTTGGCGTATGTGGTCAACAATCGTTTTGAGTGGTATACGATTATGTGGAGAGCAGTAGCAGACATCTGTCGGCTGTAATTTGCTGTTGTTTGGTACTTCGATGCTTTAAAGTGTTTTGAACATCCATCGAACCTCGTCCATAAAATTGGGTTGAAAGTGTCGGTCAATCTTTAGCGGTTCAATGCCATGACTTCTGTGGTCTACTAGCATGAGCACCTTCTAATCTTCACTCAAATAGGTTTAATTTCGTTCTCTATCTTCATACAGATGTGTGCCATCGGCGAAACCGTCTATACAGTAACCTAATAGGTTCATTCAGTTAATGTGGTAGAGTACTTCCGTGGTTATTATACTTTAGATAGAGATTCAACTATAACGACAAAGCGAGAGAAAGGGAGAGAAAGAGAGAAAGTAGGAGAGGAAACAGAGACTGAGCACACGCAGGACCGCAGCTTGTCGATCTGCCAAATATGACACACGGACCACCGGCGAGCCGCAAGCGGCAACAGCAGCAGATCAACACCGACATCGAGCAGAGCGTCGTAGAGGCGGAAAGCGGACTTCCGACGCCCCCGGATGGGGGATGGGGTTGGATGGTGGTGTTGGCTTCCTTCAGTATTCATATCATCAGTAAGTACACCCGGGGCCTCCGGGCCACTTAGGCATACGTAGTAGACCCTCGTCCATAGCGACAGCGTGCGGCACCCTTGGCGCTAATCATCGGCTATTGGTGCTGCCTCGAAACCCACGTGGTAAACAATGCACTGTCAATAACAGATCAATCAAACTGCGCTCCTCATCGGCGTACAGAAACGGGTCACTTATTAGCTAGATAAAGCCCTCAGCTCCAACTGAACCTCAGCTCCATTTGGTAGGCGTCAAATAGATGGTGATCGATTAGCGTAAGCTATGCCATGGCACTCCAATTACCCCGCTCCCCTCATCGTAGACTTATTGTGCCTTTTGATAGCCATTATCCGAGGGACATGTGCCTATATAACCAACCAGCTAGGCGATGATAAGATCGATTACACTCATTTTCGGAATGTATGACATAACTGACGCAATCGGCCTGTTCGGAGATCCTGTGAATACATCACACATCAGTGGTTAATAGAGGTAACTTTCTTTCTGCATATTGCAGACAGGCCAGATGAGCTAGGACACAAGGAGAAAAACAGCTGAACTCGTGAACATCTACTCCGGTTTTGCTCGACAGCAAAGTAAATGGAATATCGCACGTTGTTTACTTGTCGACACATTTTTTTTATCACGGCTCGCCCACACATTTCGCATGCATCAACAACAAACAGTAACATGAGTCTTAATAAGTGCGATATGTCTCTGACACTGCAATGCACATTGACTCACTCTCATGTCACCATTCCTTGGATTGCTTTGTCGCTTGTAGGAACGCATATTAATAGCCGATCTTTGTTCGCTTCTTGATCCGAGGCTTTGTCCCCGGTTGGTGAGTAAGCAGCGTACTTTGTACCGTACCAAGGACGCCAACCCTCGCGATGTTCCCGCAGGCCTGTATAGGCTGGTGAGATACAGTGAATTTGATTAGTCGGCTGATTTTGATTACACGGTCCGACCGCGACCGGCGACAAGTTGTTAATGGGCGCATGATATGCAATCGCTGGATCTATCGATCAGGTTCACACACCGCGCACGAGGTTATGCAGGAAGGTTAGCCGCTGTTACGCTTCCAAGCGGCCGAACTGCGTTCGAGCTCTTGCCCACCCAGTGCTGGCAAGAAGTGCTGACGAGCGTATTTATGACTTCGAGGGCGTCGACAAATCAATTTGTGGTGTTTACCCGTACTTGGCACCTAGCAAAGGGCACGGGATGAGATATAGCAACGTTGCACTAGAACACGACAAAAACAACGGATAAGAGTTTGGTAAACACTGCTGATAAGCCACCTCTGGTCGGACCACCGAGTGCAGACATTGTAAAACACGGACGCACTTGGCGGGTCGATCGGTTCCTACGATATGTTTTGAAGATGAACCTAACTAGTTTATTTTTATTAGCAGCCAGCTTTGAAGTTCATATGGCTGGCTAAGCACGGGTGGTACAACGGTTGGTAAACACGAGATGTGCGTTATCAAAATCGACCACAAGAACTTGGAAAAGGGAGCTGTACAGAGCAATCGCGAGGAGGAGGGTCTACGAATTGTACGATGTGTAACATTGATTGACGCCTAGACTGGCAACAACATCCGTGAATGTACTCAAAGCAGGGTGTGGATGTTTCCTCTTTTACAGCTGATGGCCTTACGTACTCGTTCGGTATATTCTACACGGAGTTTTTAACGTACTTCAACGAAGGGAAAGGCTACACGGCCTGGATCGCGTCGATCCTGGTAGGAGTGACACTATGCTCGGGTAAGTCCAGCACCGTATGGGTGGGTCTGCTGCGCAACTCCTCACCTTTGCACACATGTTCTGACTCACTCCCCATGTAGGACCCATCTCATCGTCGCTGGTGAACCGGTACGGCTGCCGGGCGGTGACGATAGCGGGTGCGTTGCTGGCCGCTGCCTCGCTGGCTGTCAGCAGCTACGCCACCAGCGTCTTCATGCTGTTCATTACGATCGGCTTTGGCACCGGGATGGGCCTGGGGCTCATCTACCTGCCCGCCATCGTCAGCGTGACGATGTACTTCGAAAGACTGAGATCGCTGGCAACCGGCATCGCCGTGTGCGGCTCCGGGCTCGGTACGTCCATCTTCGCCCCGCTAACCGAGGCGCTAATCAAGCGGCTCGAGTGGCAGGGGGCACTGCAGGCGATCGGTGCCATCGTGCTGATCTGCGTGCTGTTCGGGTTGATGTTCCGCCCGTTGACGCACGAGTCAGCCGCTGCTGCTGCGGTAGCCGTTGCTGGCAAACAGGATGAGGCAACGGTGCCAGCATTGCAACATTCCAGCACTGGCAGACCGGCATCGCCAGCAAAGCAAACCACACACCAGAGCGGCGAGGGTGCCCTGAAGCGATCCAACAGCCACGGCGACATGGACATTCCGAAGATCGACCTTAATGCGGTAGGTCTGCCAACGAAATCTGTAAGAATGCGCTGTAACTCTCTCTTTATCTCCACAGAATGGTCACTCTATCAGTGGCCACAACCTGGACGCGGATCGCAAGCTTCTGCCGGTGGATGAAACGAAGCGGCTGGGACTCAGCCAGCCCCTGCTGACAGCTCCGCTCACCGATCAGCAGCTCCAGGCGACTACGATGCAGGGCGCGATGAAGCGAGCCGAAAGTGGCACCATGTACCGCAAGGACGCCCTGTACACCGGTTCCGTCCACAACATCGCATCGCGTCACACGTCGCAGGCGAACCTGTCGGTGTACGAAAAGGGCAGCTACGGGTCGGTGCAGGGCAACGGCACGGGAACTCAGCTGGGCGGCCAGGACGCGACCGAGCAGTGCCTCGGGTGCATCCCCTGCTCGAAGGAGACGTGCGACACGTTCCGCGAGATGATGAACTTCTCCATCCTGAAGGACCCGATCTTCATCGTCTTCACCGTGTCGAACTTCCTGACGAGCGTCGGCTTCAACGTGCCGTACGTGTATCTGGCGGCGCAGGCGCAGGTCCTCGGCATCGACACCAAGAACGCGTCCTACCTGCTCGGCATCATCGGCATCGCCAACACCGTCGGCCGCATCGTGCTCGGCTATGTGTCCGACAAGACGTGGGTCAACCGGCTGTGGGTGTACAACTGGTCGCTCGCGATCTGCGGCATCGCGACCGGCCTGTCCGTCTTCTGTCGCGACTTCTACTGGCTCGCGGTCTACTCGGCCGTGTTCGGCTTCACCATCGGTGCCTACGTCGGCCTCACCTCCGTCATCCTGGTCGACCTGCTCGGTCTGGAGAAGCTGACGAACGCGTTTGGCCTGCTGCTGCTCTTCCAGGGCATCGCCTCCTTCGTAGGACCTCCGATCGCAGGTGAGACGGTTACCCCCCCCACTCAGTCCGCCCTACTTGCCCGTTTCACTTACTCTTTCCCCCTTGCACAGGCTGGCTGTACGACTACACGCTCTCCTACGGGCCAGGTTTCATCATGGCCGGCACAACGATCGCCATCAGCGGCGCGATGCTATTCGCCATCCCCTCGATCCAGCGATACCTTGACCGAAAGCGCTCCCCCGTCGCCCTGCCCGGCGGTATTCCCATGGAGTAGCGACCAACCCGCGCGCGCGCGTTCGTGTGTGTGTGTGTGTGTGTGCTTCCATCCCGGGGTTTTGGCTTCTTTTGTTTTGGTTTTTCCTACGTTAAGTTTTCCACGATTTCCGTGCCATCGTTGCCATCTCTGGGCGGCCATTCGTTTCGTCCCGGCCCAGCTGTAGGGTTACACCAATTATATTTACCTCATCTTTTAAAGCAGTAACACCATTAGCGGTAAGCAACGATTAAGGATAGGAGCACCGTTAGCTAGGACACGTTTTCTAATTACATATCCACTAAGATGCGCGACACGGTCGATAAGAATTTTGTTGAATTTTTTTTTATAACTTTTTTCAAAATATACTGTACATGAGGCTGATTCTAATTATTCGATGGCAGTTTCTTACCATCCGTAAGTATCCTTCCGTTCCCATTGTGTGTCCTTTAATTGAAATTTTTAAATTACGGTTCCTACTCACTGTCATCAACGCCATCTAGCGGAATTTTAATGTAAGCTAACGTTTAAAGGGTCGAAGGGAGATCGTTATTTTTTCCGTTTTAAAAATCGTTGATTCGCATTCGCCAATACGTACGCTCTTGCGGAAAAACTTCGTGATTTTCTTTCGAGCTGCGTATCAAAATAGTTCGGTTTGATTTGAATTTGATTTCACTTTATTGAATGCTGGTCGGAAAACCCAAACGATTGCATTGCGCTTCGACCGACGAATCTCGGCGCACGATATCAAACGTGTGTAATTGTGTCTGTTTTTGTGTGTTTTGTCCACTGTGATGATGTGAAAAATCACTAGGGAAGTAATGTGAGAAAAGGTTGACGTTAAAAACCGCGTTACGCGCCGCGAATGCTGGCCGCCGAAGCTTACGATTTGAAAAAGGGAGGAATCCGAATTTGTGGATAAAAAACGACAAGAGATTTGTAAAAAACTGTTGTGTTGTAAGTGTGTGTGTGTGTGTGTGTGTGTAGGTGTTTAGGGGTGATTATCAATTCTCGAAAGTTGGCCATGGACGCGCTTCGTGGAGCGTTACGCCATGCCAGGAACGGGAACGGTTAATTGTTATTACTTGATTAATTTTGAAATATTGTCTCCGTAAAAAGGGGAGCCGTGGTGAAAGGGAAAAGGAGTAAATTTGTCCAGCCCTCTCCGATCCCAGCACTGGCTGCAGCATCGAACGGGTCAGCTGTAGGATAAGGGAGAGTAGCCTTTTACCACACCGTCTTTTTTAGTATTCAGGCTCTCGCCATTCCAGCACAAGAAGTCGATTTCTTCGAGCATCCTGATCGGAAACAACAGAGTTTTCCTCTAGCACACACACACACCCACACATACACAAGTAAATACTCACGCCCCAGATATTGGGGAAATGTCGATGCGCCACCAAACCACGCGGTGCCAAAAGTGGTTGAAGTATCAAACGTGCTCTTCAAACCAAACCTCGGAAGTCTACCGGCTTTCCACACATTTCGCTTGTGCGCGTTTGTTGCGTGTGTATGGGTGTGCGTGTGTAGGAGGTGTACACTTTTCACCGTTCAAACACTGGAAACGAAAGGACAACGTTCGAACTTGGCACCCGCAGGTTTGCGTCGTATATGCTGCCAACTAGCTGTTTTGCAATCATTCCAATTATTGCACAACCGACATCTCCTTCCTGTCCTAACTCCCCCATCGCCTTCTCAGCTCCTATTTTAAATATTGATTTGCCTAGACTAATGTTTTGCATAATGTTTACTCCTATTATAGCTCCTGTGCCCTTCGGTGTATATTTTGTTGAAACCCACACGATCGCATTTGTTTGCGCATTTCATAGCCATCGGAATTTGTAAAAATTAAAATACCCTTTATGCAGCGTCGCCCCTCTCTCTCTCTCTCTCTCTCTGTCTAGCCTAACCTCCTCCTCTCTGGTCCGTGGAGCAGCGTTGAACTCTCCCTCTGTTCTTGCACCTGCAGCCTGAGTCTTTTCATTTGAGCGTTCCTAATCTCGGGAAAAACACAGGTCCTTCCGCATCGCCTCCAGTTTGCTTAAGTGCCGAGTGAAAAACAGGTGAAAACCAACAGACGTGTCTTCTTCTGCGAGGTGTTGCGATATGTGTGTTTTTGTTCGTTTTTTTTTACAAGAATACGTTGAGGAACGGCAGGAAACTGTGAGCGCTCGTTTTCTGTGCTGACCAAACGGGAGATGGTCGTCGCCGAAAAAACCGGTAAAGTCTCCCTCGGGCGTGAGGGAGGGGTGGGGGGGGGGGGGGGGGGATTCAATCGAGCGGTTCACAGCCGACGCCGTACTTCACAACCATTTGCTGCAGGTCCTTGGGCCGGTTTCCGCTGGGGCCAAGGATTTGCCAGGCGGTCCGCAGATGCTCCAGATTTAACTCCTCCGTGGTGTTCTGTATAGGGGAAATAGGAAGGCAACGTGTTAGATCGAGAAGAGCTGCCAGTTGTAGGAACTCCGGGAGCCAGGAGCTGAAGCCGCAGAATATCCGTAGAGGCAACTACTTACACCACTCTCGCTCGGCACCTGACCCAGCGTGACGCGGGTGACGAACAGCTCGTAGCAGAGCACACCCTTGACGAAGCACTCGCCGTACTGCAGGCGCTCCAGGATGTCCAGGATCTCGACGCAGTAGCGCTCCTTCTCGCGCAGCTCCGCCACCGGCCGGTCGGCCTGGATCTTCTTGATCGCCTGCAGCTTCAGCTCGACCGTGAACTGGTTCGTCGGCAGCAGAAACCGCACCAGGTGGTCGTTCAGGTAGTCGATGATGTAGCTGGACTCGCGCTTGATCGCGTTGTTCAGTATCATCCGGCCGGCGATCTCCTGGATTTTCGTTGCCTTAATGTTGTCCATCTTCAGGTCGCACCGGTCGCAGCGCCACAGGGACGAGATTTTCAGCGGGTTGATCGGTAGCAGGCGCCCCTCCGGGCAGCTCTCCCGTACGCACTTCAGCGCCCCGAGGTACGTGCCGAACTCCTGCCGGTGAAAAGAGCAAACCCCCAGCGGTTGCGTGAGCGTGTTTCTGGCCTTCCGTTTTACGAAACCTACGAAACCATAAACAACCTCCATTCCCGCCTGCCAAACACACACACACACACACACACCCAACCCTTCCTTCACCCAAGTCGGTCTCTAATGATTTTAAATGGCAATTTTAAGTGCCTCGCATGCCGTGCTTCGGGGACGTTTCGTGCCGAGCGCTAGTTTCGTGCTATGATAAGCATTTTTACTGAAACAGGTCCTCGATGCCGTGACCGAAGCCAACAGCTCTCCGTCGTTCAGCTTCGTTCAGCCTGCAAACGCCGTTTCGTGGCCTTATTTTTTATAAAATAACTTTGCCTGGAATATTTATAACCTCGCCTAGGCCCCAACGCAAAGTGGGCTTCTACACCGTACCCTTTGGAAAGCTCGTAACTTATACCTGAAACAAGGAGATCTACAGTCAACGAGCTCCATTCAAAAGGATTAAAGAACAATATGTCCTGCCAGGGTTTGCAAATCACAACTACAAAACATAGTCAAACTACTCGAAGCATGCTAGAATTAATAAGCCTCAACTTTTAAGAGACAATAACAGTAGAAGGAGTTCTTTTAAAACAAATAGTAGAAAACCAGTCTGTCAACTCAGCCGTTTGGTTTTGTTCGGCTAACTTCACTAGTCATTCCTTACTTCAGCTCTTTCATTCACTGCACGTAGAAGCAAATAACACGAAATATAATTGTGTTTGAAAAGTGAGTTGCTTGGTCTACCTAGTGTTAAACACCATAGAGCCTAGCTTTAGAAACTTCAAACTAACTCCATTCGAGCCGCAAGTGTTCGATAGGGAGGGCTTGAATGTTCCTCAGCAAACGGACGTCGAGGGTTTATCAGGAAAACCGTTGCAAAAGACACCTTCTAGTTTTAAAGCAATTAAAAAGACACGCCTAACCCATCATTCAGAAGCGTACACACACACACACACACACACATACACACAAACACACGCCGGAGGATCGGTCACCGGAGGTTGCCAAAAGCTATGGCCATAAATAGCTTTAACCTGAACCGACCGGACGGTTTGAAAGGTGATTGATTCGTAGCTTGTGAAGTGTTTTGAATTCGGGTTTTTGAAATGTTGCACGATTTGGAAGACAGCCATCCCTCGAACAGGGCAAGCGCAATGGCTGACGGATAGCATTTGAATACACCGGAAACTTGACGTCTGAAATGCGGTGGGATGGTGTAGGGTGGGGGGGAGGGCCAAACAGGAAATGGAAATGCGAGAGTGCGTGCGTTCGTCCCTGTTTTCGTCTAGCAAGGGGGAAAATTCGCTCGTCACATTTATATTCGTGCGGGAAAATAACAGCGATTGCAGACGAGGACACAACACCTGCATGTCCCCCCTTGGGCCTTGTGAGATGCATCCGTGTGGTAGCAGGCGGTCGGTGTAGACATACTCCTAATCCCCCGATCGGATTTTTCCGAATGCCGAATGCGTCGCCTACGCCATTTTTCCCCAACGTTTTTCCGCGACGTGAAAGGTGACGGTAATTAAAACCACCATTTGTCGCCGTTAGTAACGTCCACGTCCACAACTCTACCGCAACGCCACACCCTCCTCCCCCCCCACCCCTCCCCCCTCACGCCAGCTGTCAAACGGTGTCAAAGTGGTAGTTTATTTTGGCCGGTATTTGAAAAAAAGGGGGGCAAAACATATATCTCCTATGCGAGCGCCCAGCTCGAAGCATGAAAATCGAAAATGTAATCTTTCACGCAAACGGGGGAGACCAGGTCGGGGTTAACCCTCGGCCCACACCCCCTCCCCTTGGACGCTTCCGAGCGCGCGCGCAGGTTATCCTCGCGTTTCCCCGGGGAAAAACTTCTTCCTTCCCATCTGGTGAGGAGGAGATTAAAATTAAAGAAAACCTCCTCGCCCCGCCGGGGTACAGGGGTACAACTTCCTAACCGACCGGTGCTCAACGTAAACATATGCACATGTGGAGGACGCAAAACCCCATCGTCCCTCCCTTCCCCACCGTCGGGCGGAACGCGGCAAAACTGCCCGAAAACACACGGAAAAGAAATACACCGACGTCGGTACACGGGCGTCCAAAAATATCGATCCCGGTCTCATAAAAACTTCTCAAAATAACCTACCCCATCGCCTGCCCGTGCCCCGCTCAGCTCACGGGGTCTTAGTTTTATTTTTCGTTCCGTCCGTTATCAGATCGTCAGCAGCAGCGTCGGGGTTGTTGAAAGTTGAAGCTAGTAAAACACAACCCCACAGGAGGTGTGGACTGGTTGAGTCCCGGAGCGGAGCGGAGCGGGTGGATACGAAGAGTTATCTTTCCTTCAGCATGCAACACGGACTCTTCCGCATCCAACTGGAATGGGGGAAAACCGTAGGGTTTGGGTTTGAGCACAGGTAGTCTTCAGTAACTGGGCTGAACAGCATCTCGCCAGGGAAATACATACAAATACCCGGCCCGGAACGAAAGGGAGCGCGGGGTACGATGCATCCTGCATGGAGCTACAGTTTCATCGAACACTGCCCTTTTCGCTAAAGCCGGGTGTCTCAAGTTCTGAATGCGATATCTCGAAAGTTGCGAAACAAACTACCTACGCAAGGAATGTTAGATTCCACGAAAAACCCTCTCAAGTATTACTGTCGAGCGAGACGTCGAGATAGACACGTACATTGTACCTCGGGTCGGTCGACTTGGTGACGTGGGTGGGGCAGGTACCTATCAAACATTAGCCCCGACAGTTGCAGTCACCTGGTTTCCAAAACAAACAAAAACCCGACCGACGTCAGAAAGCGATACCTCGCGAAGACTATTGACAGCTGCCTCGTCTGAGAATAGACGTGATGCAGCGGCGAAAGACAGGAGATGTTTGGCCAAGATCGCGAGGTTCCATAAAGTCAACTTGAAGAGGTTTCTGTATAGAGGCTGGACCACGAGGTGGCAGAGGTGTGCCAGAATTCTCATTAGGCTTCGGTCCTTAGTAATCTCAGCAGAGTCTTTTATGTGTCGGTGTTCTTGCGGTTGCCAGACCCGAGTACCGTCAAGCATTGGATAATTGTTCATCAATCAAGCTCGATTGCTGCAAGCCTATTTAGCCCCACACTCCCGATGCGAGAGGATGTTGATGATTGCGCTTGATTGGTTTCGTTTGATCGAGGTCTTCCGGTTGATGTGCTCGGAACTCACCGTCGGATCCTTGCAGCGTTCGCAGGAGCACAGGAAGCACTTCGAGAAGCACAGATGTATGATGCGATGCTGCGTGCCCCACAGGATCTTGGAGTAGTTGTTGAGCAGCTGCTGGCCGGCGCGGATCGGCCGCGAGGCGTACACGCGCATCCGCAGCTCGCTGTCGAACACGTAGCGCACGTTCGGGCGGCAGCAGTGGTTCATGAGCGCCCCGAGGATGTACAGCCCGCGCAGGATGATCTCGTGGTCGTTGTTCTCCTCGTCCGCCACGATCCGGCTCGTCTCGAACGCGTTGGTGTTGAGCACGTTGACCAGCTGGCGCAGGTAGCGGACGTCCGCGCCCTCGCCGTCCAGGTTCTGGAAGTAGCCGTCCTTCAGCAGCCGCTCGATCTCCGTCGTCATCTCCTTGCGCGGCGGATGGCCCTCCATCTGCAGCACCAGCGAGCGGTCGCGCTCGGACAGCAGGAAGCCCCGGATCGAGGTGAGCGCGTACAGGATGTTCTTCGAGTAGCGCCCGGCGTCCTTCGGCTGCCAGCTCTGGATCAGCCGGCACTCGGCGGCGTGCGGCGACGCCTCGCCGACACTGAAGTCACACTGGGCGCACATCGGCAGCCGGCAGCCACCGCTGCACAGGTGCAGCTTGCGCAGGATACGGCAGCAGCTGGCGCAGAAGATCACGTCGTAGTTGTTGACGCGCGGCCCGACCAGGATCGGCCGGTCCAGGAAGATCAGCTCGTTGACGGCGATGTCGCGTGTCGCCACCAGCCCACGCCCCAGGCCCTCGAACACCGCAATGTCCCAGGGGGCCCGCTCCGGCGGCACCAGATCCCCGAGGAACTCCAGCAGCTCGCCCTTGAACTTTGCCACCCGCTCCGGGGGGTACTGGACCGCTGCAGGCACCGGAACCTGCACAGCCTCCTTGGGAGGTTCACTGCCGGTGGGTGTCGCACTAGCGCCCACATCATCGGAGCGCTCGGGGCCGTCCCCCGCAAGCTTCACAGCCTCACTCGAGGTATGTCCATTACCATTCTCGCTGCCCACACTCGCCATGGTTTTTCCCTGCCTTTCCTCTCTCCCCCCCACGAAGTATTTCCAAAGCGAAGTCGTTCGCTGCCCTACCTACACCTCTTGCGTATAACGCTAACCTAGCCGCTCAAACCCTCCGTCGGCGTCGAGCTCTCTTGACTACTCTTGTGTTTATCGCGAAATTTGGATACGCCTTTGCTTCTTCTCTTTCGATTCTAGCCTACCGTAGGAAAACTACCAGTGCACAACCAGACGGAACGCTCTACAAACACTGCTACCCCACTAGCACCCCATCGACGTGGTCGAACGCGTTGGGCTGGACGTTGGCGCAGGTGTAGTCGCTGATGGCCGCGCGATGGCCTGACGCGCGGTCCGGTCGACTCGACCGTTCGGCGTGAACTGCGGCTGCAAACTGCCAACCTGTCCGGTCGCGGTCTCCCGGGTTTCGGCTAGCGCTCACCGCAAACGCCACTGCGTCTGCCCCGGATCCGTCGGTTCTTGTCACCGTCGTCACCGTCACCGTCACCGTCACCGTTACCGTCGTCGTCGTCGTCGTCTTGGTTGTCTTGATCGCGCTCCCCTCCGTACAACCAGGGTGAGATCTCCGCTCCTCTCTAGGCGCTACCGAGCCGATCCCTAGGAAACAGTGACCCCCCGGGGGAGAACGGTTGCCGCCCGCCGGCACGTTTCGTCGCGTCCTGCGCCCGCCGGCAGCCATCGCTCCCTGCCGTCGCCATGTTTGTTGGACGCAGCCTAGCCGCGCACGTGGTGTAGTAGTTGTTGTCGGCCCTGCACCGCATATGAGCGCATATTCCGGGCGTCGCGCTCTTTTTTTTGGCAATGGCTCAACCGTGGACCACGAGGTAGGGGACACCAGGACGCCCGATTATCCTACGCCTTGTCGGGAACGTTTCGGGATGCAGGAACTTTAAAGCAGCCGTCGAACACCTTTATCACAACCATACATATGACACCCGGTGGCTTGTGGTCCAGGTCCACCAGACGATCGCCAACGTCAGCCAAATCAGCTGTAACCGTCGACTTCTCACTCGTGTGTGTGTGTGTGTGCGCGTATATATAGATATAAATCTCTCACTTCGCTGCCGCTTTCACCGAACGCTCTAGAGACCGTTCTTTACGACGCCGTCAGCGTGGCGTTGGCAGGTTGACACTTTCGCCGCGTTTGCTACTTCTTGCACACAGTGTAAGCACAGTGTGGTGCTGAGCACACCGGGGCGCCTTAGGGACATAGCTCCTCCCCATACGAAACCGCGTCCGAGGAGTCGCGGGCTCTGCGTCGTTGCCCGGTGGAATGTTCGGTAGCCTTGACCAAAACAACGCGTCGCATCGTCGCGCAACCGGACCTACGGCTCCACTGCAGTGGAGCCCGCCCTAGATTCTCGTCCTTGCCCCTTCCCCTTACTCCTACCTACCTCCCTGCCCTACCTTTCACTCGATTTCGCACCTTGCCAAAAAGGCGACCGTCGAAGCGGATAAGGGCCCCAGCTAGACGCTCTCCCTCTCTCTCTCACACACACAATCTCTCTCTATCCAGAGTCCTGGTAACGAAGCAGCTGGGAAACACACACACACACGGTCGCACTCGCTTGGACGCTTGGTGTCCTGCACCTGAATGGCGCGCCTAGGCCTTGAACAGTCGCTATGGGAACACCTGCCGTCCGAGGAGATGTCTCACCCTCCCCGGGGAGGGGGGCTGGAGCGGAAGGGAAAACACGCACACTTTCCGGCACTCTGGAGTGGTTGCACTGAACAGGTGGTTGCACAGTTGCGACGTTCGTCGTAGCGTCGGAAAAATGCCACCCGAAGAAAAACAATAGAAACTTCTGCCCAGCACCAGCGGGGTGTTTTAGGGTTTGCGAAGGGCCAGGATGGAGATTTTGGCGAAGGATTCACGCACACACATGTCGGGGCCAGCACTGGAGGGTCGTGGAATGAACACGATGCTGGGTTTTGGGGTGGATCTCGTGTCCAAACGGAAACCAAAACAAAGTCCGGAACATCCGTCCGCCCGTGGCTACGTGCGAAATTGGAATGGTACGATGCCTGGGATGCACTGGAACGTTCAAGTGTCCCGTGTGCGTGTGTGTGTGTGTGTGTCTGTGTGTGTACATATGTGAGTCCTAGGGAGGGCGACGCACTCGAGGAAACTCGTTGTAGTCCGGAAAATGTTTCCCTCCGTATGCGTACGCACGATTGGAAAGTTCCAAAATACAAAAGATGTAGGAAGAAACAGAGGAAAAAGGATGGGCCGAGACAGCAAGGCAATGAGAGAAAGAGAAAGGTGCACAACGCACAAGAACGGGAAAGTAGATGAGGTTGTACTACGACGCGATGGCAAGAGATGGGACGCTGCGTGGAAAAACACGAAAGCACCGAGAGCGAATACAAAACAAAACAAAGTTTTTCCTTCCTTCCCCACCCCTTTGTCGCCCCCCCCCCCCCTGCCCCCTCCCCTTACTTCTCTGCCGGAGCCACCCGAACTGCTGCTGCGTGCGAAGTTCAAGATTTTCCACAGAGTTTCCATTTTTCTCCCTTTGTTTTGCTCTTTCAGTTTTTCCTGACTCCCCGTGGAATGCCTCGAGGACGTGCGACTCCAGCCGTAAGCCACCACTTTGCCCGGCCCACCTCTTCTCTTCACTTCCCACCGGACCGGTGTCGCGAACGGGAAAGGTTCCGGGAAATTCAAGAGAAAATGTGCGCAGAAGGCCATAGTTTCTCGGAACCCGCGGGAGAAACGGAGAAGGCGCGAGAGAGGAAAATAATTACGAAGGGAAAAAGCACAACCGAAGCCACAGGGAAAAGTCACAAACTTCTCGGATTCGGGTTTGCACGCGGTACGACCGGGTTTTTCCGCAGTATGTCCTTTCTTTCAATCGCGTGACGTCGGTCCCAGCACGTTGGTGTCCTTTCGGCACACTCCATGGCCGCGGTTTGCCTTTCTCTCTCTCTCTCATACACACAAACACATACACACACACACATAATTCAGTGCGAATGCGCGCACGAGAAGGTTCCCGAGCCCGCAGCGGGTTGGTGTGAAAACATCGTATCCAACGAGGGGCTCGCACGACACGAGACCACGAGAGCGAAGGGAAAGCGTTCGGGCTGACCGACGACAATGGGAAAACTCCAGCAACAAGTTTTCCCATCTCCTTTCGCTGCCGAAGCGTATTACGACGTTCGTTACGGTCCGACACGTTGAAAGAGTTCTCCGCTACAGGTTCGAAAACCCTGGACACCCTTTGATGTTTTCCATCAACTTAGGTTAAAAGTTTTCAAGAAAAGAAAATGAACCAGCCAAGCAAGCAAAGTTGTGTTAAGACCACATGCCACAAACATTCGCCTTTCAACTGAACGGTTGTTCAACTCTTCCACGCGCTCCGGCCAACACGTTACACGTGAAAAAGGGCCGTGCGGTGGAAAAACAAGCAGCCCATGTCGGACGCAAGACGTTTGCATTAATCGTTCTGGCATAACGCAGGTGCATCTGGTTGTTTGCACATATGTGCGGCGAGTGCAAGGCGAAGAGACTTGGACTTGGAATTCACAGTGCGTTCCATTCGTACAGACTTCACTTTGGAGCAAACGAAATCGAACAATGAAACTAAGAAACAAATACCAAGTCAATCAAATGAAACCATAGCAAAGCCAGTTGCTTTGTTCGGATTAGTTATTTAATTTAATCTTCCAATTTCATTTCCTTTATTATTCAATTTTCCAACTTCCCTTACAAGCATGCGCCACACTGTATCCCTTGCGGGTACACTATTAATAGCTCCTGCACTGCATATCCGCAGCATATGTTTCATGTAGTTCATGTTTTTACCTTTTTCAACCTGGTGTTCGATGAGTTAGTTTGTCAAAGAGTTACCAGAGAAACAGCTTCATCTGGAGGATGAAAGGTGATGTTGGGAAACTGTGTTGGACAAACAGCTGAAGAAACATTTCCGCGGCTTGCTGTTATGATTGAGGCTTTTATTCATCGTATGGAGCGTAAAGTTAAAGTAAAAAGCTGATATCGAATTTAACGCAAATGAATGAGAGCTAGAGCTAACATTCAGTTTATAGATATGCTTGTTTGAGATTAGGGAAAACACGAATTACTGTTTCGCCTGCATGTCTACGATGACTACGTAGTTTAAAAATATAATCGGAGCATACGAATATCTGGCAAGCAACCCTAATCGAACGGGCAGTTTAAAATATCAACTGCCCGACGTGTAATCCTGCTCCTGGCCCCGCACGGGATTTATGCGGCCGATTTTCTTGGCAAACGTTGCGGCCGGAAAAGTCAAACCCGTCAACCAGTCTGCGTAATGGGACACCGACTAAAGTAAGGCGACACCGAGAACTCGAACAACGATGGATAGTTTGCGAAAGCAGCTAAATCAAAACGGCCAACCGACGGACGGCAAATACCAGCAGCAAACATAGGCTGGTCGTGCGGGTATCTGGTCTCATTTACTAATTTATGCATTTGCCCGCGGTCGGATCGAAATGCTAAGCTGAAATGGTGTACCGGGAAACCTTCCAACAATTTTCCTTTCCCCCCACACCACCATATCGCGAACAACCCCGCAACCGTCGTCGGTCGGTATGATTGAAATTTATAGCTTTGGCAATATCCATTTTTTACGATACTTCCACGTCAACATCGTTCGTATCTGTCGCTTCAACCTGTAGCCCAAAATCGAAGGCGGCCAGAGCGAGTCCTTGAAACGAAATCGGAACCAAAACCCAACCGAACCTTAGGCGTGCACGCACGCCCCGAAATGGGGTACTCCGCACGCGAACTCAATCCCTCCAACAGCAACAGCGCGTCCAAGTTTTGGTAGTCAATCAAAAATTGTTCAATTAGATAGACACTTATGGCACGGGCAATAAACCTGCTGCCGACGATGACAGCCCGAACCCTTTTGGGCAATGGATTGCATGCTTTCTAGCTAGCGAGATTGCGGTGTTCCGGAAGAAAAGGGCCCGGCATACTCATTTATTGCTTTTCGTTTCGGTTTTGCGGAACTCCGAGAGACTTGACAGGAGTCGGTTGTTTGTCGAGCATCGATTTTCCTTCCATTGAATCTGGTCATTATCCAAACACAGCAATCATAACCATGTTCGAATACCATTAAAACTGTTTTAGCTTTTTCAGATTCCGTAAAATTGACTTCGTGCAAGATACGTAAAGATAGCGCAGAAACAAGTTTAAAACGGATAAATTTGAATAGTCGATGGAGGCGCCCAGTCGAAATGGATCGTCGAGACGGCCAGCCAGTTTTTTTCCTTTTTTCCAAAGTCTTGTTTTTACCTTTTGTATGGCACAGCGACGAAAAAACAAACAGTCAGCGTCTTTTCGGTCCTTCCAATCATAATAACCTCAATTGTTCATCCTAGTGTGATTTGAACGTCAATCAGGAGCATTAATACTTTTATTGTGGAAACGCAGCTTAATCACAATTACATCTGTCACTAAGCCCTCTCACCTGTCACCGCCACTCTGTCAAAGTGACTTGTTTTGATTCGCGTAAAACCATGTGTATTTACTATCCTCACGTAAGTTTTACGTTCTTTTTATGTCTATCAAGGCATTTTTACTTGCCGGAAGGACGTTATTGCCCCCTACCGTGTCCTGTTCATCAAATATTAAGGTACGTTACAAAAATACCCCAAAAAACCTACATGATTGTGTACACCTAATCTTCTAACCCTAATCCTCGCTCGATCTTCCTTTTTAGGCGTTCGAAGATGGTTCTGGCCCGCTCTTTGCGCCGATGGCACCTTTGCACCTCGCCGAACAGCGTGATCATGGCCAGCGCCAGCCCGACCAGCGTCGCGATGAACGCCCCACCGAGGCTCTCCGCATCGAGCCGCTCGTTTACCCGCCGGAAGCCGTCCGCCGCACTTGCCACCGGCTCGGCCGACTCGATGACGGTGAGAATGTTGATGTACTGCTCCTTGATCGGATAGTCCCAGACGCGGTACTGCGCCTGATCGTTGCCGCTCGAGAGCATCAGATTGCGCCACATCTGGTACAGCACGTCCTCGACGTTCTTCATGTTGCGTAAGTATTCATGTGTGCACGAGTTCTGCACGACCGTGTACTTGATGCGGTTCTGGCGCGACAGTTGCTCAAGGGACTGGATCGGTGTTTGCATGCGCTCCACCGTGAGGAACGCGGCCAGGTTTACGGTAAACGTCGCGAGCATGAGCACCACGAACAGCCAGTAGGCAGCGACCAGAGTTCGCCCGGAGAGTGCCTTCGGAGCTTCATCACCACGCAGAATCTCGTACTTGATCTCAGCCGAATCGTGGATGAAGGCAAAGTCCGCATCGAGACGCTCGTTTACTCGCCGGAAGCCGTCCGCCGCGTACTGTTCCTTGATCAGATAGTCCCAGAACTGCGCCGGATCGTTGCCGCTCGAGAGCGTCAGATTGCGCCACATCTGGTACAGCACGTCCTCGTCGTTCTTTATGTTCCGGAAGTAATCATGTCAAGGGACTGGACGAGGTCAACGCGAACCAGCAGCTTTCCTTCATCGTAAAGTTCCTGCGTGTGGGAAAGTCAGTGGAGTAATCGGAAACGAACACAGTGGAGGAATAACAATATCTTAGGGAACCTGATCTCTTACCGACACTCGTACGGATAGGCGGCCTCGTTGTTTCTTGCACTATAGGGCGAGAACTTGTCCAGCAACCGATGCGAAAGAGAGCCCCACAACCACAGCCAGTGGTTCATACAAATAGACGTACTTGCTGATGCGTTGCCGGTGATCACAGGATATCAATCTGGCCGATACCGATCGGTTTATGGCTAGCCGGAAAGTCGATGCAGATCAACAGCTGGGATCCTTTGCGATGGGCTACAAATTTGACCGCCCGGATCTGGACCACCTTCAAGCGGAGAGCGTCGTCAATGAGAAACAATGGCAGCAACACGTCTACGGTTGCTCGGCAAACACCTCGCCCACCTCGGTGAAGTTGCAGTTGCGCAGAATCTCGTACTTGATCTCGGCCGAATCGTGTATGAAGGCGAAGTCCGCATTGAGACGCTCGTTTACTCACCGGAAGCCGTCCGCCGCACTCGATGGCGGCGAGAATGATCAGAACTGCGCCTGATCGTTGCCGCTCGAGAACGTCAGATTGCGCCATATCTGGTACAGCACGTCATCGGCGTTTTTCATGTTGCAGAAGTAGTCATGTGTGTCCGTGTTCTGCACGACCGTGTACTTGATGCGGTTCTGGCGCGACAATTACTCAAGCGACTGGACCGGTGTTTGCATGCGCTCCACCGTGAGGGTCGCGGCAAGGTTTACGGTAAACGTCGTGAGCATGAGCATCACGAACAGCCAGTAGGCAGCGACCAGAGTTCGCCCCGAGAACCCGATTGCTGCCTTCGGAGCTTCACTACCACCTTGTGAGGTGAACGAGGTCAACGCGAACCAGAAGCTTTCCTTCATCGTAAAGTTCCTGCGTGTGGGAAAGTCAGTGGAGTAAACGGAAATGAACACAGTGGAGGAGTTACAATATCTTAAGGAACCTGATTTCTTACCGACACTCGTACGGATAGGCGGCCTTGTTGTTTCTTACATTTTAGGGTGAGAACTTGTCCAGCAACCGATGCGAAAGCGAGCCCCACGACTACAGTCCGTGCTGAGGTCACTAAATAGATGCACTTGCTGATCCGTTGCCGGTGACCACAGGATATCAATCTGGCCGATACCGATCGGCTCAAGGCTAGCCGGAAAGTCGATGCAGATCAACAGCTGGGATCCTTTGCGATGGGCTACAAATTTGACCGCCCGGATCTGGACCACCTTCAAGCGGAGAGCGTCGTCAATGAGATACAGCGGCAGCAACACGTCCTTGGTGCCCGTCACAAACGCTCCGCTGCGTGGAAAGCGAAACCGCCAGGCTCTTGACGTCGTCCGTGTGACAAAATTTGCTGGACCTAAATGGTTACTTCAATCGTCCTCGCCTCCCGATCAACCTTCATTTCCATGATGACAGACCGGAGTTTCTGTCCCTTCTGTGACCTCTCCAATCTTCGATTTCCAGTGTGTGTGTAGTTCGAGGCATCATGGAACCGAGCACCGTTGATACCGTGCCTCTTCTCGGTCTTCAGGAGGCCAAAGATTCCTAAGAAAACAATTTTGCTTTGGAAATGTAGGCCAACAAACTTCCGGATTAGTTTTTGGTGCTACGCGTGCGCGGCGACGTAAGATGATGTCGGGAAGGGATTCCTATGTCCTTTCGATCCCCGTCGTCCTCCAATCAGCCAAATTGACTTGCGAGTGTGACGTCGGCGAAGTATAAGACGTCGAAAATCGTGCGCAAACGTTTTACGTACGATTATTACCGCGCGCGGTAAAACCAATTGTTTTAGAATAATAGATTTACTTGTCCTAACTTTACTCTTCGCGGAAGAAAAGAAAACAGCTATCAGCTTCTCTTGCTTGTCGTTACCTGTGAGTAAACTGTAGTTTAAGTATGTTACAAATAAATTAACAGTTTCCAATTGTATTTAGACATGTTCTAATGCGGATTTTAGCACTGTAAGAAATGCCTTTTGTACGTGAAAACATGAAGTCTCATTAGTTGTTTTATAAACAAATGTTATAAAAAACGTTTATATAGGCCATAAGAAGACGAATCGCAAGACTGTAGAGGCTAAATGCAGTAGTTGTTACACAATTTTGTACGTTCACAGGTTCTCATATAAGGTCATTCTAAATAATTTTAATCCCTTTAGGTAAGGAGGTAAGTAAGCATTAAATTATCTGAAAAGATTTATTTGTTTTACACATCTTTCAATCACCCAAAAAGAGTTATTTGAGTAAATGCTGAAAAAATTAAATTTTTCAGCTTAAAAAATCGGCTCCAAAAATTGGCCAAAATTTGCCAAAGTAACAGGAGCGAATAATTCGCGGTTTCGTAGGAGGTAGCACAGCTGGTCGAACCGATTCGGCCGAGTCGGTTCGGGTGACCGATTCTCTTGCCAAGGTCATAGAAAATTGATTAAAATGTACGGGAAAAGGCGACAAAACGTCCACTGTTCATACCAATGGCTTCCTAGTAACAGTGATTCGTGAATGAGCGGTGATTTTAACGCCTGTGACGAGTGAATCTGTTGATAAACCCGATAGAAAATGTAGTCTATGTAGTCTAAGGATACAACCTACATCAAGAAAGATGTTCATGCCCAAAGCACACCGAGTCGCCTTCTACGAGCACCTCTTCAAGGAAGGAGTGCTGGTAGCACAGAAGGATGTCTATGCCCCAAAGCATCCCGAACTGGAGACCATTCCCAACCTCCATGTCATCAAGACGATGCAATCGCTGAAGTCCAAGAACTTCGTGAAGGAGCAGTTCGCCTGGCGCCACTGCTATTGGTACCTTACCAACGAGGGTATTGAATATCTTCGTGCGTACCTGCACCTTCCTTCGGAGATTGTGCCCTCCACCTTGAAGCGCGCTGCCCGCTCGGAACCAAAGCGTGCCCGCACACAGGCTGGACCGCGTCCGGATGGATCCAAGAGCGGAGAGGACCGACAGGCTTACCGTTGTATGCAGCAGGCTGGTCTAGGCGACAAGAAGGGAGATATCGGCGCTGGAGCAGGCGATCTTGAATTCGTAAGTGATCAGTTCCACAGTTTGATCTGTTTGAGTAATCTATTTGTAGTATTTTACTACACCCCTCAGCTAAGGATAAAAGTTGAATTTTCAAGCTAACGGTAACTAACTATACGAATAGTTTGGTACATGCAAAAAAACAAAGATCTTGAACTGAGCCTTATTGCCAAAAACGATGTGGTACATTTGTAGAGAAACCAGTAAAATATTTTGTCGATGTATATATTTTCGGACTGTGCCCTTTATCAATTGATTAAGTCAATAAGTTTTTGTATAAACAAGATTTTAATTCATTGTCTTGTGTTTAATGATGATTTAAATGTAATGATATGTCCATTTGCTAAAATTCAATATAGTAACGTTTAATGGAAGAATTCGAAATAAGAAAATTCATTAACTAATAGAGCTCGATAGAGTTTAGCAACATATGCTGACAAGAGCTTATTTAGATAGTTAGTAGTAGCAATTAGTTGCCACGTCGCTTAATCGAAACTTTTCCTTGGCGCAGGTGCGAAAGGAAGATGCACACCTTTTTGCCGTCTGATGGTTTCTTCACCCAAATGTCATCGGCGCCAATCGCTGTTATAATACCCGAGAGTGGAGATCTACCTATCCCTTCCACATACACTGGTTGGCCACGGAAAAACCAACGGCGAGCATACCACAGCCTACCATCCTCGATGCGTGCCACACTCAAACGTTGCTGCCGCAAGAGTGAATGCGACGGTTTTCGAGAGCTGGATGGCTGTCTATTGTAGCTTTGGTTCTGGAAGATAAGGAAAGAAAAGCCATTCAATTACATGACCAATGTAACGTAACACATAAGACGCATTTCAGTGCAGCGCAATATTGCTTACTGTTCGAGATCTGCGTGCACCTGATGTTAAAGCTCCATTCAGATTGGAATACGATTGACCAGTGGCATAACCCAAACCGCCAGAGTTTAAACCCGAGCTGTGCGCCGACGTGGAAGGATTATTTCCACTTGCACCTGCACCGGTACTAGTCGAAGCACCTTCGTTTATACCATTTTGCCGCGATCTCCCGGAACGGGGCGGTGTAGAAGGATTAACTCCACTTGGACCACCGCTACTGGTCGAAGCACCTTCGTTTATATCATATTGCTTCAGGTCCGGAAGCGGCTTCTTTGAATGAGAACGCAATTTTCGCGTGACCGGCTCAACTCCACTTAGACCACCGCTACTGGTCGAAGCACCTTCGTTTATATCATACTGCTGCGAACTCCCGGAATGGGGCGGTTTGCCACCAAATACGAGCTCCAGGTCATGTTCGATCTCCTTTTTGTCGAGCAGAAAAACGAGCTTTCTGGGGGCCAGTTTGCGCCGCTTCTCTGGCACCGGAAGCGGCTCCTTCCAATCAGAACGCAATTTTCGCGTAACGGGCTCAACATCGATCGAGTCGCCATCGAGGCGCTTCGACCGCAATTTCATCGCGGCAAACTCTCGCAAAAACAGCTTCTTGTCATTCTCACACTTGGCAATCAACCTTTCTTTGAGCTTCGCTTCTTCTTCCTGAAACTCCTTTTCGGCCTCCACAATATCTTTCTCGTATTCTCGTTGGGCCCACTGGAGCTGGTGGTCTCGGTGCAATTCGTTGAGCATCAAACGGTCTTCTAGTTCCACCGTTAGTGTCTCGACGCGGCGCAGGTAATCGGGGTGCTTTCTCATCTTCAACAGCTCCATCTCATGCATGAGGTCAGCTAGTTTTTCCCGGTATATCTGCTCCTTTAACTCCCTTTGTTCGTCTATCGTGCGCTGGTTCGTCGACGATCCTGACTCCGTCTCGCTAGCCTCGTCCGTATCTAAAGAATGTAAAATCCATGATCAGTCTAAAGTATGAAGCAACCGCTTTAAAACGTACCTTCATCACTGTCGTATTCATTGTCCTCAGACCGACGCGACTCATATTCGTGCTTGGTTTTTTCTTCTGGACTTTCTTCCAGCGTCGATCGCTGATTGGAAGACATATTTTAGCTGCGATTACAACGCTTGATCTTTTACAGTATATCAGGAAAAAGGATACTTCTTCGTCAAACGGCACGCTGTTGCGATATGCCTGCGTTGGATAAACTATCGCGCGTCAATCTGCTGTTCAGCCTAGTACGTGATTGGCTAAACTATAATGCGTAAAAGGATAATTCTATGCAGCGTTTTAAACCTTTCAAAACCCTATGATGTATGCCAACTGAAATTCGTATAGGACTAACTAATTCGTAGAAGACTAAGACGTAACTAAACGAAGCTAAACCTTCAGCACAGTCGAAGTACGGCGAAAAATGATGAAAGTTCTTCGAAACTTAAGCACCAATCGGAGAGATTCCCAGAAACTAAACGGATATCCTCTGGTTTTATGGCTACCGGTTGCGTTTGTAATATGCGTTCATCATAGGAGCTGTCACCAATGACAGCAGACCTTGCGTTCTCTGTACTGTACTAAAAATTACCATAAAAAATTTTGATTGCAAACGTTAATGTTCGAAAAGTAATAATAATACATGAAACGGCTTTTTTTGTTTTTCACCCGACAGTTACGATATTTTAGCTCAGACTTAAATTAGATCGAATGGTGTTATCAATTTATCATAGACATTCCTCAAGACAATCGATCAAACAATCTGCCCTTATTTCGTATAACTTTGAGAAGGCTGTATGCGCCCATGGCGTGGTTGATACAAAATAAAAATATTTCTAGCTTTTTCTGGCGTTTAAACCAAGTTTGGTAGCGATTGTATCAGAATTTGTCGGGCAACAGGTCGGGCAAAAAACCGGTGGGCAAAAAAACGTTCACCGAGTTTTCTGATGTATGTACAGCATTAACAGTAGTCTGTTATTCTGCGGGAAAAGCTATTTATCATAACTAGGTAAAACGGCCCGGTTACACGGCCCAGTTACAGGACCCAGTTACAGGACTCGGCTACAGTGCCCGTTTACATGGCCCGGTTACACGGTCCGTTGACAGGTCCCTGTTACAGAGCCCAGTTTTAGGACCTGGTTACATTGCCTGTTTACAAGACCCGTTAACATGGCCCGGTAACGCCGCCCGTTTACAGGGCCCGGTTGCAGGACCCGTTTACAGGGCCCGGTAACACGGTTAATTTACAGGGCCCGGTTACATTGCCCGTTTACATGACCCATTTACATGGCCCGGGGACACGGCCTGTTAACAGGACCCGTTTGCGTGGCCCGGTAAACCTGTGGTCAACGCTTTGCGCAACCGCATGCGGTTGCCTTTTTGATCTGTCAAACGAGCACAGCTTTTTGCCAAAAATAATACTTTAATGTTTGAATAAACCACTTATATGAGGATACAATCTCTTCAATGTCAAAGTCTACTAGGAACAATATTTACTGTTGACATATAAAAACGCAAGAGTCTGCGGCAAGAATCAAACTCGTTTGATTTTTTAGTACAGAAACCGCAAGGTCTTGCGTCTGCGGTGACAGCCCATGACAGCTCCTATCTATGGGAAAAAACGCAACCGCATGCGGTTGCGCAAAGCTGTGACCAGGGGTTGACAGCTCCTATCTCTCCCATGGGAAAAAACGCAACCGCATGCGGTTGCGCAAAGCTGTGACCAGGGGTTAAGAAATGCCTTTTGTACGTGTGGATAAAAACATAAAGTCTTATTAGTTGTTTTATAAACAAATATTATCAAAAACGATTATACAGGCCATAAGAAGACTGTAGAGGCAATATGCAGTAGTTACAGTAGTTACACAATTTTGCGTATTATCCGAAAATATATGGAAATGACGTAAGTAAGCTTTGAATTATTCAAGAAGAGTTATTTAAGAAAATTAAACAGCTTTTAGTTAAACAAAAATACTACCACAACTTACAGTATTTTATTTTGAAAAAATCCGGAAAAAATTAGATTCAAAATTGAATTCGAAATTGAACAACTGCTCGAACCGGTCGATAAACCGGTTCGGGTGCCCGGTCAACCGATTCGGCCGAACCGGTTCTACCAGCTGCGCTACCTCCTACGAAACTGCGAATCCTGCGCTCCTGTTACTTTTCGGCCGATTTTGTCGGTTTTTGGGCCCGAGACTGCGTTGAAAATTTCAACTTTTGTAACAGGAGCGCAGGATTTTCAGGAGGTAGCAGGAGCAAAATTTTTATCGATTTTTCGACCTAAAATGGTAACTTTGGGATGATTTTTGGGGATGAAAATTTCCATAGGAAAAGTTTAAGTTATATAGGAAAATGAATTGACTTCTTTTTCTTTTCTCTTTTCGGAAAAAATGCAATATTTTCGGATAATTTAAAGCTGCTTCAAATGCCTAAATAACTCTTTTCGGATAATTTAATGTTGGCTTACTTACCTAAATAAAACTTTTTGCATAAAATGCTATATTTTCGGATTACTAAAAGTTGTTTTACTTACCGAAACAACTGTTTTTGAATAACTTAAAGCTGCTTTACTTACTACGTCCCATATATATTCGGTTTTTACGGGGCTTTATTAAAATACACGATTCCAACTTTTACTTTTTTTAGACTTTTATTATTAACTTGATTCGTTCTGGTTCTCTATAATGCATTTATACTCAACTTTGCTAGCCTTGGATGCAGTTTTTCCTCCTTTTCCCTTTCATTTCGGCCTGTCTTTGTTCTGATGCGTAAGAATTATTTTATGTGTGTAGTGTAGATTTTTTTTCGATTTTGTTATGATTTTCCTTTTCATTGTTTATTCTCGCCAATATGTACTGTAATTTATTTTTTTTCTGTTTATATCTTTATTAACTTTATTCTCGGCGAGAGTAGGTTTGTGTTTATGTGTATTTGTATGTGTTTATGTTATTTCGAAAGTAACTGTCCTATGCAACCCACACTCCCCTTATCCCTTGACTCCCCTCCCGCTACAGAACGGTGAGGTGTTTCCTGCTGACCGGGTTTGGAAAAATGCTATTATAGTTTTGAATTTGCAAAGAATACGCCTTCCAGTGGGACACTGCCGAAAAGATGATGCACAATGGCAGTATTTATATCATGTTTTTTGGTAGTTTCGTTTTTGTTTTGTTTGTTTTTTTTTCTTCGCATTACATAAGTTTGCTCATACATTTTCTTTAAATCTATCCACGCTTCATTCGTTAGTTATACTTCCACTTCATATTTTTTGTTTCGTTTTTGTTCCATTTGCTCCTTTTTTCTCGAGCGGCTACTTAAGAGAGAGAGAGTGAGAGAGTATCTACGCAACACTATCATCATACCTATACGAATCACGATCCGACGAAAGCCGGCTTGAAAAACAATCCATGTCCTTGCGAGACAATTCGACCGTTGCGCATCAGTACACATAGCATCTCCCGCAACGTCTCCCCCATTCGACTATCGCTATTTCTCTAATTCTTTCCTCCTTCAATTACACACACGCTCTTAATCCTAAGCGAAATAAGTTCACGTATCATACCTTGTTACCAAACATCTTACACTTTGGACTCGAACTTTGATTGTTGAGTGGGTTTCAGACCTACTCCATCCGGTTGCTGCTGTTCAGCGTTTGTCCCTATCCACATGTACTTTTCCCTACGCTGGAAAGGATGACGAAACGATTTCCAACCGACTTAATCGGACCACTACTGCTGCTGTTGCATTATTTGAATTATTTTTTCTGGTTTTTGTTTGCATAGTTCATTACTTGGCTCAAGTAAAATCGTACACTAAACGCTACCACCTATATTCTCTCGTGCGAACGCCTTTCTCCACTCTGCTAAACACTAATCCGATCATCCGTTGCCTAACTTAGCACTAGCTCTCTGCCTGTATGCCATAAGTCGTTAATGTAGTGAACTAAAACAAACTAATGTAAACTTATTATTTTACCGCAAAATCTATCATAATTTACACAACTTCCGATCCGATTCCGCCCGCAGACAGATCACGCCGGACACGCACCTCCTTTCCGCTCGGAGGACTCTGTTTTTCACTCTCTTCTATATTTTTTGTTTTCGTTATCACAAATCCTTCACCGTTCATTTAAGTGCGCTCTGAGCCATGACCTTCAATCAGAACTGGACCTGAAAATCATTCGGCTGCCCATACTTCTCTTGTTGTACCACTACAGCCAGCCTTTTCCCCACAATTTCCTCCTCATATATCTCATATCCTCTTGGATTTCATTCGATTTTGCTTTCTGTCCCTACACTACATCATCGTGTCCATCGTCCCGAAGACTGTCCAGCCGGTGGTATACAACCACACTTGTTCTCCTTCCGTTTTGGTTAGCTCGAAGAGTGAGTAGCGGAAGGATGTATGGGAAAGAATGCAGCATATGCGAGCAATGCTTTTGAACTTAATTAATACGAAATGGTATGGTAAAGGGCATCTTACGTATTTACCTATGGCTCATAAGACTTTTCCATTAGTGAGCGGACGTACCAACCAAATGCAATATTAAGAACTAGTCAGGTTGCTTAACGAATTGGAAAATTATGTGTCAAGAATGAAAGTATTATGATATTGCGAAAAACAAGAATATGGAAAAATACATTATCACGTTAAGCGCTACGTCGGTCCCGTTGGTTTGCGCATAGCGCTTAGCGTATTATGTAAAAGGTTGGCAACTATCATAACACGAATCTGTACGAACACGGTAAATAATGAAAAAAAACATACAAAAACTTCACTGCAAGAAAATGAACTGACTTTCTAAAACATATACGCATTTGCATCTGCCTAACGCATCTTCGATACTAACATGACGAAATAGTAACGTGTCACATGCAAAACCCACAAAGATTTCCTCTTTTTGACTCAACGCTTCGTTGTTGACTTCCGCAAAAATCCCTAATGCGTCCTTTTTAAAATATCATTTCCGCAACCGGTTTCGAGGTAAGCGAATACTGGACTGGAGTTGATGTTTTCACACCCGAGCAGGGAAACGATAGAAAACTAACCAACGGAGGCAAACGAGGAAACACAAAGCCTTGTCGATACCTACACGCAAAAGTTTAAACCTAAATCTTCCCCTTCCTTTCGGAGGACAGTGGGCCGCGAGAGAGTACACGAGTAAACTGTACGAAAATGGCAGTTAGTGATGAGACCTTTTTGTGTTTTTCTTCTTCTTTTACGAACTCGTCCTTTCCGACGCGTCGACGTATCGGCTACCGTGCTATGTTTTAGCTATAATTGTTTTCCTACCGTACACTTTCTTTTTTTGTTGCGTTAGTCGTTTGCATTCGCATGCGTGGGTGCCATGAATCCGGAATTCCTTTCTCGTGTATTATTTCACTTTTAATATGGTTGGTGTACTGGTGTTCCAAATGTTTCGCTATCTTCTCGACTGCTCCCTGATGCAGGATTGTGTGTATGTGTGTGTTTATGTGTGTGTATTTCAGCGATTCTATTGTTTACGTCGCACGTTTGCCTGATGTATCCATGCTTCATATACATCCATATAGATAAGGCTAATTCGCACGTCGGCAAGTGGTGAGTAAGCAGGCAAGTGGCAAGAAGCCGTCCGCACTGTAGCAAGTACGTGCCGGTAACTAAATCACTCACACAAGTAAGCAGGAAGGTATGAATTTTAATTTACTATCATTTGATCGTCAATAAATAAAAAGATCGATCACTGATACTACAACCTAATATTTCTGTAACAAAGGTCGAAAAGTTTTTGTTTGACAACTTGAAATTACACGAGTTGTCAACCAATAACATCCACCTACTTTCCTGTAAAAGTAGATTCGGTTCTATACAAATGGCAAGTAGCTACATTGTAGTTAGTAGCAAGTACTACCATTTGCTGGGTCCGGATTCGCACGGAGTAGGTACGCTGCAACTTGCGACTCGTCGACCGGCGAATCAGCCTACAATGTATACGGCATGACTGGATTAAAACAAATATATCAATATAAACTAATAATCGCAACACCACTACAATCGCGGCATTGTTGGTTTCACACCGGCTATATAGAAAAACCTATAGCTATTAACTTCTATCCCTATGTGGTTATGTATACCCTAATATCTAGACTGTACAGTATGAATCTCCAATAATCATGTTAAGTTACAAATAGTTTTAAACGTTAAAAACGAATAGAGTCTAAGCCAGCACAAAGGGTAGCAATAGGAGGTTGTGCCCTCCTTGCGTTAACGTTTCGGTTCTCCCTTCGGAGCGCGCTCCGTAGCTGTAAGTAATAAAGCTCAGCAAAGACGATCCGCCAAAAACAGACATAGAATGAAGGCGAAGGATGAGGGATGTAGGGTTTGCACTGATCGCAGCCAGTGTTGCTGCTGATTAGTCGAATCCAACAGACAACTTCATTATGGAAGCAGGTTGGGCGGGGTGTCCGTCAACCTTCGAAGAAGTCACACGGTCTAGGTTGCAGGAACGTCTGCAAGCCAGCAGCACGCTACTACCGGCCATGTTCATCGCATCAGTTGTATGTCGCAACGCCCGGCTGCGCGTTCAGGGTGGCCATCTGGAACGGGCTGCATTTGGTCGGCGGTGTTGTCGCGGTGCTCGCCGTCATGGTCAGCTGATGGTGCTGCTGCGGCTGCTGAGCCTGCTGCGAATGATGCTGTGGTGCTACCTCCGGTTCATGCAGCTGCTGGGGCTGAAGTTGATGCTGTTGTTGTTGCTGCTGCTGTTGTTGCGGCTGTTGCTGAAGTTGCTGCTGCTGCTGCTGCTGCAACTGGAGATGCTGGTTCTGATGTAGATAGTTGTGATCGTGATGGTTGGCATCCTGATAGTACGTCAGGTTCAGCACATCCGGAGGATTGACCACGATTTGCGTTCGACCGTCCGGCATCGGGTTCAGTAGCAACTCGTATCTGGGCGCCTTCATCTGCCATTGGGGTTTCTTCGCTTGCCGGCGTTGCTTCTGCTGCGAATGCAGTAGAAACTGATCCAATAGCTCCCGCTGGTGCTCCAACGGCATGAAAGGCTGTTCCAAGGGCTGCGTATACGCCTCCTGCAATGGAGTTGAAAAGTTGAGAGAATTATCGGCAACGGAACGTATTAAAGTGATTGCATAGAAATAAGGACATCAATGCTACAGACAACAATTGCTACGTCCAAGTATACAAAGGATTATACCGATACCGTTGAAGTTCCCGAAGTTGACATCGAGTGCAGTAGAAACTGATTCAATAGCTCCCGCTGCTGCTCCAACGTCAAGGGTGGCTGCGGTTTTTGCTGTACTGGCTGTTGTGGTAACTGCTCCAAGGGCTGAGTATACGCCTCCTGCAATGTAGTTGAAAAGTTGAGAGAATTATCGGCAACGGAACGTGTTAAAATGATTGCATATGAATGAAAGGACATCAATGTTGATAATCAAACTACACACAACAATTGCTATGCCCAATGATACAAAGGATTATACGAGTACCGTTGAAGTTCCCGAAGCCGCCGCCAACATGGGTGGTTCCGTGCTGCGGCGCTCCTGTTCGCCATCGAGCGGCAGCAGTTGGTTCACCCATCGCCACCAGCGCCACCAGTTGCCTTCCTCCATTTGCTCGAAGTCCCGCCGCAACCCGTCGATGCTCTGAGCGATGCCGTCCAGCGTGCTGCATGCCTCGACCCAGCCGGTCCGCATCGTGACGTCGTGCCGATCATTACCGACCAGCTCCTGCAGCGTGTCAAAGCTCCACTGCAGCCAGGCGAGCTTCTCGTCGAACGTATCCAGCGCCGTGCGCAGCCGCCACAGGAGGCTGACGAGTGCCCGACCGTACGCCCGGCTGCACTTGCCGGCCCGCCTCCCCAGGATGTCGACGGCGCGCTCGTGTTCGCGGCCCGGCGTCAGTGGTGTCGTGTCCCGGATCCAGCTCACCGTCGACCAGTTCATCACGCGGGTGGCCGCGCACAGCGGCATCAGGTTAGCGATGTTGGCCGCTTCCTCCTCGTCGCACCCGCTGCTGCCGCCGCAAATCTCCGTCACGATATCCGGTCGGAAGTGCATCGGCAGCATCTTAATAATGCTCATCGTCCAGCGACGCACCTCGTAGATGTGCAACATCAGGCGTAGTCCGACCTGGCGTGGCATCGCCCGGAGCAGCGGGGCCAACTCCGGATTCGTCGTAGCTTCGTGCGCCTCCAAGTCCTCGAAACTGTCGATCACCGAAAGCGAAACGTTGGCCGCATTGTCTTCATCTACGCGACCTTCCCCATCGCCACCACCGCTTGTTTCTCGGCGCAGGTGCCTCCGGCGTCCCCAAATGCCACCCGCCTCCACCGACTGCTTGAACTCGCTTCGCAACTTGCCGATACCCTGAGCGAGGTGCTGCAGCGTCGTGGACACTTCGGTCAGCCGTTCGCGCGACACTGGCCCGTCCTGCAGGTGCTGCAGCAGCCAGGCGAGCCGCTCGCCGAACACCTCCTGCTCGGTGACCAGCCGCGCCAGCAAACCAGCGAGCGCCTTCACGTATGGCTCGGTCACGCAGTTGTCGAGTCGTGCCGCCAACGCGCCCTCGTCTTTCGGCACCGCCGTTCGGAACCAGTGCAGCGTGGCCCGGTTGAACGCGATCGCTTCGGTGCACAGCGCGGGCAGGCAGTCGGTCCAGGTGTCGCCGACCAGCAGCTCGTCGCTGCCAGCGTCCGACGAGTCCTCCCCTTCGCAGGCCACCGTTGGCCGGAAGTGCGCTGGCAGCAGCTGGGTGATACGGCGGATCGCCGACATGACGGCGTAGATGTGCGAACCGAGCGCGCGTCTCGCCGACTGCTGACCCGTGTGCTGAATGACAAACTGCTGACCGGAACCGTACCGTTGGGGTGGCTGCTCCGGTGGGAAAGTGGTGGTGGTGTTGGTGGTGGTAGTGGGCACGGGTTGCTGCTGTTGCTGCTGTTGCGAAAAGCCATTGAGGTAGAGTGGCATGGTGCGGGAATGTGGCAGAATGTTTGTCTGTGGCTGCGACGCACCGACAACGGATGTCGAGGCAGTGTCGGCGACATCGTTCGAATCAAACGCCGTCGCTTGCGCGTCACTTCGGGCGATAACACCTCGGCTGGATTGCGGGCACAGGGAACGCGGGTCGCCGGGTGCCTGATGGTGTAGCGAGGGCGGTTGCGTACCCAGCCCAACGAGTCCCATCGTTTGGGACCCCGATTGCGAGCGTGCCGGGCTGACAATCACACCCGGCGTATTGTTGATCGCAACCACGCTGGCCCGCTGCTGTTGGCCCTTGTCGGCTCCTTGACCCCCCACCGGTGGAGGCACGGTGCACGCGTCCGTCTGGTAGATGGCAAACATCGGTGGAATGTCGCGCGTGTGCGTTTCGTTGCCGAAGATCAACCGTAGGCGCTTCATCGGTGGACCTTTGTCGGACGCCGACGACGACGTCGATCCTGGCGAGGCCGGAACACTGCAGGTGGTGGAGGAGCAGGACGAAGACGAGGAGGCGGTCCGGGCGAGCGGATAAATCTCGCCGCAGCGCGTGGTGCTGCCGGTTGCGGCACTTCCTCCCCCGCTGGTATCCGTACCCTCCGGCGGCTTGCTGGTCAGGGCCGACGGTTGCAGTATCACAGTCTTTTGATGATGATGATTATGATGATGATTATGATGATGGTGGTGGTGATGATGACGATGATGAGCGGCAGCGCCAGTTGCGGGTTGGTTCCGTGGAAAGCCGAACACATCGGGAACCGCCGAGTGCGACGGCACTTCCGTGGGCAGATGATCTCCCGCCAGCAACAGGTGTTGTTGTTGTTGCTTGTCGACGGCCGGCGGTACGATCATGGTGGTAGACGGAGACGACGAAGCAGTGTCCGTGGGAGGGCAGCGATTTCCATGTGACTCCTGCTCCTGCTGCTGCTGTTGCTGAAGCTGCTGAAGCTGCTGCAGACGACGATGCTCCCGTTTGGCCTGCTTGCGCAACCGACGTGCCTCTTTGCTCGACGATTTGTGTCGCTTTTTGCGCTTCTGCGAGATCCGGCTGCTGCAGCTGCTGCTGTACGACGTCAAGTCGGTATCCTCCTCGTCCTCTTCCTCCTCATCTTCGCCGTCGTCGTCGTCGCCGTTTGGGTGTTGGGAGTCACCGTTCCGCTGGTGTTCGACACGGGCAGCGTTGGGGATCGAGTCGAGCAGAAGCTTCGTTTTCGCCCGCCCGAGCGCACTATCGCTACTGCTGATGCTGTCACACGTCAGCAGATGCTTTCGATGGCGGTGGCGTGCCGCGGACGACGTGGCCTCGTTGAGGTCATCTTCCGGCTCGTGCAGGCTTTCGACGCCCTCCACCCGGAGAATTTCGTACTCACGCCGGAAGGTGGTGCCTGGGCTGGACCCATTCTCGGCCCCACCGTCGCTCAGACTGTTGCCCGATTCGATGATCTCGTCGATCACCGGGCTGCGCTTCATGCGCAGCGTCAGCTTGAGGCGACGCTCCGGCGTGCGCAGCATCGACGTCGACGTTGTGGGCTCGGCAAGGGCGGAACTACTGGCAGAGGTAGTAGCAGTGGGTGGTGGTGGTGGTGGTGGTGTTTTCGTTCGCTCGGAACCTTGAGCTTTTCGTTGCGCACGACCGGATGTTCGGGATTCGATGGCCGGGCTCGTGGAGGAAGTGGAGCTGGCCGACGATATTACCACCGGCGAGCTGCCAATCCCGGACGGTTCCTGGCCGGCCTGGACAGATCGGGTCGGCATCCTGCAACTGCTGCCGCTCGTGTCCTGTGCCGTGCTGTCAGCTAACCGCTGGCTTGTACCTTTTCTACAACCAATCATCTTGGCTAGTATTACATCATCCTCGTCGTCATCATCACCGTCGTCGGGAATGACGATCGCGTCGTCTTCGTCACCCACCGTCGTCGTGGTCGTCGTGGCTGCCGTGGTCGTCCTCTCTCTACTAAGTCCGTCCACTTGATTCTTTCCCTTCGCTTCGCTACCATCGGTCCGCTTCACCTCACCACGCAACCGTTTCGTCGGCACGGGCTGCGATTGCTTTCGTAGTCTACTTCTCCTACCGTTGGGATCACTGTTGTTACTGCTAGTGCTGCTGCTACTACTACTGCTGATGCTAATACTACTGCTGGCTTGTTGAAGAAGAGGGGCTCGCTTGCCGGCAGCCACTTCTTCGCTTGGATCCTTTTTGTTGGAGATGATGGTGGTGGTAGTGGTGGTGTTGGTGGTGGTGGTGTTGGTAGTTGTGGTTGGTGAGTCGATATCGAGCAGCTGGATGATGTCATCATCGTCGTCCTCGAGGGTGCGCGTTTGTAGCTTCTGCTTCCGCCGGCTGCCGCGGTTAGAGGGTACGGAAAACCCTTCCGGTGGGGGTGTTTTTGTCGTCGTCCTTCGCGACGGCACACCATCGTCAGCGGCGCTATCTACCAGTGAATGGTCGTGGCCACCGTTGCTGCTCGTGTCCTCCATCTGGCGCAGCATGCGGCGTGTAACGCGTGGACAAATTTCGTCCTCGGCCCATTCGGGTTCCGTCCGCGCCGGCGACGAATGTGTTCCGGTCAACGGTGAGCTCGCTGCGGTGGTGTAGCGTTGTGACGTACGGCGGGTGACGATAGCGTAGCTAGCTTTGCCCCGCTGGGTGCCTGCTGGGCGTTTCTCTTCTGGCTGTGGCGCTTCCGCGACACGCTTGCGCTTCCCCTCCGTGGCCGTCGTTGATTGTTGCTTACGGTGCGACGACGCCGATGTTGATCGGGATGATTTGTTGAGTGTTGAATCGTCATTCCGGAGCACGTCCTCCGGCTCATCCGGCACCACGACCACCTCATCGTCCATCTGCCCACCGTCGAACGGTTCGTCGTTAAACCGGAACACACTGCGTCGGCCGCTGGCGTAGCTAACGCTGCTGTGCATACTGGCCCGTCGTAGCTGTAGCTTCCGAGCGCCACCGGGCGCATCGTAGCTGCTCTTCGAGGCGCACGACGACTGGTTGCTGCACTCGTCGTACACGGAGAACGCGTCGCTCGGGTCCTTCGAGCGGCTTCGCGTCCGCCCAGCCACACCAAGCCGGCTCTGGTCCGGCTCGTCCTGCTTCTCGCGCGATTTCCTCGCCTTCCCTCGAGGCACGTTGCCGACCGGCATAGCGCGCGCATCGTAACAGCTGTGCCGCCGGAGCACATTGCGCCGGAGTGGACGCGCTGTTGCCGGCGGTTTGGCTCCTTCGTCTACCTTGCTATTTGGATGCTTCGCTTTGCTGCTCCCGCTACTACTGCTGCTGCTGCTGCTGCTGGTTCCACTTTTATCACATGCGGCCGGAACTCCCTTGGAGTTACGCGTTGCCCGTTTCGTGTGTGCATCACCCTTCGGGACGCTGTTGCTCCCGTGCTGGTTCTGGCTAGCCGTGGACGGCAGCTCCGCCGCCTGCTCGCTGCCGCCAACCGCCGGGGTCGTTACCGAGCAGTAGGAGGCCTTCGGCTGCTGGGCGAGCAGCATTTCCGCGTCGTACTTGGTCATACCCTTCTCGCGCAGCTCCTTCATCGTCAGTAGGCGAAGCGCGGACGGTGGCTCCTTGCCGACCGCAGTCTTGGCCTGACCTAGTGCGCCCACGATCATGCCCGTTCCGCCATCTACCGCACCAACAAGCCCACTCTGACCCTTGCTTTTCATTCGATTCAACCGATTGTCGGTTTCACGCAGCCGATACCGCACGCCACCGTTCACCCCAACGACACTGCCCATCACCGACACGCCACCGTTCGCCACACCACCGTTCACCACACCGCTAAGCCGCGCATCGTAGCCGGCACTGTCCGACCCTGCACTCAACTCGACTCCCGCACAGCCACCGGCACCGATGGTACCGTTCACGCCACCGAGCCCTTCCACCGTTCCTTTCCCAGCCCCATCGATGGCCGCTGCAGCCGCCGCGTTGAACAGCAACCGGGCCCGGGCCTCGAATGCGCCCGTTCCCCGCCGCTCGCACGTTTCGCACTCGCAGTAGCAGTTGTTGTCGCCGAAGAAGTCCTCGCCGTAGAAGCAGGTGATCTCCTCACCAACCTCGATATCGCGCAGCACCTTCACGCAGGCCGTGTCGCGCCCGGTCGCCACGAACTTGCAGTTCGCGCGGCAATCGTGGTTGATGTAGGCGGCCGGGCCAAGCCATAGCTGAGCGCAGTTCTTCCGGCAGCTGTACATCACGCTGAAGTCGTTCCTGCCCGGGTGCAACAGCATCTCCTCCTCACGCTCGCTCAGCTCGGCGATGCACCCGACCAGGCACTCGATCTTCTCGTTCTTCGCCCAGCGGCGCGTCGAGCAGATTTTCGCCCCCTTCTGGCCCTCGAGCGAGTAGCGGTAGCATGCCTCGATCACAAACCCGGAGTGCTGATCGAACACGCGCAGGTAGCGATAAATCTGCGGAGCAATCAGCAAGCATAGAAGGCAATTGCCATTAGTTAAGCACGTTGAAACAGAATGGAAGGAGGGGAACGGGAGACAACCTGTGAATCGAAAAAGACTACTTACGTGTGCCTCCAGCCGCTTCAGGGCCAGCTTATTCTTGTTCAGCAGCGACCGGGGCATCCAGTGGCCGCTGATTAGTCGCTGGTAGCATTTGCTGTAGTTCTGCGTCCGAATGAACTCCTCGATGATTTCTTTGATTTCGTCATTGTTCGCCTTCAGCGGTCGGTACTTGAGACTCATTTTGTGCGTCTGGAAGCCAAGAATCGGATCGAGCACCAACCCGGTGGCGAGATCGTCGTTGTCAGACAGCTCCTTCGGTGTCATGCCGGTGCCCGGGCTGGCAACCTGAGCCAGCTTGGGCGGCTGTCCGCTACCCTTCGATTGCTGCTGGCTCCCTCCCCCCGTGCCCGATGAATGCCCAGACGACGCTACCACCATCCTGCCACCGATGCCTTCCACTTCTGCCGTTGCTGCAGCTGCTGTGCTCGCTGCCGATTCGCCGCCGGCGTGGCTGAGGGACGACGACGACGACGCCAACGACGTCGACGGCGGCAAGCCACCACCGACGTGGCGAGCCTTCCTACCGATCCGTGCTGAACTGTGCGGTCTACCGCCGCCGCCGTCGTCGCCGAACAACGACGCGGACACTTGCCCAACGCCACCGCTGCCACGTTCCACTACACGCCACCTCCTTCTCCTCCTTGCGTTGTCTCTTTCTTCTCCTCCTCTCGCAGCTGCTGCTGCCGTCGCCTTCCTGACAGTCCGGACGATTCGTAGACGGTTTCCACCTCGATGTCTCGATGTTCGACCAATGCCACGAACGCTACCACCTCCACCTCCGGCCACGCCCCGCTCGTCAGCACCCGTCGTCCCGGGGTGTGGAGATAACGCGGGGAGGTGTGTTTCGGACCCGCGTTCTACTGGCCACCGGGATGGTGCACACTGTCAGCACCGTGAAGTACGTTTCCTGCTACGCTATGCCAAACCCGAAGAACATAACAATCGTGCTGTAGCCCCGGTCGACGTTCTGTAACGAGTTGTAGACAAATAAAAAAAGACATTTAATCGCTATCGGCCATGGAGGGATTTTGTCGTACGATAAAGCAAATATAACACCGAATGAGACTCCTTCCCAAAAGCATGTCACAAAAAAACGGATTGCTCTCAGCATAAAGATGGGCTGTTCCATTTCATTTCTAACTATGCATTTCTTCTATCTATTAATTTGAATTACTTAATGGTTGCTCGACCGATCGGTGCCATCTAGGTGCTGGTACAGCTCTTGGCAACAAAAGTGTAATAGAAAAGATGATTGGAAAAACATCCGAGGTATGGAAGTGACCATTAATTTAATAGCCTTCCCTAAGGATAAAAGCTACAAGTGTGCACGTGGTTCTTCGAATATTCCATCGACTGCAAGTTTGTGGGTATGAATTCAATTTGCAAGCAGAAGGACGCAGTTAGATGTATGTTTTTTTATTGCTTTAGACGCCACACATTCCGCCAGCTAGTCAAGCATAAAAACTAGTTGATGACTGGAAATTGTATGCCAAAACTGCACTTTTCAGTAAATGTTTTTCCTATCTTTTTACCTGCGATTTCATTCCTTCCATCACGACCATTGGCGCCACAAGGTCCATAAATTTTGCTCATTTTTGTAATTGAAGCGATTCGCTGTACAATGCTACATAATCCCAGCAAGCAAACTAAAGTGAAAGAAACTTTTGCCGCAATCGGCCACGAGGCGGAGGGAGTTTGGTAAGTTCTATTTTCGCAACATTCAAGCAAACCCCGACTCTCCGACCATTCGCAGTCACGTTCCTCGGCACCACCATCGGCAGGCAGACGTGAGCTTTCATCGATCCGCTCTGGCTTCCTCGCGTTTTCATCTGATTTCCCGAACTCAGGCGGAAAAAGAGCAGACCAAGGTTCATAATACAGTGCGCTGTACGTGCCGTGTTCGGATTCCGGGAAGAAAAGGGGGTTTGGAAATCCGGGAATTTTGAACAGCGCACTCTCTACAGTGGGAGCAAAAGAGGAAGAAGAAATTAAGATGCAAGGCACCGCAGCATCATACGAGTGCATCGTTCCACAATGAACAGCATTCGAACCAATCGAATAAACAAATATGGCGACGGGCGAACGACGACGGTGAAAAAGCAACCCCCGACAATACCTCGCTTTCTCTATCGCTCTTATTGTAGTACCTGCTGATGACAAAAGGGAAAATAACATGGTGAGCCTATCACACACACACAGCGGACATGAAGGGATGCATTTACACACTGATGTACACATAGCTGTGCCTGTTAGTCACTTCCATCGCGAATGGTATGTTCTTTAAATTTAAGGGGACAGGATATGAGGTAGAAAGAGGAATCTACCCTATTAAAGCATACGGCTGAAACAACCACAAGCGCGCTGGCTGCACGTTGGCGGTGTGTGTAAATATGCGAAATGCACCCAGTGCATTATCATGCATTTCAAACTTGTTTCGCGAGGTGTTGCCCTTTGTTTAGAGCGGGCAAAGATCCCTAAAACGATCCAACGATGCACCAGTAGCATGCACAAGACATGTTTGACACCGGGTCGCAACACAGCTTGTGAGATCTCCAAGTCTTGGCGGAGTCCATCTAGTGGCTGCCTGGACTGCAGTAAACTCGAAAAAGAGCGAAAAAACGGGTGGTTGTAGTTATTCAATGGTTTCCTTCTCAAAGCCTTCCAGCTTACAATGGATTCATAGCGACCTTCGACTTGTAGCTAGGAAATGTTCATGGAAATTCAATTTTAATCCCTTTGACGCATTTCTAATGGGCAGTATTAGGTAATATAATCTTTTTCACGGCAAGCCGTTTAATGGTTAACACCAGACTAGTTCATTAAATCGCACCACAGACTCTTATATTCAAATCGAAACCCTAAAATCGTAGTCTGCTGCGATTCATCGACGTCGCCTCCGAATAATTCTAGTTGAAAATTGCTGCATGCGCAATGACGTGCAACTACAGGCGTATTGCACGGACGGTGTCGCGATATGTATGATATGTTGTGGCAAAGCTAGTGGTTGGGAAAGAGTTCTGCCACCTCCACCTTTGGTTCAATGGCATCAAAAGCATCAGCTTTCTCACGATGAACTACTGATGAGTAGAACCGTTGTTCAAAAAGTGCATCACACTAACACTGCACTTTGACTAACGAGTGCAGTGGGGGGAAGAGAGAATGGAGGAGGAGGAGGAGGAGACATGAATTCTTGAACAACTAACTGGGATTAAAAGGTTTTGCTTTTATGATATTTTTCAATGGAAAGTTAAATGTTTTTCATTTCCTGAAACCAGCACAAACACACGGGCAAAATATGTGTTTAGAGACGGAGAAAAGGGAGAGAAAAAGAGAGAGAAAGAGAGAACGATGGAAAATGACCGTATGTTTATGCATTTCGTTGAAAGGCTCTTATTGAAGCCGTCCGCTGCTCTGCTGCGCTTGATGGTTGATTGATTTCCATTTTCTGATTGTTAAACGTTCATGCATCAGTTGATTGACAACGCTAGCAGCATCTTCCTTAACAGCAGTTCTCGGACGGAAATGTATCTTTACACGCACGCGGGGCAAAAAGGTAGAGTTTTCCCTGCACTGCTTCACTGCAGGCTGCAGCCGTTCTAGCACTCGCTCTTCCATCATTTTTCTCGCACTCCCTCTCACTCTCTGCTCTCTTTCCTTCTTTTTTTCTCTTTATGCTGACTGATTCTTCTTGCTGGGAAAATCGGAATCATATCAGCGCTTCTTCTCTGCTCGACGCGACTTACAGCACACCTTCGTTCACCTCAAGGTTCCGTTCCACGACGGGTGTCCCCGGGAATGACGGGAATGGAATGTTGAGGTAACCAGCATCATATATCGAAGGGTTACCGTCTAGCCAAGATTAGGATCCCGTCGCTTACACGGTTGATTGAACTAAAACTTTATCTAAACGAAACCTAGCACATACCAACTGTAGCTTCTGTGATGTGCCTCTGTTTAAGCAAGAGTAAGAATATTTCCTTACAGTTTAAAATCGCCCTTTGTCCCGCTACATACGCCGTCTATAAAGAACCTGATATAGCTTTACATATACATAGCAGAAAGTCTATATATTTGATCGCAGCGATCCCGACGAGAGTGCGGGTGAGCATACCGAAAGAATACTCCCCGGTGAGGCGTGATGACGACGACTGCGCTGGGTATATTACGTTCTTACTGGCCTACCCTCCTTTCCAATGCTGTTTTCTACATACTCCGCTGCAACTTCAAGGGTTCCTCCAGTGTACTATTGCTTATAATACCTAAAAGAGTGTCTCTCCCTTGCACATCCCTTCTGTATGCAAAAGACGTTTTGATGTTACAAATGCAATAAAAACAGCATTTTTAACCAAGAACCCTCTAAAACAATCGGTTGCACAGTTGCCAGCCAGTATAATTACGTCTTCGGAGGCAAAAAGGGCAAAAAGTACGAAGGATAAGGTTGAGCTGACGTTCGTCCACCACCTTCGGTTTGACAGTGACCGAGCAAAACGTCAAAAATTGTCACATCACTACTGACAGCTGCTGCTTCCTCACCGATAAACGCCTACGCACAGCATGATGCGTAGCGTAGAGCTTTTTCGAAGCCAGCCGGAAGGTCCTAGGACTAAGACTCGTGCAGGATGGTCCGTAAGGACTGGCCACCGATTCTCTGGACTTATTCCAATGGCACTTGTGTGGCGCTACAAACGCTGAGCGGTCTTGGCCTGACGAAGCTCCATCCGAAACCGCTCACTAATGCAATGGGAAAGCTAAAAAGGTGAAGGAAAGCTTCAATTACCACTTTTCCTTGGGACCTGTCGTGTTTTGTTCTAAATTCTTCATACTTTCTTGCAAATTGCAGCATATTTTATCCACAGTTGACTGTAACTGAACTGACGGCCATCTCTGTTGCTCTCTGCCACTCTCTTGTACCACTGCTTCCTCCCTGATTTCTCTATCGAGAAAAGGCCTTTTATGACAATCCCAGATTAAAGAAAAATTCACCACTTTTACGGCACGGTACTGGACTCCATGCACGGAGGTGCATTGAGGAGAGGTGTTTGTCCGAAAAATGCACTACATTCAACAGCATAATGCCTAGATATTTCCACAGCACACCGCGACGCGACGGTTCTTGTTTTGATGGACGTTCAATAGGGGCTTTGCTGATGCTGCCGTACCACTTATTTATTGGTTGTTGTTGGCTGATGTTGCAGAAGCTACTCCCAATACTGCTAATGCTTGGTTCTGCTGCTGCTGCCGGATTCTGCTGCTGCTGCTCGTACTGCTGCTGTTGATGCTCGTACTGCTGCTGCTACTGCTGAGGTTGCTGCACCTCTTCGATCATATAACACACTCGATAAACATTATTGCACACAGATTATTGCACGCGAGGCCCCATCCGCTGGTGTCGGCACAAACGACGAGAGTTGGGTGCCGACTTTCGAATCCCCAAGCAACACTAGAGCACTGTGTATTAGGAAAAGCAATCACAATTTATTCTGCGCGGCGAAATGGGAGGCTAGCGTCAACCTCGAGAACGATATATTGGATTATCGAGCTGGATTCACGCTGAAGTGTGCCAATATTGCATTACTCGGCCTACCGTCGCACTTCTCTTGGAAGGTATTTTCGCGAACAATGGGGCAATCCCCGCGCCGCACCATGAAACACACACACAAGACCGCCTAGCTCGCGGTTTACTCGCGAATCACTTTTGCTGCCGTTTGCTAAACGCTGCTTGAATGCTCTCACTGCGATCCCAACCGTACACCCGTTGCTGGGGCTTTCGCGTTGTTATTGCTGCTGCTGCTGTTTCTTGGTTTGCTTTGGTGCCTCACTAAATTGAAGCATCTGACCATGGTCTCCCGTGCGCCAGAGGGGTGCTTGTCCGCAGCACCATCCGGGTGAAAGGTGTGTATGTGCGTGAAATTCAAGAGCATGCACGCACGGACGAATCGATCCAGACGGACGTGCGTTTTAGATCAATTCTTTCGATTCCTTCCTTCCTTTCTTGCTTGTTACTTTCTTTTTTTGTTAAGGTGGTTCTTCTAATGCTTCTCGACGAGCAGAATGTGCCTGTGGCCGTGTGCGTGTACGAACCGTGTTTCACCGAACGCCTCGCCGAGCGTTAAGATAAGCACTGCCGTGCGCTAGCGCTTTGCTTCTCACTGCTGCTCCATAGCCTGATGCGGTGCCGTTCCGTTCTTACCAATTTTCCTTCCATTTCACGCGAATACGATCGCGCATAGGCTACCCGCGACGGTTTCGCTGCCTCGCTACGACGGCGGCGCTGTCTCTCGTTCTCTGTCTCACTCAAGCTCTCCCAAGTATATTCACCGCTCATATTCATGCGTATCCGCAGACGGAGGAATATCTGGACGATGTCGCACAAGACGTCAGTGTCAAACATCTTCCAGTTCCGAGGATACCCGAACCAAAAGCAAAGCAAACAAAACAATCGGGAAGTTACATTATTACGCCACCGTAGAACAGGGGTCAGCAAAGTCGCCAACTGATTTTATCCGGCCCGTAAAACAATTTTAGTGCTCGAACTCAACTAACTCAAGCAGAGATTCCGCATCAATTTTTCCACATACTAATCTATCCACAAATAACTGTAGCAGTATTTATTCCAACAGCATCAGTTGATTTTATAACGCAATCATGTATATTATAACTGTGTCAGTTGAAATCAGAATCGTGGCAGTTGATATTATAATCCTTCTGGTACAGCAGCTTGAGCGAAGTACGCAACTAGCGAGTGTTAACGTATATCGCAATATTATAATTTACAGGGGGTCAGCGACAGCCAAGCGGTAGCGCCGGTTAGAAAATCGGCCTATGAGCACCGGGGCTCACCACCTGGACGGCGTGGGTTCGAATCCCAACCGAGACCGGACCCTCCCCTGTACGAGAGGACTGACTATCCACGCACAACAGGGAAACGAGAAAGCATGATGATTTTGCACGCTGGAATATCTTCGGGTTTTGTCGGTTTTTACTGCTCACTAGGTGCGAGAACTTCGGGCTTCATTGTTGCCTCCGTGTGCGCAGGCCTTATGCCTGATAGGTGTACATTCGACCAAGAATCAAATATGGAAGCAAAAACAAGTTCCCTTCGCTTCCTACTCCCTTCCTTCCCTTCCCTTTTTCTGCTGATTTTTCTAGGTTTCACTGGCCTTTCTCGCACGCTTACCTGAATGGTATGATTATCTGGAGGGATTGTTACCCGTCTGCTTTAAGGACTGTGGTAGTTTTTCCTGAGTTTCCACATTGTTGTCGATCGTATACATCAGTGAATTCAGAAACCATTTATCTTTACTTGTTAGACATTCCCTACTTCTTTCTTCTCCTCCTTAGCTGTCAAAAGCTTGCACTTCTGTCATATGTAAAGGGCGTTTACACTACCGAGCTTAGGGTCGCACGATAGAGAAAAGGTCACTTTTTTCTTCGAAAGAGTTCCCAAAAATGAAGGTTTTCATTTTTAAAGAATCACAAAAGCAGCGCATTGCATTGCACGGTATTGCACAGTATTGATTTTGCCCGAATAATGTTTGCTTTATGCAAGTTGTTCCCTTGCCACAATCACTTGCACTTATAGCGCATGCCTACTGTACGCCATCTTGGCGTTGTCTGTCTCCTTTACGCTTGTTACAGAGTTGAACCATCTTTTTTTGTTTTTCTATTACGTGAATGGTTCTAACATCTCATGATTTACTTCTTGACATTAAAATAAATCTAACAACTGTATAAACTATTAGGTCGATCGGAATTATCGGCATAATTTTACTCAGTTCAGCTCTACATAACCTGTCTCTTCACTGTTCCGAATTGGGATAGCACTACCATCCATGCATATGAGGCGTCATTACACTGATACTGGTCTACACATCATTCCCAGCGATGGTGATGAAAGTAAAAACCAAAAAAATGTGATGTTAATTTTGTTGAACGCCTTGGGAAGATCTTTCATGAATGGTTTTGAAGGGGCAATACTGTTAATTGCAACTATAGTTACTTTAGAAATAATCGTGTAATATGTTCACGAAAAACCGACAATTGATATAATTTTTATGCATATGTTTGATATGTTTTGTCATTATATTAACACACCAGACCGCACTTTATAGTTAGATCTTTAACTGGGTCAAATAATGCATGATTATTTGTAGTAATTCAATTCTTGCCCGTGTTTTAAATTTACATTAAACGATCAATTTAAGCAAAAGAATGATTTTATGGCACAGTGGCTTTATGGTTTGTTTTCCTTTGGGTTTTTGTCTTCGCCACCTATAATGATTATACCAGCTTACTAGAGAAATGCATACCGGGTTTAACTAATGTATTATCTACTCCTCGACGTACACATCATTTCATCATCACGTTTAATTGCTGAATTTCATTTAATTTTCTCTATTAAATTTTTTAAACATCTCTACAAAATTGAGCTATTTATGAGATTCGCCAAATCCATGGATTGAAATATTGTTTACACTGATTCAGCGATAGTCATACACATTCAATTAATGATTGTTTTCTCCTGGAATCATTATAAATTTTGAGCAACGATCGGTGTTCAGCATAAATAATATATAATTGTGTCATTCCACCTATTCCGTACAGATCCGCATGAAGTATTCGTTTTAATACGAAAAACGGATCTTTCATGAACCATTGGAATTTTGAATTTCGAATTTGCAAATGGTATAAAACCAGCAGTTCAAATACGAAATTTTATTAAACTGATAAAATCTGTCTGATTTCGTCAATGTTGTAGTTTGAGGTAGAGGGTTGTTACGCTCATGTTGATATTATGATTTGATGTGGGACGGGATCCTTTTGGTAGGGCATGTCATGAGGATACCGGATACTTGCATGCCAAGAAGGAGCTCACCATCGGACCATCGCGAGACGTAGAGATCGGGACAGAGAACTGCAGCCATGGGATCGAGTATGGACCAGTCCAAAGAAGATGAAGAAGAAAAAGAAGAAGAAGATTTTGTAAGTAAAATAGATTGTAGGGTTAACAAGATTTTTTCCCTTAACACCTTGTTCGTTTGGCGATTCAAAAATGTTGGTGGTATCCCAAATAAGGCCCTCCACTTAGTCATCGTCGCCATATTTTTCCACATTTGCGGCTGAAGGTATACAAAGAGTTGTGCTTGCATTCTGTTCTTATATTTGAACCGTTGCATTGACGATAGAAGAAGCAACGGTTTGTAATAAACGGTTAAACTAGATAAGATGGACAGCATGAACCAATTCTTCAGCCGAAGAAGTTAATTTGAAACGGCACCGCTCCCAGACGAGTGCAGCTAGTTAGAGTTGGTTGTACGTTTGTGAAATAAAGGAGACTTTAGTGAAGGTTTCATCATATAGGGTAATGTGGGGCAAGATGCACCAATGAAGTAAATTTTAAAATATTTAGAGTAATGAAATAAATCCAATGTGAATATCACGGCTCTACATAAAAATTTAATAGACATGACATAAAAAATACTGGCTGATATCATGTAAGCTTAACTACAGTTTATGTTAAACTTGTTTAGTCCACTCACAGTTGAGCACGTTTTTCTGACATGTCTTGGTCACAAATCCTTCTGCGGGATACTCGCTCCATGACTGCTTCTGCATGCCTCACTCGCCGAGATTTTGTGCAGGGCCTGGCAGGTCCGCTGGTGGTAGGGCATGAGTCCGGCTTCTTCATAGCATTCTTTAGAGTTACAGAGGTTCATACTACTCCTCCACACGCCTTGCTCATACACGCCACCCTATGATAGCCCGAACCACGTGCTGCTCGATGAGGACAGTCCAGGATTCATGTCGGGTTCCACCATACCTCAGTAGTAATCAAAGGACATTATGCGTTTCCATTCTGATCGTCTGAGTTTATGAATTTGTATCCCGACAAGAGTTTTTATTTTTGGCTTGACATAAACTTCTCCGTTACGCAAAAGAATCATCATTGTAGTTTTTACGTTTAAAGTGGGAAAATAGAAATCTCCCTGCAAAGTGTTGGCCAAAAGAAAGAACAGAACAAACCGGTTTTCCAGGAATGTATGCTCCACGGTACGATTTCAGTGTAAGAGTCATATTGTCTTTCCTTAAGTTTGCCGATTGAAAAGGAAATCTTACATTAAGCCAGCACGGTCCCCTTTCTCAAACATGGGTGCCTGAGATTCTAACCGGCAAAAAACTTTTCCCGACAGACGCCAAGCGCATCCGCTGGACCCTCCGTTCGGCTCCGGTTGGTTTTACGATTGGCTGCGAGCATGATCATCGTTTGTGTGAAATTATGTCGCGGCGACATAACTTTTTATAACGCAACGGCACAACGCATTGAAAAAGTTGTGAATGGCTGGGAATGCACGAAAATAGAATAGCATTTTCGCACTTCTGTCATGCACGTGTTTCTTAAAACCGCACACTCCACGCGGGGTGGTGCATTTTTACGATGCATCGTAAAACAGCACACTTAATGCATCGGACGGTTTATACAGGCACAGTGAACTTCGTGGCCGTGGATGGAGTGGTAGGAAAAACAGACAACCTCGCGCAATCCCTTCCCTCTTCGAGGTGGTCGAGCTCGAGCAAAATCTGTGTTGCTCGAACCACCTTGACTTTATACAGCTTATGCGTGACAGATCAGCTTTGCCATGTGTTCCCGCCACACTGACACCACAACGCAGGCAGCGCCATCGGACTCAGGCTCGTTATTTCTCACGCGGCAGAAGCGTCGGAGCTTTCGTGTAGTTTGCAGTTTCCTGTCAGTTTACGGGTGGCTAGCGAGCAGACCGCGTTTCGGATTTGTTTCTCCGTGTGTTTGATGCGTGTAGCGCGTGAAGTTGCGTTTTCCCCATTCTATCCTCCGTTATCGATCGATAGATTGTGTTCGATCGTTGGCAAAATTGTACGCGTTCGTTGTGAAACCAGCGTGTGAAGTAAGTCGATACGGTGCCGGCGAAGCCGTTTTCTTGTGCGTTCGGTAGTGCGAATGGGTTAGACAATAGAGCGACCGGTTGACTGTTTTTGCAGGCTAGAGCATCTTCCCGCTCAACGTGTGCAAACCCGCAATGCCTGATGCTTACGTGCCGTTAGCAACACGTCTCATGATGCGCTTTAGTTTGATTATTTGTAGAAAAACCTCCATCGGACAGCAGCAGCACACCAGGGCAAAAGTTTTGCGAATCCCCTCGCGTTAGCCATTTTGAGTGAGTAAGACGGACGTAAGAACCCCTGGGGAAGGCAAGGAAGGAAGAAGCGATACAGAGAGACGGCCGACGAGAATAAACGCTTCCCTGTAATCGAATGGTCCGCACATGGTGTGTCCATCTTTCTTTTCTTTCGTTTTTCTTTTATGACGGAAAATATCGACGCCGTTGCTCAGGTGGCGAAACGTGAGGAGACAGTTATCAGAGGTGGTACCTACGTGCGTGCTTGTGTCTGGGCCTGTTGTGTGTTGTGCGTGCGGCATCAAGCCGGAAAATTGAAGACGGAAAGACATCCGGCAAAGGAGAGCGCCTGCTATCGGATGTTTGAAAGATGAGTAAGCAGGCAGGTAGACGGTGTGTGGAAAAGGAAATGAAAATCATACATACACGCAAACACACACCCCACTTTCCGGTGGCAAGGAGAACGGGTGTGAATAAATGTCCATCCTATGTCACGTGTCAGCTTCAGGAAAGGGACATCGGGTAGAGGAGGGGGTGTACGGAAATAATTTCATCCGTCGTCCCCGTCGCTCGAGGCCCCAAACAAAGCGAAGGTTCGCCAGAGTTGGCCAATTTGTCCCGTTTCGGAAGGACAGACTTATAGTTGTAACCGGCCACGGTGTGAAGCATTCGCGAGGACCACTTCAATCAATAAAATGGCCAAACAAGAAACAAGAACAATAACATCCGTTGTCGTTTTTATCACCGCCGGGTGTAAGTGCGCGTGTGTTTGGGTGTGCGCACGAGTTTGCGCCTCGGAGCTTGCGGTAAAGCAAGGAGCATCGGCGGAGTAGAAGAAGAATCAAGAAGAAAATTGGGCGAAAACGGCCAAGAACAAAAGGGAAATCAACGTACACTCTGCTATCAACCACCTCGACTGGCTTTAGGTACCGATTCGGATCCAACGGCCCCGGTACAGCGTCGCAACCATCAACGCCTGTTCCTCAACCTCGTCGCGCTGCATACGTAGGACATGCCATCTCATCGTTTACCAGGAAGATCCGATATGACGTCTTGAGCTGCTCGCGAGACATCTGCTGGCTACTTTTTCATTACATCCACTTTCGATGTTTTGACACCAGGATTCTAATCAGCAGGTTTTCTTGTTCATTTCTTGGTCACCACTTCTCAGGGTCCGCCATTGCGCTGACAGGATAAGAAGGAGGTTTGTGCACACACGTGTGCGTTGACGACGTGCGTACAACAACATACCGTGCGCAGCAACGATGACGATGATAGTACGAAATTATCGACCATCATCCAATTCAGTTGTAGATGGAGGCCAGTGTGGCGTAGTCACGTACCATGCAAACACACACATGTGTTGTGTCGGACCGTCATATTATTTTCATTCCTTTTTTTAATGTTTAGAGGGAAGTTTTCTTACCTCCCTTCCGTCCGCGCCGCCGGCAGTGGAAGCTACTTTGTGTTTTTGTTGTTGCTGCTGTGTTGTAATGCTTCTTTCTATCAAGATAGAGAGAGAGAGGGTTAGCATTTTTCGCGACAGAGAAAAATTGGTGGCCTTTAAACCGGGGGGAAGGTGGTATCCTCCCTGTGGGCCCAATGTTCCGCGGTTTTGAACCGAACCATGGCTATGGTTCGCTGGTTACAACCTTCGGGATTCGTTTCGTTTGGACCAGCCCGGTTCCCGGATGTTAGATTTACCTATGTTTAATCTCCCCTATACCAGGATGCGGTGGAAAAAGTTGTTGAAAGTATGATAAGTTCACTACCGATTGCGGTAATCGATACAGGACTGGCGAGCGTCGGCGATTAGTAGTGCGGAAGTGGTGTGGCGAATGGTACATGCATTTGTCGTCCTGTGTGCGTGTTCTTCGTGTGTGCACGACTTGCCTGAGCGAGTCAAGAATAAGAAGTGTAAGTGTGTCGGTGTCTTCTTCTTGGCGTAATAACCGTCTTAGTCATGCCTTCCCGGCCCATTAAGGGCTTACTAGACTTGTGCCCTGTATAAGTAAGTGGATAGTCAGTCAGTCCTGTCGTACAGCGGAGGGTCCGGTCTCTGTGCAGAGCCTCAGCGCTCATGGGCCGATTTTCCGGTTCCGCTCGGCTGTCGCAGACCCCCGGGAGTGTGTAGGTGTGTCGTTTTTTGTGTTTTGGTGAAAGTTCACGACAGCGAAAAAGTGTCTAGCGCGGCAACCCTCTAGAGGGTTGCGAAGGGAATACTTTCGAAGGGCGAAGGTAGGAAAATTAGAAGCTGGTCGAAGCAGCTAATCGAAGTGAAGATATCGGTTCGGTTGTGGGTTGCCGGGGTTGGGTACGATTGGAGAAGGAAGGCGAGAAGCATCACATCACTAACAGCCGAAACATTACCCAATTCGACCCGGGGAAGCTCCAGCACGGAACGGCGAGCTTAAGAGCCTTGTTCCGTTTACGTTAGCTGCTCGCAATCAGCCCTTCACCGTCAGTGTCGATTGTCCCCGGATCGATCGGGTGCTATTCCAATCGCCGGGCCGCCACGTAACGACACACAAACATACGGGTGAGTATTGGTCAGCGAGAAGAGCCAAACACGATCTTGGTTGCCTCCGGTCCCATTTATAGTCCGTTCCTTTTCAGGCAATGATTCGGCTTCATGGTAGGAGCAAAAACCGGGAACGGAGTGTCTAGCACGTTCAGAGTCGAGCGGTTCGATTTGAAAATTATAGGAGGTTCATTTTGGTATAAGAACAAATGCAAGATCGCTGAGGAAACATTAAGCTGAACCAAAGAATACGAAATGCATTAAAATATCCTGACAGAAATACAATGAAAGAAGTGCTTGAAAGGAAGCCAAACATAATCGCCATGGCTCCTCGTTCTGGTACTGCATTTCAAAATTGGATATTTTCTTCCTATAGCACAATAAGACTATCCTTTCGGAATGGACAGCAATTTCCACACAGCACAATTTCCTGCCACAGCGGCGTACGTGTGCGTGTACCACCAAATTTTTCTTTTACGAAGCCGGCAGCTGTTGCAAACGTGCCCTCTTGCAGTCCACGCACGCGCACACACACAAACCTTCTATTGCTTTGGTGGCTCTCCTTTTTTGCTGCGGTTTGAAAGCGGATACGGAGATTGGCTGGAAAACCAAACCACCGGTTCGGCTTTTCCAGTTCCTACCGTTCCCGGTTTTGAGTGCGAACAACTGTGTTCGAAATGCGAAATTTCATCGACACTGAAACACGGATCTATAGTGATGTCAATTTTAAAACATTCATATACGATTTGGTACGTAATTCAAGTCGGTTTGTGTAAGGTTGCAAACGTAGCACATACAATGCACCAACCGATTTTTCCTGAGGAGTTGATAGGGGGAAGAAACGTTTGAAACGCAGACAGAGGAATCTCTGGATTGTCGAGAGCGGGCAAAAGAAAGAAAATCGTTGAATGCACAAAGATTGAACATGTTCAAACCGCTACCGACGAACGGAAAGAAACCATTCAGCCGCAGAGAGAAGATATACACACCGACCTTCTTTTCTCGCCAACAACGGCAAAGGAAAAACGCTAAGCGGTCGTGCATCCTACCTCTCTTCCACTCGGTTGTTCCCTTCGGTCAACTGTCGACGATTTGGTATTATTTACGAGGCAGTTTTCGTGTTCCTCTAGATGTTTTGCTATTACCACTTCTTGTTTTTTTTTTGTTGTTTCGCCCTCTTGAGAAGGGTTCCTCGTTTGAATCATGTTTCACTGCCGCTGTAGGAAGTTCAGCATGAGTTAACAAACGGGACAAGAGACCGGCACTGTACCAACGGAATGAAGCGGTTCGTTTTCTGTCAAACGGCACGGGTATAGTCTTCTGCCCTGTGTAGTTATCTTTTTCTCCGGGAAACTTCCTCTTTATATTAATGTTTATGTTGTGGTAGTTAGAAACCACAGGGAATCGTCAGTGTAGCAACGATTTTACAATCATATGCGTATCATGCAGTCGAAATCGCGGTCTGCTTGAGTTCTTTTGATCGATAGTTATTATTGACTTAATAAACACCTCTCGAATTGATCGGCTTCTCGGTAGGGAGAGCAAAAGCGCACCGCATAGAACTGGGATTTTGAGGTTGAGGTTGTTTTCAACTTCCGCTACAAACTCTGTTCTGAGAAAGGTATTAGGAAGAAATGACATGTGGCTTCTCCAACAAAGAATTTTAAAAACAATACACACCACCACAAACCCGTGCACACACTCTTTTCGTTAATTGACTACTTTCTTCTTCTTCCTTCCATAGATGACGTTCTAGAGTCAATGAAGTTTACTGTCAACCTCCCATCATCAATGGTATGACCGATCCGATTCGTTTCTCTCTCGGTGGTAAGTGGAAAACATATTTTCTTCGTCCCCGCCCAACAACAACAAATATGCTATTTCATCTCTTTCCCCCCGTCACTCTTTCCTCCAGGTGCGACGGTCAAGATGGATCACTTCCAGGCCGCTCTGGATCCGCGCAAGCAGGAGCTCCTGGAGGCTCGTTTTCTCGGCGCTCGGGTAAGCAAAACGGTAATATGCTCTTGATGTAGTAATATGCTCCATATGCTTGCTCGTGTTACTTTGATTAATTTACGGACGAAGCGGAAAGAAGGACCTGTTTGGCGTTGGTGGTACGATGCGAATCCAAGAACGAAGTCGGTCATGTTTCAACCGGCATATGCGCACGGCTAGATTGGAACCCACTGAAGAATGTTCCTGATAAGCGAAAAGATAGTGGTTTTGGATGACTTTGTTTGTGACTTTGTGCCGCCGAACGAAGCTTATGTTTCGTAATGTGTGTTCAATGGTTTCTTTTTTGTTTTCGGCAGTCCATGTATGCTTTGCAACCGCAGGGTGCAGGGGGCGGGGGGTAGTGGGAGGTGCGTAATATAAATGAAGAGAGAGTACGCGGCATAAATCCGACCGAGAACCACCGCAATATGGAGCTGGGGAATAGCTTCGATTCTCTTTTGTACTCACAACTCCAGCGCGCTTCGAGGTGTGTACGTGGCCCGCAGAATGCTCCCCTACCCGACCTTCCTGGTTTTCCTTTTGCCCCATCAAGCTACAGGTTGGCGGCGGTCCAGCCACTTCCGGTGCAGACGCAGCCGTGACGTTTAGGCCACGTTCCAGAATGGAGATGCTTTGGCGGAGGTTTGAGCATTTTAAACCTTGGAAAAGAGAACGAGAGCGTGGAGCGAATCCCACGGGAGAGAGGAAAATATCGGTGGAAACGGGGCAATACATAAAAATTTTATACATTTTGGATACTATGCAATCCATGGCTATTAGCTAATTATACAAAGCTCACATTTATCATACCTTGAATAAGCATCCACCCACAGTGGGTCTCTTTTTTCGCATACGTTTACAGATATGCTTACATTTAAAAACAATCGATAACGATTTTCAGGCTCGATAAAAGAAAGGCGACAGGGTTTTCCACGTATTTTGTCATGCGTTTCTTGGCACTACAGGCGCAGCCACCCACTTTCTTGGCTTTTCGCACCTATACGACACTGAACCCATTTGCACCCACGCAGGATGCATTGTGCCCCCGAATGTCTTTCCCTGTGGGAAGATTTTTGCGCACACTCTGTAGCGGTGCAGGAAGCAGTAGGTTTTGTTATTATATCGTTTTTTTTTGTTAATAAGCTATGGCAACATGCTGTGGTGTACAACTTTTCAGTTCGGTATACGATGAAACAAGGGTTGCCAAGAATGATTTTGCATCCAAATTATCCGATTGAATGTTTCATCGGGATGAAAGCGAATTTCGTTTTGTGGGAGGTTCTTTACCGACTGACAATTCATATGCCTAAATCAATATTTGTTGATATTAATGTAAGATTCTGTTTGATGGATAGATTGTTAGCTTGGTTTCTTATAACGTCTTAAGGTTACATTTCGAAGCTTGCTTTTATGGACAACAGGTTTGACTTCCGGTTTGGTTTTCACATTCGATCGGTAATCGATTGGAAAGATTCTGCTCTAATCAAAACACAAATAACGAGTTCAAACGATGATGGTGAAAAGATTCTTTTTTTTAAACAAAACACCCTTCGAGAGAAAAGAAAAACAAATGATATTGCTAAAAATATCTTGACATTGTGGGAAAGATGGGGAGAGTGGTGAAGTAATATTCTTGCCATTATATCCCGCCCTCCTTTACCTTCGCCCGGTGGTTTTCACATCAGCTGACACCTGCAGCAAGTATGTCCTTGCTGTATGTACATCCTGCTCTTGCCCTGGGCGTTCTTTGTTGGCAAAAGCATGGCTCCATGCTCGCTGGTTTGTGTGTGTGTTTTTGTTGGGTGTTACCGATACGCGTATGTCGGCAGGAATCGCATGAATTTTCCCGATTCGGTCCCGAAACATTTTTTTGTTCCGGCGCCGGTTTGGGAAACAAGAACAGTACAATGACAAGCGTGTGGGATTTTCGCAGCTTTCCGTGGGTGGTGGTGGAGGAGGTGCAGGAAAATAGAAGAACGTAAGGGGGTGAGAATAGAAAGAGATAGAAGAAATTGTTGTTAGTAGCAGAAGAAACAGAAGTGCGTCAATCGATGGAAAAAGGCGAGAAGGGGCCGCGAAAGAGAGATAGCGCAAAAGAAAATGGTGGCTAGGGGAATCGGGGGGAGGGGGGGGGGGGGGGAGACAAAATGAGCCAGCGATACGGCCGAGAGCAAAGGAGGGGGGGAGGCCCCAGGTCCTTGAGGGTTTTCGGGAAGTTCGAATCCGGATTTTCGGACCCGAACGCGCCCTGGCCCTCCGTGGGAGTGTGTGTGGGCGACTAGCGTCAGAGTGTCCGCGAGTAAACGTCGTCCGCCAGCGCGCCCAGACACAAGAACGCCAGCGCCCGAGTCGAACACTTCCCGCGGCGTGCTCGGGTGCCAACAACCGGTGTCGCTCGTCGTCGTCGTCGTCCTCGTCCTCGTCATCCGCCAAGTGCCAGTGCCTTTTTCCCTTCCGGACGGATTTTTCGCCTGCTGGCTAGGCGAGGGAAAGGTAGTGCTGACTCAGTGACGACGGGAGGAAATTTCCCGCACGGAAAATCGCAAGGACCATCGGCACTGCCATTCGGGCGCGCGCGCGCGTGTGTGTGTGTGCTGTGTCCGTGGGTGCATGCGCCGGCGCGCGCATCTTTCTCCTCTTTCCTTTGTGTAGGAACAGTGGGTCTTTCGGTGCGCCCCCGTGCACGTGCTTATCGGTGTGTGGCCTCGGGAGGGATAAGTTTTTCACGCCGGGCGCGTGATGTCTTCGTCGTACCGCATGATGGTGGGTGGTGGTGGAGGCAGCGGCGGCAGCAGCAGTAGTGGAAGTATCACACGCCAGCGTCATCGGCTCACCAATTCATCCTCAACCGGCACGGCAACCGCGCCACGGCCCACGCTACCCTCCGCCGCCAGCTGCTCCCTGCCGATGGACCGCCCAACTGGCGTACGGGGAAGACGTGCGGGTGGGGGTGGTGATGGTGGGGTGAAGCAGCAATGACAGGTAACAACAGCCGCCGCCCCCTACGTGTGCCACAAATCTCTGGAGGCTCTGAAGCTCCATTTTCCTCCCGGAGTGTCTACGAAACCGTCGACTCTGAGGGACGTAATTATGCTGCCGGGAGGGCAGGAAAATAGCCTAAGAAGTTGAGCATTTCCTCACCAAAACACGTGAGGGAAGTAAACTCGACTAATTGTCGCAGCTCAACCGGAAACAGTTGGCAAAAAAGGGTGTAGTGATAACCATGGCATCTCGGTCGAAAAACCGGGAGGAAAACAAACACCGGATGGAAGCATTCCCGGTCACCGCGTCACGGGTTTTCTTCTGGTATGCCCGGAAGTTGGGCCGAGCACACACACGCACACATAGCTTGCCTCCCCTTCCTCGTTAATTGCTCCGCCGTTCAAGTCACCCATGGTGCGTGACTTTTGACAGCACGTGAGCACGTGAGAGAACCAACTCCAAACTCGTGCGCTCGCCATGACGCAGTACGGAGAGGGATGCCATGTCCCACATCCCCCTCCCCCCAGCCCCTTCCCCTCCCTCGGTGAGGTCACAAAACTGGGTGAAAAGAATTGTACGACGAAATGAAGGGAACGTGACTAGAAAATAGGGCTTCTTTTGTTGGTTGCTAGGGAAGTTAGTTGAAATTGAGTTGGAACTTTGCAATACTTACTCGATACTCGGAGGCAATCGATAGAAGTGCGTACATTATCGAGAGGACATTGGTAAAAGGCAAATGGGGACAACATAAAGTGGGCAAATTTGGGAATGTCTCATAGTTTTCCACTCCAGCCCGTAAGATGGTGCACATTTCAAGGTGGGGGAGAAGGGAGGGAAGAAATTTATGTAATCTCTTGCTTCCCACACCAACATTCAACCTGTTTTTTGCGACCGTGTTTTTGAGCTACGGTTGCAGGATGCGATGTTTTACACCTGTTCTTTGTTGCAAATTGCTGCTAAGCATATCGCCTGGTATAGACTCGCGCGATTCACACACACACACACACACCACTTGGGCATCGCCAGATATTAGCGGTCTTGCCCTGGCAGGAAATCGCGCGATCTCGCTCTCCCCGAAAACGCGCATGTGTCTTCCGAATCCTTGGAACAGATTCGGGTCCCGGGGTACCTTCCTTGTGTGTTGGGTCCGACGCGGTTCGGCTTTGCATATGTAGCCACAGCACTTTTTCCCCTCAGCAGGATGAGATGGGGTGGGGGGATGGGTTCCAGAAGGCCACGGATCCCGCTCCGATTCGCGTCCCACTCCTTTATCTCGTGCCAGTCATGACCTTTGAACTCGGTTGTCTATCTTGCACTTTCGGCACCTTTCGGGCATCCTTTTCCGTCCTGCTTTTGCTATCGCTTTGGTTGGGGAGGGGGGGGGGGGGGGGTTCCTTTATACTAGCTAACATGATGCTCCGCATTAAACCGACTGTACCGAAGGTATCTGGCATCTGTACCGAAGATTTTGCAAAATTCCTTCGCCGCAAACTTTCTTTTACCTCAGATTCTGGAGAAAGGGATTTTCCCCGAAGGAAAGGGCTGTAACAAAGAACAAAACAATGGCAAGGGGTAGCGGGCACTCCAAGACGAGGAAGAGAGGGGACGATCCACTGCAGGAGCTGCATTTCCTTTCCTCCCCTTTCGGTGCCCCGGGATGGGTTTGTTTGCGCCGGGACGGCGGAGAGAACGTGCTGTCATCATCCAGCATCCACCCACACTGTGGGGAGTGTTTTTCCTCTTCCCTCCCTTTCTCTCTCTCTCTCTCTCTCTCTCTCTCTCTCACTATCCTAATCTGTTATTCTCTCACATCCTTCCAAAATTCCTCAGCAACCCCTTTGTGGGTGTCTGTTTATCATACATCGCAAAGGAATTTCCATGGCGAGAGCCGTCTGTTAAATATTGTGGAAAGCAAAGGGGAGGGGGGGGGGGGGGGGGGGAGAGGGAGGACTGCAGCAGTGTGACGGGGCGGCTATTTCCATCCCACGGGGAAAACAGAAGCGTATGCGTATGTGTACGTAGGATGAGCGCACTGGTTGTGCATAGGTTTTGTGGAGAAAATTGAATTCGGTTCGGATATCGGAGGGAAAAGGTGTTGGAGGGTATAGTTATTGCTAAGTGTGTGTGTGTTTAAAGATGAAAGTAGATAGAAGTCACGCATTTTGACACGAGTAGATGCCCAGATGAGGATGCTAAGCTGCGGGTTGACAATATTTAATTAACATTGTAATCCCATCGGTCGGTACATACTTGTACAGGTTCAACCGAGTTAACCCGGTATAAGGTTACAGCCGCAGTTAGCTGGAGGAAATGCCACGCTACAATTAGCTTTAAGCATTAGGTTAAGAAAAATGTTACATTTTTGGTACAACAAGTACAATACGGCCTGGCCGTCCAAATATGTAACGGTAAAATATTTATACCGGCACCGGAATCGACAGATTGTGTGTGCTGTATAGGTCAGTGGTTAGGAGCGTCGCGCTGCAGATCAGCGCTTTAGTGTTCGGTTCCCGCTCTGGGTGCTTTGGGTCACGCATCCTTCTTGTGTACTTTGAGGCTGGTGCATAAGAGAAGGAGTCCTTGTATCTAATGAAATTTGTAAATGTAGTGTTTCGGCTGTAGTTATTTAGAAAATCCTTAAGTTTTATTAAAATATAACGTTTTTCTAGTGGGTTGCTTGTAGCTGTACGTTGATAGCAGCTTTACTCTGGCATTGCTTCGGAGTGTAGACGGTGTGTGGAGTACAGGCCGAGAGTAAGAGCGCACGCCTGTTCCACCCTTGGACCGCTGGTGTTGCTTGGTGCGGCGGCATGCATCTCCTAAGCTTTACAGAACCCGATCCGCTCGCCTCAGACGGTGTGTTCCCATTCCCCACATTCAGCAGCGTGTGCTCTGTTTCTCCATATCTCCCGGGCGGCTGTGTTCGCCTTCTCACTTTGTGTCTGGGCTGCAGCGCGCACCACCCCAGCGGCAGCAGCAGACTTCCGTCATCTCATCGCACCCAGAAAAACCTGTTCGCGATGATGAATGGGGAGCTTCCGCGAGTGTCTTGGTGCCAGCTGCCGCTGAAACACACAGACACACTCTTGCGCCCTTTCTCGCGAGGTGGCCCGCGATGTCATCCCGCGCGTAGGGTTCGCCCGTTACACTGGTGGTCGTGGCGGGCCCTGTCCACGCGTGGTGTTCTACAACGTCGTCGGTTTTGGTGGCAGTTTATGCTCCCTAATTGGTTAATCAGTGGCGGCGGGTGCCAACCCTGTGTCCTGCGTGCTCTGGCTGAGTCCGCAAAAAACTGCACTCACCGTGCTCACCGGGTATATGCTCAGCTTCCCCAACATCGTCATCAGCCCCAGTGGTGGTGCGCAGTGGTTGTCAATTGGGGGAGGGGGAAGGGGAGGTTCTGTGATGCGGGAGCTATGCGCTCTCGAGCTGACAACGCCGACCGCTGACCGGGGTGTTGTACCACCTTCGAATTCCACCTGCTACCGTGGGGTAGATTTGGTGGAAGGGGTGGGGGTGGGTGGGGGGGGGGAGTGGTATGCTTATTGCCTTATAGGTTTTTTTAGCACACTCGATAGCGATGCTGCAGCCCGTCACGTCGCACCATCTTGTGACGGGTTGGGTGCTGCGCCGGTGAAAATTGCAAATTGCGAGGATAGTCTTGCAACGTTTACTGAGGAGAACAGCCTTCTTTCGGCACATTCTCAATGTCTGATGACGTGGGATTTTAATCTTAGTTGCAGACCATCGATTGAGGCCATTGTGCTTATGCGGATGACTTGAAACTTTGCGCTAGGTATGGTTGACTAAATGTTTGCTCTATCGGAATCACAACACAATAGGTTTGCCACCCTTTAGACCCTAACAAAAATACCAGATATGGAATCTTAAAAAAAAAATAGAACAAGTTGTTGTCGTAAGGAGGACTTGAACAGCATCATCGACTGAACCCAGTGTGACTAATTTTTTGTCGATTTTGAAAGGTCTTCCTTCGAGTGGGTGTAATGCACCGGAAGGTAGTTAGAGAGTGCCACGCCCCAAAAATTCATCACTTTTTGTTCAGTCAACCGTATCGTTTATGTTCGGGGCGAAGAAAAACCAAATTTTCCCAGTTTGGGAAATCCAACCCATCCTCCGATCCTTGATGAGTACCTGCCTGCCCTGCGGGTTGCGAATGCGGGAAGGAGGTTATGTTTTCTGAAGCAGTAGAACATCTTTGCACCTCCAAGAATGCAAACTACTTCCCGCTGTAATATCTAAGATAAACATCTTATATAGGTTAGTTAGTTTGTCAAGTTGATTGAGGTCGGTGTAGTATTCCTAACTATGCGTACAAGTGGTGTCGGAGGCACTTTGTAATCTGCGGTGTCTTGCCGAAAATCATGTACTGGTGAACAATTCCATAGCAAATTACAGTGCAGCATCCTCAGATAAAGTTAAGCTGGTTGAGAAGGAGATCAGAGGATTGCCGAGGATTTAGAGAAGCAAGGCAGGAGAAGGATTGGTGGAGGGGGGGGGGGGGGGGGGGGGATATTGCTGCTGTGGTAGCATACGGTTGAGCGCCTTTCGATGCGAAGGTCATGTGACGCGACACGCACATCATCCATCTTTTCCCCCGG